>NC_073229.2:103825625-104138750 GCF_029281585.2 Gorilla gorilla gorilla
GTGGCCAAACCCACAGTAGCAGAGAATCTGTGTTGGCAAGGAGGCTGTACTAGAGGCCTCTGGACCCACTTAATTCATAGGCTTTATGCTATGGATTTTGCAGATGTCTACAAATCAGTGCTTAACATTGGTGTTAGTTCCAGGAGCTAGTTAACCTCACCCCATAACCTCAGAATTTGTTAGGCATTAATATGGAGGCTAGGGACAGATAGGGAGATCTGGGACTATTATTTTACAGAAGTATTAGTTAACTGAACATTCTGGTTTCGCCAACAGCCAAAAGGAAGAGTTACTGCTGGCTTACAATGAAAGCAGACCAAATCATGAAACTATTTATTTTTATTTTATTATGTAACTGCCCACTTATTTCCATTTGATTGATGTTCTTTTATATTCATACACATTTTTTAACCCTTAACTAGCACAGTCAGTTCTGTCACTAATATAACCTTTGGGTTGTTTCCCTGAGAAAAACTCTGGCCTTCATGGGCTCCTTATTAATTTCAGCTCTAAAGTCGGAAATCAACATGAATTGCTTGCCTGACAGAAGTCTGACGGTTTAGCAGTTACTAGATATAGCCCTTAATATGAGCTAACTGCTGTTCAGTATTTTTCTTGGGTAGAGCAAGTGGGTGGATGATAAAAACAGCATGTTCTCTCATCTTACAATAACCTTGATTGTAGTCAAAGTTCTTTCCTAACAATAACTTTGGTTATATGCAAATCTGTCAGAAAATGACTGCATAAATATTAAATGTAAGATTTGGAAAACATTTATTTTTAGATATGTATGTGTGTGTGTGTATGAACATATGTACATATATAAGGGGACATTAGTCTTAATTTTTTAGTTCTACTAAGTCTCAGTTTAAAAAAGTGAGAGGCAGGTGTGGTGGCTCACACCTGGAATCACAGCACTTTGGGAGGCCAAGGCGAGGGGATTGCTTGAGTCCAGGAGTTCGAGACAAGCCTGGGCATCGAGGTGAAACCCCATCTCTACAAAAAATAGAAAAATTAGTCGTGTGTGGTGGTCCACGCCAATAGTCCCGGCTACTTGGGAGGCTGAGTGGAAGGATCACTTGAGCCCGGGAGGACAAGGCTGCAGTGAGCCATGATTGTACCACTGCACTCCAGCCTGGTGAGAGTGAGACTCTTGTCTCAAAAGAGAGAGAGAGAGAGAGAGTGATGCAAGGACTATCTTTAAATAAAACATTCCAATTATTCAAGTCTCAGCCTAGGCTATGAAATGTGACCTACAGCATCCATCAGAAGTAAAATGCAATAATTACACATCAGTGTAATAGGAAGACTATCATGCAATGCCATGGCATAAATAAGGACACATGAAAAAAGGAAACAATTCTAGCATAAAGAGGAAAAATGGAACTGACGGTTTTTGTAAAAGTTTGTCGCATCTTTTCAAATCAAGACAGGCAAGTCTTCCAAATTTAGCAATGTGTAGAAACATTCTCATGAAATCAGAAAAGGGGGTACTGGAGGGCAGGTTTTCATCCTTTCCAAACTCTTCTAAATTCTCCCACCCAGCGTTCATTTCAGATTCAAAATACCATACACTTACATTTATAAATTGAAATTTTAGAATGGGAAAGGACCAAGTGTTAGTGACTAGTGAAGTTTCAGGGTATTTCCAGAACTCTAAGTGCATCTGCCCTTTAATGTTTGCTGCCACTTGCTTTCAAAAACCCAAATCAACTCATAGTTGTTTCCAAAAAATGCGTGCAAATCTAGTGGAAGGGAAAATACCGCAAAAAAATAGTGCTGTATTAAAAAAACAATTATTTATGTGTCTGTGGAACTGGGTGCACCTTTAACAAATACTTCTGATAGTCAAGCAAATCCAGAATGTTCTAGTGCTGACATGGGAAACAGAACTAAAGAACAAAATATAAAAGTAGTCAGGTATATTATTTACTCTCAGAATTTTGCTCAAAAAACTCGAGTTAGTATGGAGCAGAAGAAAATGGTGAGGTTCTGTGATTAAATATATATATATATAATATATGTATTTGCTGTATAATCTTGAAAAAATACTAAATGTGTGGCACATATGTGTACAGCCGAGTGCCCTTTGATAACAGGACTTGGGTGGTAGCGACACCTAGAGGCCTCATCTCTGAGTATAGTTACAGGGTGGGCTTTGTGTTGCATTTTAACCCTCACCGTGGTAAATAAAAAAACCTGTGAAGATAGCTGTGAAAATAAAATCTACCCTTTAAAAAAGTCTATTATAGTATATGAGATTTATTTATGTTAAATTAGAAATGAAGATCTGGGAAAGGGGAGGCTGCAGTATTTCAGAAAGTTACTTCAGCGGATCAGGAAACCTGGGTTCTGGAAGGAGGCGGGCATTCCTCTCCTTTTGTTAGGGGGAACAAGGAGGGGGAGACCTGACGGGGAGCAGGAGCCCATGGCCAGAGGCATTATGCTCCAATTCACATGATTGCAGTGTTCATTCTCAAGGAGTTCTAGAGAATTTTAAAATAAATCATAGACCACATAAGATTCCCTATAGCACCAATCACAGGATTTTGCATTGGTTAGCAATAGAAAATATGCACATAAACATGACTTTGTGTTTTGGTGGAGTGCTGTAGTGCGGAGCACACTGCTGTGCTAGCTGGGCCAGCAGAACGCTGGGAACAGAAGCCATGGGGGTGTGAAAGGTACCTTTCTTGTCAGGTCTGAGAGCCATCACCTGGGGTTCCCTTCACCTGGGCTTTCCATGCTGCTCAGGGAGATAGAACATAACGACAGAGAAGATGAGCCCAGAGGCACTTTTCTATTCATGCGTTCTGCAAAAGAACATTAATCGAGCACCTTATTGGTTTCCTATACCCAAACTTAGTAGCTTAACACAACGAAAATATGTTTTGGAATTCAGGAGGTCAGAAGTCTAAAATGAATCTCACAGACTAAAATCAAAGTGTCTGTAGGGATGCTTTCCTTTCTGTTGACTCCAGGAGAAAATCCGTTTCCTTGCCTTTTCTAGCTTCTAGAGACCGCCTATAAGCCTTGGCTCAAGGCTGCATCACTCTGACTCTGACACTCCTACCTGCATCTTAAAGGGACCCCTGTGATTACACTGGGCCCACCCACGTAATAATCCAGAGTAAACACCCCATCTCAAGATCCTTAATTCCATCTGCAAAGTCACTTTTGCATATGTAAGGCAATGCATTCACAAGTGCCAGAAATTGGGACGTGATCTCTCTGGGGGTGGGCTTGAGGGAAGGAGGGCAAAGGCATTATATTCCACTTACCACAAGCATTATATAAGCCTACACGTAACCAGGCACAGGAGATATAAAGTCCCTGCCTCTGATGGGATGGGATTGGGGTCATGCAAATAAATCAGATTTTCCGGCAGTGCAAAAGACTACAGATAACTCAGGAAGAGGCTAGCACAGCTGAGGCAATCAGTTCACATACCTCAAGCAAGTGATATTTGACTTAAGTCTGACAAATCAGGAAGAGTTAGACAGATGGGTGGAAAGGGAGTTTTAAGCAGAGCAAAGAGCATATGCTAAAGTATAGAAATGTATAAAACAGCTCAGCAGTGTCCATGATTAACAAGATATTGGATTGTGTTGCTGAAAGTGGCAGAAGATGAAACTGTGCCTAATGGCTCAACTGTGTTAAGAAAGATTGTTCTTCCTCCGATAATATCTGTTCTGGGCTCAAAAAAGAGGAGGTTGATCTTCTCTTACATAAACATTGCTTCCCAGTGTTCATGGTGCTGGAAATTATGTTCAAACCTGGTCAAACAGCCAAATGTATTTTAATCTACCTTTTTATTAGCCACTTCTAATGATAAAAGAAAAAGGAGCTACAAAGCTAGAATGAAGATAAGCAATTGATGATCCAATGAAATTATTAAAAGACAGTTTCTAGAGAAAGATGTATAATATATTTTTCATAAGGCTCTTAATATAGTTCTGTTCTCTCACCACTGGCCTCATGAAAATTTTAGTGAGATTTTTATTAAGAAAAAAAGATCACCATGATAAAGACCCAAAGGTGAATTGTTAAGAAATGTGAAACAAATGTGATGTTATTGAACCATTTCATACTAACAGCTTGTAAAACATCTATTTCTCTGTTATTAGGGAAATTTTATTTGATTTTTATCTTTTGAATATGGACAAATCTACAGCTGGTGCCTATTTTCCTGAATGACAAAAGATATAAGAAACGTGGCTAGGAAATTGTGAAGGTCAATTAATTCAGTCTCCTGACCTACTCAGACCCCTTGCCTGCAACGTTGGTGAGAGGCATTTCATAAGTAAAGCACAAAGTTTAATAAATATCTGAAAGCTCATTTTGTGCCAGGCATTGTGCTGGGCCTGCAGGAAACAGAGTAAGATAGAGTTTGCCCTCAAAGAACCACAGAGTGGCTGCAGGGTAAGGGTGGGGAACATATATGTGTAAGCAGCTCCATTATTGTCTGTGTCAGATGATATAATTGAAAAGTGTTCAGGATGAAAGTGCTACTAAAACAGTGAAAGGACACTTACCTAATTCTATCTTGGGGAGTCTGCCGGAAAGGTCTTGTTAGAGGAGGTCATTCTTAAGATCAATCATGGATGAAAGAATGAATGATCAACCAACTAATTAATCAGTAGAAGGAAGTTTCCTGGGGAAGAATGCTGGGAGGAGACAGCATTGGTCAGAGGCAATAGCATGTGCAAGGGATTGAGGTGGAATAAAGGTTACACATGATAGAGGTATCACAGATGTATTCTGGGCAATGGACTAGATTGTAATGAGCCTGGTATGCTATACTATAAGATTTGGAAATTAACCTATAAACCCCCACTACTCAAAGTGTGGTCCGAGGACCAGCAGCATCACATGAACCTTGCTAGACTCCACTCCAGGCTAGAAGCACATTTTAACAAGATCCCCAGGTGATTCAGGGTCACATTAATGTGTGAGAAGCACTCCTGTAGATATTGAAAAGCATCAATGGATTTAAAGTAAGAGTGTGAAGAAATCATATTTGTGTTTTCAGGAAATCACAGAGTTTGGCAGTGAGAAGAGAAGATGAGGTATGGGAGAAGGTGATGCGGGGAAGAATAAAGGCTCAGAGACCATTTAGAAAGTTAATTTATGGATGATAAGAGTTTGAACTAGGGTCATGGCCATGGAGATGTCTTATTAACTCTTGGGGAAATGGAGAGTAAAGGACTCTAATGTTCTAGCTTGGTTGATAGATGCAATTACCCAAAACAGGGAGCTTAATGAAGCTCCTTTTGGACATCCTGAGATTGTTTGAAGCACAGGTGAAACAGTCAGGTGGATAATTTCACCATTGAACAGCACCGTGACTGTGACAATTCAGGAAGCTCTGAAGAACAGAAAAGGAAGTAAAATCTGAAGAAGTAGGAAAACCAGTAGAAAGCATTGTATGGAAAGCCAAGGGAAAGAAAGTCTCAGAGAAAGGTCAGGTCAAATGAACACTAGAGCATATCCTTTAGATTTGACATTCTGGGAGTTTGGGGAGAATTCCTTAATTATTAATGTACCAAAAATTCAGAAATAATTACTGAAATTGAGCAATAGTGAATAGAAATAGAATAGGGCCAGTGGTAGCCAGAGAAATTTACTAAAAGCAATGTAAGTTGGGGCACGTATAATTCTAGTAGCAGGTGTTATTTTTAAGGACTCTCATGGAAGCAGTTTGGCCACTTAAACATGAGGATGCTTTGGCAGAAATCTTATAAAAGCCCACTGAAACACGGGGAGCCCAGCAATAAGGTAAAAACTGAGAAAATGGAGATCAGAGATGCTTAAGGCTCTATAAAGATTTTCACAGAAGGAAAACAGATGAAAGAAAGGAGTGAATCTTCTTTTTAAACTGGTCATTTAGAACGACATAAGTTTTGTGCTGTCTCATTAAGAACAGGTATGTGGAGTTAAGCCTTCTTACTGTCTTATACAACTAACAGCTTCTCAGTCAGCTGTTCATGCTACACAGTGTATTGGAAGCTCGCTGCATTTCACTCCCAGGTGTAATTCTTTAGTGTATTAGAAACTGGGGAAGCTTCATTAGGTTCTTAATTAAGTATTAATTTATCATATTCCGCGAGCTACATTGAGCTATTTTTTAAATCACAGTAATTTACTTTTTAGTATCTTCAAAAAAATGTATGCTTCCAGGGGTCTTCCACCCAGGAAACAAAGCCCACGGGAAGACCACCACATAGAAACGTTAAAACATCACAGACACTTGGGTGACTAGCTGTGTCTAATTTTACCTTCTGCCATTCTAGAATAACTCATTCAAACTTAATTTGAAAATATTCTTTTCTGTTCCCATAATTTTTGTGTTTCTTGTCTTTTTAAAGTCATTAAAATGAAAAACAAGAGACTAATTGCTATACTTCTAGGAGGCTTTATTTTTATGCAGTCATTGTATACAATAATTTCCTCCTCTAAACAAAGCATACTAAATCTGAAAATTTTTTAATTGCCTGCTAATTGAATTAGTTCAATTGTTGACCCTACAGGGAGACCTCCCATACATGGTCTTTATTCATTTAACACTATTTGTTTCCTGTCACCATTCCCAGTTTACACACTTCCTTCCCACTTGCATAGTTTACGTAATTAGATTCAACTGGTACTGAATCCAGCTGCTAGCCTCTTTAAGCCCACCCCACTTTCCATAGCCGTCCTTCTCATTGGGCAGCCTGGTGTCCACTAAGATCTCACATCACCAGCACCTGTTGCCGCAGATCACTTTGGTTATGAGATAAGTGGGACCAACCCCTTTTCTTAAATTCAAGCAATGATAACAGAATGCTCATTTGAGAACTGAAGTCAACACACCAGGCATGGCTGGAACTTGACGCTCCCCCTATGTTGCCAGAGTTGTTGCTCTCCAGCTCTCTGCCTGTATCTGGGTCTAGCTTCATTTCACAAAGAAGGTCTTACATGCAGAAGGAAAAATGGCTTCAGGTTCTCATGGTTTTTAAAACTACGGGCCACATGCTGAATATCATAGAAAATTTTAGACAGCCTGGGTCACACGCCCACTCTACAAGACAGCCTACCAGAACCACACAGAGTAGAAAAGGATCGCTCCCCAAAAGAAAAGTTAGGGGGCTATTGCCAGATGACAGAAGCAATGCTGGGCAGGTGAAAATCACAGGTGTCTTTCATATTCCAAATAATGAGTGAAACTAGCCACTTGGAGATTTTCTGAAAATGATCAGGGGAAAAAAAAATGCAAAGCAAGAAGTGATAAGACCTTGTGAAAAGCCGAACTTTATTTAAGACAGTCAGGGACATGAATGACAATGTAAAAGAAGATGATAGCATAATTGATCACAATATGATACCGGAAGTAATGTGAACAGAAGAAGAGTAGTCCCCATAGAAAAGAGGAGACAAAGCCAACAAGGATAGACTGGATTAAGAAAATGTGGCACATACACACCATGGAATACTATGCAGCCATGAAAAATGAAGAGTTCATGTCCTTTGTAGGGACATGGATGAAACTGGAAACCATCATTCTCAGCAAACTATCGCAAGAACAAAAAACCAAACACCACATGTTCTCACTCATAGGTGGGAATTGAACAATGAGAACACATGGACACAGGAAGGGGAACATCACACTCTGGGGACTGTTGTAGGGTGGGGGGAGGGGGAGGGATAGCACTGGGAGATATACCTAATGCTAAATGATGAGTTAATGGGTGCAGCACACCAACATGGCACCTGTATGCATATGTAACAAACCTGCACATTGTGCACATGTACCCTAAAACTTGAAGTATAATAATAATAAAATAAAAGAAAAGAAAAAGAAAAAGAAAAGGGGAGACAAAGAGCAGAAATCTGTCAGTGAGTCCCAGAAGGGACCCTAACAGGATGATGGAAATATTGTGTTTAACACACATATAGAGCACCTGCTATGTTCTAAGCAAGTGGCTTTCAAATTTTTTGACTATGAGCCACAGTGAGAAATATATCACATATCAAAACCACATACACACAGACACAACACACTCCAAATAATAAAACTATATTAAATGATGTTTACTCTTTTATTGTGCAGTGCTCTTGACACTTCTCATTCAGTTTGGAGGCCTGCACTGCTGAAGGCTAGACCGTGGAACATGATTGCCGTGGTTGCTCCACCCTGGCTGGCCCAGTCTCAGAGAGTAGATGGCATCCCTTTCCCCAGCACTCTCAGTTTTCTACAAGGGCAAGTGATTGAGTGGCTGGAGGGAGAGGAATGGGAGTCTGACAGATACAGACTGGAGTTCTTAGTGCCAAAAGGACAAAAACCTGGATTCCACTTCATTACTACTTTTTGTCCTCGTAGCAATCATTTTACTTCTCTAGGCATGTAGACTGTCTACGAAGACAGCTGCCAATACACTTTTCCACCTCGTACCTACAGACCACTTCCCCCATCAAGAGGGAACGTCTCTTTTCCGTCCCTTAGAATCTGGCTGGCCTGGTGACTTACTTTGACCGGTCCAATGTGGTGGAAGTTCTAATTTTAGGCCTGAGCTTTATGAGACTTGGCAGCCTTTTCTTTCACTGTCTTGGGCTCCAGCTACCATGTAAAGGAGCTTAGGCTAGACTACTGCATAGTGACAGACCACGTGGAGAGACCCAGCCAGCCTCCCCACACGGGAAATCCCAGCTGACATCATGTGGAACTGACCTGCCCAGCCGAGCTGATATATCCTGCAGAATCATGAAAAATTATAATAAACTGTGGTTGTTTTAATCCACTAAATTTTTAGGGTGGTGTGTTTCACTGCACCAAGTAGTGTTTCTCTTCTTACTCCTCTTCCCCGGCAGCAGGCCTCAGAGCTCTGCCCCTCCATGTGTTGGAGGATGGCAGAATGGAGGAGGAGATAATTCAGCAAAGCTCCCCAGGTAATCCTGATACTACCCTCTTGCAGTTAAGGTTAGTTTGGGCTGCAAGTAATAGACAAAGCCCAGTTACAGTGGCTTACACAACATGGAAGTTTATTTCTGTGTCGTGCCAAAGCCTTGAAGTACTTTGTAAAGGAACTAGTCAGAAACAGCATAGAGTGCCAGGATTTCTTCCACTTTGGTCAAGAACATGCCTTTCCAACATAGTAATTACATAACTTTATCTGCTCCCAAATTGGAATTTGCTGTTTCAGATTACTAAAGTGATGCTTACTGTTTTACAATTGCCCAAGCTAATTCTGAATATAGGTATTTGAGTTTAGCTTAGAGCACCTTCAGGGAAGCTCTTCAAGTTTAGTTATGACATTCTAGTCTCAGTTTCACTGATTAAGCTTGAAGAGATTAACTTATGATAAGCAACATTTTTTGGAGAAACCAAGAAGTCTGTGGTGGGTTAATAACTAGCAGAGATGAACTTAATCATGATTGTTAAGCTTCAGGGCTCCTCATGTGCAATCTTCTTTCAAGGCTAGGGAGGAAGCCCTAGCAATATACTTACATGATCATATGTTTGTGTAAAATTAACCATAAGACCAACTAAGACTGTTGTCTCTTTCCCTTCTGATGTACTCCGTCACCATTTCTCGTGTGTCACTATGCTGGATTGGCCATAGGTCAAAATTTGACTAAGGGGAAGTTGAATTGGGAATACTCTGAGTTTGAGAAGTATTTGTGTGGTTTGCAGTCCCTTCTCTGTGTAGAGAAGTAGTTGCTAGGTGTGGAAGAACTTCAGGAATACGCCCACTGCCCTCTGTGCTGACTCACAGCGTCATAGAACAACCATGCAGGACCAGAAGTGGAATCGTGCCATGACCACAATCAACAGCAGCTGCCAGTGAAGTGTATAGACATAGAAGAAAAAAGAAAAGTTTGTAATGTGCAGAGCCATGAGCTAGATTGTAGAAAATTCTTCCAATAATCAGTGTGTGAAGTTGTAGACAGAGAATTCAGTTTTCATTGATGTTCTTTTGTCAAAACATAAGTTCTCTCTGGTCAGGAGTATAGACAATAAGTGGCATATGTAATTACAAAAGCACTACACACTTTTTTCCATTTTTATTGGAATTTTGCAAAATAAAATTTATTGGAATTCCTGTGTTTGGAAGAACAAACCTGTAGCAAATCAGTGAGCATATCTGTATGTGACATGACATATTTTATGCATCCCAATATATTGGGTTGCATCTTAGCAATTCAAATACATGCTGTCCTGACATAGTCTGGACACACAGAATGACCCACAAAATTGAGTTCTGAGAATGTTATGAATTGGTCACTGTGTATGAAAACTTGAAATGCCCTGAAATCTTACAACACATGTATAAAAGAAATTTGATAGAAGTTTCCTACAAATATACAGGCCATTCCCAATAATGAATTGTGAAGTCAGAAAAAACTTTTCTAAACTATCAATAATTTTTAAAAGTTCAATAAACTATGCTAAAAGAGAGAATAAGTTATTTCTATTTTCTCTCCAAATTGGATTACAAAATAATTTTCATATGAAGAGGTGATCAAAGGACATACTACCAACACTGTAGAAAAAGATATTACAAAGATGTGTTAGACTTTTAATTACAAGAAATATGTTAATTTTTAGATTTGGGAATGCTGTTTTTAAAAATTTATAATTTGATGTGATATATTTTCTCATTCTTACAAAAATTTATTTTCATACCTAACTTTGTATTCTGCATTTTGTGTAAGTTCCAGGACTGATAAAATTTAAATCCACCCATGAAAACTCGAAGAAAAATCTTGATCCATTCAGTTAAATAACTTGTTTTTCCTAAAAGAGTGAGGCTGTATGTTATGATGAACCACTGTGATGCTAGCATTCAACGATAGTGTTCTCTGGACCTGCAGATATATTTCTCCCAGTGCCGTAGGACACAGGCTCCCAGGTGATGTACCAAGTGTATATCTTGGCATTGTCTATCTATTGGAAGCATCATTTTGTTAATATTCTATGAATGGTTCTAGTCTCTGATAGAGACAATTTTATTCTCTGTTGAATTCCACATTGTGTCAGTGACAGAGACCCCCTACACCAGGTCCACAGTCAGCCATCTCAGTGGCCTACACTTGCTAGCTAGAGAGCCACAATGCCTTCATTTATGTGGGTTGTATTGGGCACTTCCGCCATATGCCATGGTTTCTACCTCTGGACTTACTTGTGCTGAAAACACATGTTCCTTGAATAAAAAGATGGTGCTTCTTTTTTTTTCCTAGCCACAAAATGAATGTTAATTAAATTATGTTTAACTTTAAATTCCAACTACAGGCATTTCTTTACCCCATAAATTGTAGACTTTGCTGTATCTACCTCCATTTTCCTGATTTCCTGCTTTAAAATAAACATTTCCCTCAGAGCAATTCAACTTTAAGCAGAAAAGAGAGAGACACTTAATAATCAAGTACAACGATTACCCAAACAAGTTCTCTTCTTCATTTGCATCTATATTCCCTGGATAGTATCCCAACTCCAAATATATTAGGTTGGTTAACAAGAAAATGTTTTATGCACCGTCCTTTAATTAGAGTTCAGGAAGTGGTACTCCCAACAGATGAGTAAATGTATTCCTTTATTTTCACATTGTACAATTGTTGAATTTATGGCATTGAAGAATGTACCAAAATTATTCACCACTTATTAGTATTCATTGTAGAAACTGACCTGAAGTTCATGATTTAAAAAATAACCTTCTTAAGCACCTGAACATTTAAATGTGTTTTATTTTCATCTGAAAGGTAAACAAATAATTTTTCCATGCTAGCAATTTGTCTTTTCTCTTGACATTTTTTTAAATTTACTTTTGGAAGTTTCTTAGAATTTCTATAATCTGACTCTGATTGCCTAAAGAGCCACATTAAAACGTAATAGGAATAATTTAATGCAGAAGTTTTTTGAAAAAATGAACAATGGGAAAGCTTTTGGATTCACTTTCTGAAATAAAGCAGTTACCTTTTTTTTTTATTTATTTTATTTTATTTTATTTTATTTTTTTGAGACGGAGTCTCGCTCTGTCGCCCAGGCTGGAGTGCAGTGGCGCGATCTCCGCTCACTGCAAGCTCCGCCTCCCGGGTTCACGCCATTCTCCTGCCTCAGCCTCCCGAGTAGCTGGGACTACAGGCGCCCGCCACCACACCCGGCTAATTTTTTGTATTTTTGGTAGAGACGGGGTTTCACCATGTTAGCCAGGATGGTCTCGATCTCCTGACCTCGTGATCCGCCCACCTCGGCCTCCCAAAGTGCTGGGATTACAGGCGTGAGCCACCTCGCCCGGCCTACCTTTTGTTTTTAAGTTTAACCATGGTCCTTCCCTCTCTGTTGGCAGAAATATATCATGTGATATTAGATAACTAAGTCTCTATTCTTCATAGAATTTAGTGCATTTAGTAGTATAATCACTCTATTCTACAGAAATTAGCCTAGAACCATGTTTCAATTTCAGTGCTATCAATACTTGTCCATTCTAGTTACTCAAGTGATTGTGGATTGATTAGCAAAAGGTTTAGATGTTTTGGACATCTCCTTAAATATAAAACTGAATAGTTCACATCTTCTCACTATCCATACTAAATTTACTTGTACATGGAAGCAATGAATTATAATGCATAGTGAAGTGGTAGTTTAAATATTTTGTTTACTTTTTTCCTAACAAGACCATTTTATCAAGCATGCAAGATCAATCTGATAATTGGTTATTTTCTATTTCATACCTGTAAGAGCCATCTTAATCATGGAATAGGTTTTATTTATTATTATTTTTCCTCCAGTCATGTTATTCTTTTACAAGCATAAGTGAATTTATGTCAGTGTTGACAAGCATCCCCATGTAAGATCAAACTGGCGTTTGGGTGATTCATTCTTAGCCAGTCTGATTTGCTCAAACTGGGGGTCATTGACATAGCAGTAAAAGTCTTCTTTAAAGCATCACCTTTGAGACTCACTGACTCCTAGTAAAAACTATACCCAATGCTAAATCTGTTGGAAAAACTAACAAAAATATTCTTCTTTAATTTATTTAAAACATTTTTTTGCTTTATTGTATGAGCCAAAACTTTTAGGTTTGGTCACCAATTTGAATGGTTAAAATCTGGGTTATAAAGGCAGTGTAAAAACAGTAGCATCTGGCCAGTATGATGGCTCATGCCTGTATTTCCAGGACTTTAGGAGGCTGAGGCAGGAGGATCACTTGACTTCTGGAGTTCAAGGCTGCAGTGAGTTATGATCACAACACAGCACTCCAGCCTAAGTGACAGAGCAGGACCCTGTCTCAAACCAACAACAACAACAACAACAACAACAACAACAACAACAACAACAACAAAAACAGTAGCATCCGCCGTTAGCCATTTCAGTTAAACGGGAGTCTTTACACTCCTCCTATCATCTTCATGGGCAGGTGGTCATGGACCTTCATGTGTGCGTCCTTCTGATGGTCTTCTCCCACCTTCAGAGCTTCGATTACTGTTTCTCAACAAACCAATGAGGACATGGTCACCTATGGGCCACTGAGGTTGGTGTAGCCACTATGTTGCCCTAATTATTACCACACTAAAATGGAAAATGCTACCTTAGGTCAAAAAAGAAGATGAAAAAAATTTTTTTTAAAGAGGGTGACTGTGCTGTGTGTTTTCTGAAAGTTTCCTAATAGTAAATATAGTGGGTTTGATTCACTGTTAAGTATTACACTTCCCCCACATTTTCTTCAAAAATTCAGAGAGAAGCTCTGGAAAGGCTGTGTCAAGAGATAATAAGACGTATCCTGAGCTCCACTTAGAATGCCTCTCCCTCTGTCAGTCAAGGTTGATGGTTTCCTCAATTTGTTTGGGCTGCTATAACAAAATACCATGAACTGGGTGGCTTAAAAACAACAGAAATTTATTTCTCGCAGTTATGGAAGATAGGAAATTAAATATCAGGTGCTGGAAGATTCAGTATCTGGTGAGGGGGCCTGCTTCCTACTTTGTAGATGGTGTCTTCTTCTGGTGTCCTCACATGGGGAAAGGCAACACAGCTCTCTGGGGCCTTTTATAATTTTATAAGGGCTTGAATCCCATCTATGAGGACTCCACCCTTATGACCTAATCACCTTTCAAAGGCCCTACCTTCTAATAACATCATCCTGGGGGTTAGGATTTCCACATCTGAATTTTGGGGAACGCAAACATTTAGACTATAGCAATGACTTTAGCAAGTGTCCTCTAAATCTCTCTCCTCTGGAGCCACTTTCCCTTTTATTCTAATCCTTTCTTTGTCCAGTAGAGTAGGGAACGTCTGTGGTTTTCCAGTTGTATAGGAAACTTTTTCTGGTGAGCAAGTAACCTGGGCTAGTGCTTGTACTCATTATCTTTTCAAAGATGTTCATCAGGTTCTTTTGTAAGTAAAGTACTGTGATGTGCCTAAATTTACAGCACTAGCTGCATAATTTCCACCTTTATTCCTAGATTATTCCTAGACCCTTGCTATATCTTACTCTCAGGAGCTCTATTTGATGTTTTCTCTCCTCTCTTGTAAGGACTAATTTGCATACTCTGTTTGTTACTGCTCATCTCTCTCCTGCTAGAATGCCATCAGAATTTTCTGTTTCCGTTGTGCTTCTGTAACTCTTTCCTGTGCTATTGCTTTGATGAATGCCAATTTCTTACTCCTCTTCTTTATATAAATATGCTAAGCTTCCCCATTGTCAATTGGACAAATCCTTCATCCTGGCTTTCAAAAATCTTCCAAAACCCCCATCCTTCACTTTCCTTCTCTGCTCCATCTCCAGATTCTCCCCACCATACCCATCTGCTTCAGCCTTGCTGACTGCTCCTTTTTTGGAGTGTTTCTCTCTCCCATCCTATGCATACCCATGGCTTCTCCATTTCCTCATCTGTGATGCCTTTTTTCCCCACCCCTTGCTCCAATCAGTCTTTAAACTTCAATCCAATTCCCCCTTTCTTCTTTAGGAGGCTTTTCTTGACTACTTCTGCTGACTTTTTACCACATTCTTTTTTGAACAGTTCTATAACTTGTTTCCAGAATTTCTCATTTGCCACTTGATAATCAGAAGTAATTTAACACATTTTCTTATTGCTCCAAGGAGATTATACATTTTGAAAAACAGGGCCCAACATTTCTGCTTCTCATCCTTCTGTCCTGCTGACTTTAGCACAGGGCCTTCCAATGAGGGGCACTAACTAGGTGTCTGTTGAGCAAATGGCCTGCAGCATCTGGTGGTGGACTGCTCTGTATCAAAGATGGGCATTTGTTGTCTGCTGCACAGTGGACAGCTTGTCCTTTTCCCCAGGCTGGAGGGGGTGTGACAGCATGTGAGCAGCAGTTGCTAATTCAGTTGACTGCTTGGCCTACTTGGAATTTGCCTGCTATGGGGAGGTCATCTGGCCCCGGCTGCAGCTCAGTGATATTCTTGTTAGTTATTTTGGAACACTTGGTCCACTAACTCCCATGTGAAGTATTATTGATCTGTCTCCAATATGTATTCAACTTCTTTATCCTACTTATTACCAGTAGGAATTATACCTCATACTTGTATAACAAAGTGCTTTCATGTATACTTTTGCATTTGAACTTCAAAATAACCAGATGAGGAGTGAAGAGCATATGATGTTGAACTGATCCGCAGAAAGCTGAGATGATTAATCGGCTTGATTCACAAAGTTTTCTGTTTATCTGTCCAGTTCATACTATCATCAATTAAAAAAATAGCAGTTTGGGCCGGGCATGGTGGCTCACGCCTGTAATCCCAGCAATTTGGGAGGCTGAGGCAGGTGGATCACTTGAGGCCAGGAGTTTGAGACCAGGCTGGCCAACATGGCAAAACCCCTTCTCTACTAAAAATACGAAAAAAAAAAAAAAAAAAAAAAAGCGGGTGTGGTGGCTGGCACATGCCTGTAATCCCAGCTACTTGGGAGGCTGAGGCATGAGAATCATTTGAACCTGGGAGGTGGAGGCTGCAGTGAGCCGAGATCATGCCACTGCACTCCAGCCTGGGCAACAGAGCCAGACTCCGTCTCATTAAAAAAAGAAAATTAGCAGTTTGCATTTGATGTAGAGTTTGTTGTTTTTTGTTTGTTTGCTTTGTTTTTCCTGCTAACTAATTCTCTACTCCTCCTCATCTCTCATCTTCTGAAAGCTTCTGTTTTGTTCTGGTTTCCCATGAAGCAGGAATACCTTAGTGCAGCCCATTCCTTGCCCCAATGGTTTGTGACACAGGCAGAGTTTCCGTAATCCAAAAATTTGAAATCCAAAATACTCCGAAATCTGACAGTTTTTGAGCACTGACTTGATGCTCGAAGGAAATGTTCACTGGAGCATTTTGGATTTCAGATTTTCAAATTAGGGATGCTGAATAAAATGCAAATATTCCAAAATCTGAAAACATCCAAAATCTAAAACACTTCTGGTCCCAGGCATTTCAAATAAAGGATACTCAACCCCTGTATCTAATATGCACATCCCTGCTCTCACTATTGATGATATAGTATAGATGTTGAAAAACTATTTCTATAAAGGGCTAGAGCATAAATATTTTAAGCTTTGCAGGCCATGGGGTCCTTGTCATACTTGCTCAACTCCGCTACTATTACACAAAGTCAGCAATAGATAATACATAAACAAATGAGGTGAACGTTCTAACAAAAGTTTTATAAACAGTGAAATTTGAATTACCTGTAAGTGTTATGGGTCATTAAACAGTCTTTTTATTTTACTTTGTAGAATCGTTTAAAAGTGTAAAAGTCATTCTTAGACTGTAGGCTTTGTAAACACAGGTGGTAGGCCAGATTTGGCCTGCAGACTATAATTTGCCAACCCTTGAAACAGTGTATAAAAGTAGAGCCTAGATGTCAGGCAAGGTACTTTAATTAGAGACAAAATGGGCTTGAGCCCAGTTTCACGGCCTATGGAATTTCAAAGCTGTCCCTAAGTTTCCTGTCTGTCTTTGGTGGACAAATGCTCTTATGGCCTCCTGCATCTCCTGGCTCCTTCCCGCTTAGGTCAACCCTCTTTTCTACACCTTGCTAACCCTCCTAGGAAACACACGCTCTCCACTGCGCTCCTTGATGAAGTCTCCACCCACACAAGTCTTCTTAAAGAAAACAAACTTTACTGAAGATTTCAAAGGAGGAGTTTGTCACTGAAATCCAGGCAATGTCCATTGGAACTGTGACATTACACTTCTTACAGTGTCATTCTATCACTTCACCTCTTTCTTTTTTCCCCCCAAATAAGATTGTGCT
Source organism: Gorilla gorilla gorilla (assembly GCF_029281585.2). Classification (NCBI taxonomy): domain Eukaryota; kingdom Metazoa; phylum Chordata; class Mammalia; order Primates; family Hominidae; genus Gorilla; species Gorilla gorilla. The sequence continues at coordinate 103,842,861 of NC_073229.2, forward strand.
CTTTATAAGGACTGGATCAACTTTTTGCAAGAGCGTTATCTTTTCTCCCCTTTTGAATGTTGGCCAGTCATTTATTCATTCACTCAACATGTGTTTATCGAACATCTAACACAGTGCTGTCAGAAAACTTTCTGCAATGATGGAACTGTGTTCCATCAACATGTGTTTATTGAACGTCTAATACAGGGCTGTCCAAGAAAACTTTCTGCAATGATGGAACTATTCTCTATCTGTGCTGTCCGAGACAGTAGCCACTAGTCACATGTAACTCTTGAGCACTTGAAATGTAGATATAGTTTGGTATCCCTTATGCTTGGGACCAGAAGTGTTTTGGATTTTGGATTTTTTTTAGATTTTGGAGTATTTGCATCATACTTAGCAGTTCAGCATCTTTAATCTAAAAATTAAAACTCTGAAATGCTCCAATGAGCATTTCCTTTGAGCATCATGTTGGTACTCAAAGTTTCACATTTGGCAGCATTGCAGATATTAAATTTTTGAATTAGGATCACTCAGCCTGTAGTGAGACTGAGGAACTAAATTTTAAACTATGCTTAATTTTAATCAACTTAAATTTAAATAGCTACACATGGCTAGTGCTACCACATTGGGCAGCATAGACCTACCATGGGCAGGCCACTTAGATGCCCTTAGAGGCTCTATAAATGCTTGATTCCCAAAACATAAGACAATATTGGGTCTGGACCCTCATTGCCACTGGGTAGGATTTAATTACAACTCCACAGTTTATCCTGGCTGCCTTGTAATCAATAACTTTCAAAGCTTTCACTTTTTACTCCTGTCAAGTAGCTGAAGATAGTACCTGGCTTTTTTTTTTTTTTTTTTTTTTTTTTTTGAGATGGAATTTCACTCTAGTCGCCCAGGCTGGAGTGCAATGGCATGCTCTCAGCTACTTCAACCTCCACTTCCCAGGTTCAAGAGATTCTCCTGCCTCGAGTGATTCTCCTGCCTGAGTAGCTGGGATTACAGGTGCACGCCACCATGCCCGGCTAATTTTTGTATTTTTAGGAGAGACACGGTTTCACCATGTTGGTCAGGCTGAACTGACCTCAGGTGGTCTCCTGACCTCGAACTCCTGACCTCGAACTCCTGACCTCAAGTGATCCGCCTGCGTCGGCCTCCCAAAGTGCTGGGATTATAGACATGAGTCACCACGCCTGGCCAGTACCTGGCTTTTAAGTTTCTCTCTTGTTTTTCATACTAGTTACATGCAAATGCAAAGCTTCTTTTCCCTCAAGAGCACATTCCTCACACAAAGTACATCTTCAGCCCTGTGTCCAAATGCTATATCGATTCTAGTTGTTTAATCACTAAGTGCATAGACACAACAGCTGGTCTTCATTCTTAAAGCTCTCCATTTAGGCTGAATATTTCATCTTAAATGCTTTAATAGTTAACAGGGGATGATCCATATGGAAACTATCCTATGGAAATATTGGTAGTTTGCCTACAAGATTATTGATCAAGATGGATTAGGAAGGCTGTGAAATAGTGCCAGGACATTTCTCAGAAATGTCGATAGATACTTAATCACTGTCGACAAACATAATCTTTCTTTGGCTATAAAGCCAAACTTTTGGAACTGTAACAAGAATATAATTAACCTGTATATTATTGCAAAGCTGGAATCATTGTTGCCTGGCCACTTGGTACATCCTGCCAGAGGGTGTGATATTCAAATACATATGGATCTTGGGGAAACCTGGATCTACAACCCAAGAGGCTAAATTAGTGTTGGAATTCACTACAAAATTGTGAGTCAAGACCAAGATGATGTCTAAAAGGGCCAGTTTAGTCAGGAGACCAGTTCATTCTAGGCTTCCCTACTTGTTTGAGTCCCTTAGCAAGTGATGTGGATGTAAGGTTGTTGGCATCTTCAAGATATGAGATATCAATAAGAACTTTCCAAATTAAAAAAAGTAGATTGAATATAAAACTACTTTGGACCTTGTAATGTAATAACCACTTAACAAATGTTAGTTCTCTTTTTTCCCCGTTGCTTCCTGGCTTTTGGGACTTTAGTCCTTAAGGAGGAACCACCTCTGTAGGAGTCCTTCATCAGGGATGCCTTGACCAGACCACCTACCTCCATGGAATAGAGGTACCCTAGAGGAATTTGTGGGCAGGATGGAGGGAAAATCTAATTCTGTACAAGCTGCTCCAAGCAGTGTCACAACATAGCAAATGCAATTCCTCTCTACTGTAAGTATTGTAAACCCAGAACACAAAAAATTCTTATATAGAATGTTCCAGGAAACATGAGCTCAAACTAAAAACCACTAAATGCCAGAATACATAAGCCACCATAACCAAGAGTTTGCAGAAACAATGAACTGAAGAATTAGAATATGGGTTTTGGAAACATCTGATACCAGAATATAAAATGTTAATGTACTTTAAAATTATTTAAAAGTACTGTAAATATGAATGGGACCAATAGAATTATAATAAAGCCAAGCAAGTTAAAAAAATAAAACTTATAGAAATAAAAATATATAATGATTTAAATCAGAAACTCTGTTAAGTGAAATAGCAGTTAGACCTAGCTGAAAGGAAATTTGTAAACTATAAATTACAACTGAAGAAGTTACTCAAAATGAATGACAGAGATAAACAAGATAAAAAAAGAAAGGTCTATAGTAAGGAAGTTTAACTATATTCAGTTAAGAGTTTCAGAAAAAGACAATGGAATAAAGAAAAATAATATCTAAGAAAATACTGAAAATTTTCCAAAATTGTAGAAAGGTTCAAATTCTCAGGTCCAGGAAACCCAAAGAAATCCCAAACCAGATAAATAAAAGTAATTTTTTACTTAGACACATTGATGTAAAGTGACACAGAAAAGTTTATGAATGGTTCTAGCAAAAAAGGACAAATTATGCTAAATTAGACTAACATGTTAACTTTTCAACAAAAATCAATGAAAGCTAGAAAACAGTGAAATAATGTCTTCAAAATGCTCCGGGAAAATGACCAACTTTTAGAATTGTATGCTCACAGAAACTATTTTTCCAAACAAATAAAAGCCAAGAATGTTCATTATAAGTGCTGTACATACAAAGTAAAATGCAATGTCTAAGTTAAAGGATAATTTACAAATTGTTCTCTATAACCATATGTTACTTCTACAATCAGAAATCAAAACTGCCACTCATATGTGTAACACTAAGTAAATAATGTTGTAGATTAAGATAAAAAGTATTCTTTCATTTCAAATTTCTATGACCAGTGCCTAGCACAGGACCTGGTACAGGATAGATGATCAACAAGTATTTGTTGACTGACTGAATATTTAACATTATTAACTATTTTCTATCTATTTGACTCTTCCCATTTAAGCATGTCATTTTCTATAGCCATCAAGTATTTCAGGGCTCTGATGTTCATCTGCTAATGGCTAAATTGGTTTGTCTCAGGTAGGAGAACTAATAAGAGCTGTTTTAAATAAATCTAATGTCAGTTCACACTGAAACATAGTTGCTGGTAATGCAAAAGGGATTTCAAGTCCCACCACATAAGTAACAGGTCATATTCAATTCCATGAGGGTCAATAATATCTATGGCAGTGTAGAACTGGAGGATACTGCTTTGCTATGGGAACAAAAGATTTTAAACTATATTTTGGCATAAGCTTAAACAAAACTTTGAAGGGCAATAGATAGTATGGTGAAGAAAACACCTCCTGGTGATCAAGAGAACTGGGTCCTAGCTCTACCCTCTCTGTGACTCCAAGCTGATCACCTTGACAATGAATCTAATTTACATGAGTGAACTACGGCTCTTAAACTCTGTGCTCAAGAAGGTTTCACACTGTTTTCACTCTATAATATTTTACTACAAGAATGATTTTGGTAATAGCTCCATTGTTCCCATCAACAAAAGAGCTACAGCAATATCTTTAGTGTGTTTTCACTGAGACTTTTTGAATCTCATTGTGGTCTGAGTCCACCATTAGGGCTGACTTCACCTTTGGGTATGGGAGGCACTAGGGCCCACGATACTTTTAGGGCTTCATGAAAATGTTTTCATTTTAATGTCTCTTAAAATTAAAAAAGAACATAACAATAGTGAATATAATAATAAATGCAGACTGGATTATATTTGTCTTTTTACCAACTCAGTCACAAATATAAATTTTTATTATTTTTTATGGAGGAAAGCAAAGAAGTCATAATACAGCCCTACCAAGTTTAGGTTCAGATGTACAGGAATTTATAAAACTTCAGATTAGATAAAACGTGGGAGACACTACAAGATTCTCTGCATTCTAGGTCCAGAAGTTAGTAGTTAAACTTAGAAAGACAGTTAGATTTTGAGACTTAAATTAGTAAAATGAATGTAATGAATGAGGTCAATAATTTGCAAAAAATGACCTCAAAATATAGGAAACCTCTCAGGAAAAACAAAGTTGGGCTATCTGCGATAGTAACTGTAATCATTATTGAGCATTTATTATGTACCAGGTGCTGCACTAAGTGTGTTATGTGCATTATCTCATTCAATGCTCACAATAACCTTATAAGTGAGTATTATTATTATGAACTTCATTTATAGAGGATGAAACTAAGGCTTATAAAGATTAAGTTAACTTGCTGAATATCATGCGTTTGTGAAGTGGCAGAAAGAGGATTTGAGCATAGAGTTTGATTTGGGAGAATGCCATAATGCCCCCAACAAAAGCCCCTCACCTTGTGAAAGCACACTAAAGCCTCCATGGGATTAGCAGAGCTCTGCAAAGGCAGAGTGAGTCTGCATGAAGCGTAGGGAAGAACAGCAGGGACAAGGTGGACTCCAAATCGATTAAAGCTAAGCTGAAAGGTAAAACTCTAAGGCTAATAGAAGAGAATGTAATTTGTCTCATGACCAAGTATTCGATAAAAACCTCTTAAGCAAGACACAAATCAGTGGAATTCTGTAACCCTGCCGATCAGCATGATTCCCAGGTTAAGTAATTGTCAATGGGCCTTTCATGAGGAACTCCTGAACAAGTTTTAAAGTTAATAATAGACTGACAAAGTAGCAGAATGCCCTTGGGGAAGATTTTGCTTTTCTAAAATTGAAGTTTTCAGTGGTTGGTGAACAAGAGCATGAAACATTTTGAAATTAGTTGTAGTGAATATAAAGATGTGACCATTCCAACAAACTCATATGGAAGAGGGGAGCAACAGATAATGGGATATCGGGACTGAAGTAGAGAAGGAAAAAAAAAAGAAACCTTTCTTTAGCCATGCTGCTAAGGGTTCCGAGGATTTCTAGTGCATTGGAACTCATAAATACCAATGTGTGTAATGTTTGTAGCTTGTAGTAAATAACTATGCACAAACTAATTTAGAGTAATTTGTTTATAGTTCTTATTCCATATGGTCTCTATTAAGTTATTCTCTTCGTTACGTTATGAAAGTAACTTATCAAAGATTTTTTATAATCTTTATTAAGGATTGAATTAATGAGATTCTCTAGTATTCATGTCTATATCAGATTGACCACATTGTTGTAGTCACCATGTCATTTGTTCTTTGATGCTTTGACATCTTGGTCCTTGATGACCCTGGAGAGACTACTCCTTTCAGGGTTAGCTAATTTCTAAACAACTCACCTGTAATTGCGCCTACCATATTCACACCAATCAATTCAGAGCCTATACCCTCTCAACCACCTAACTTTATTGAGCTCTTACACATGGGGCCACTATCCACCTGCCCTAATCACCCAGGGTCAGGTACCAGACCACTGGTACCTATGCCCTAGAGCCCACTGAAATTATTCAAACCAGTCAATTCTAGGCATGGTTACCCTGCCTCACCAGATTCTTCCCACAGGAACCACAATAAAGGCTCTTGTCCACATTTCCCCCATAGCTCCCTCTGCCTCCTGACCAACCCAGGTGCCTCTCCACATGCCCCCCATGGCATGGTGTGCCTCTTTCTCTCTGAATCTTTGAGTATGACAAATTATCTTTTCAATGGCAATTGTTTCCTGATCTGTCAGCCTTGCCATACCTAGATTATAACCTGCCTTTCAAAATAATTGGTCATTATTTTTAAGATTCTGGTAATCTGGGTAGGAAGAACAGGTTAGAAGCTTTCTTCACTGCATTAGTCAGCTTGGGTTGCCATAACAAAACCTCATAAACTGGGTGGCTTTAAGCAGCAGAATGTATTTTCTCACTGTTCTGGAGGTGGCAGTCTGAGGTCATGGCTCCAGCACGGTCGGGTTCTGGTGCGGGTTCTCTTTCTGGCTTACAGATGGCCACTTTCTCATTGTGTTCCACAAGGCAGAGACAGAGATAGGATGCTTTCTGGTGTCCCTTTTTATAAAGACACTAATCCCATCCTGGGTGCCCCACTTCATGACCTAATCTAACCCTAATTATCTCCCAAAGGCCCCATCTCCAAATACCATTACATGGGGTAGCGGGGTAGGGCTTCAACATAAGAATTTTGAGGGCACAAAAATATTTGGTCCACAGCACCTCTTCAGCCGGGTTTATTCTTATCTGGGTGTGTGATACACATTATGAAAGAGCCTGGGAGTGTTTTTTTCCATGATGGTTAGAGATGAAAGACACATGATCTAGCAGATGTTCATATTTTGGCCACTAGATGATGAATTTCTGTGGCTGGGTGAAAAGACTGAAACATGATTATGTCAAGGGTATGGGAGAAAGCAAGAGAGAAGGAGCCATGCTTTGGCGCGACTCCTCTCCTGCTAGTCTGAGGGGAAGCTGAAGAATGCACTGTGGAGAAGTGAAGGTGGGAATGCGCTTGAGAAATTAAAGTCAGGATTACTAATTGACACAAAATAAGGGTAAAAATTTTTTAAAAGAATATGAATTACTTTCATGGACTAGTTGGAAATTTGGAGAATGAAAGAGGAAATAAAATTATATCTTAGGCCATGATGTGTATTTGACTTTAGATATTTTAGGAGACAAGAAGCCCTCAGACCCCACTGGTCCTCCCCTCAGCACCACAGAACCAAAGTTCATGCCCTTCCATACCCCCTAAGAGTCAACTGCAGAGAGAAGTTTACTCACTTCCAGGAGAAATCTGGAGAAAGTAATGCCTGCTACCATGAAATGGGACATTTATAATTCATCACAGAAGGGATGAGCCTTCATCATTTCTGTAGGAAGTGGAAGTGCCTGTTTCCTCATCTACAAAACTGGGATAATAATAGCACTCACCTCTAAAGGTTGTTGTCAGTTGAGATACATATATATATATGTGTGTGTGTGTGTGTGTGTGTGTATGTGTGTGTGTGTGTGCGTGTGTGTATATACATACATATATATATATATATATATATATATATATATATATATATATATATATAAAGCTAAAGCACCGGACATTTAGCCTACTTGGTTCATTGTGGCTGCTCTAAGTGTTAGCTATTACTACTACTCACATAACATTTTACAAATGAGGGAACTGAGACTTTAAGAGAGACCAAATATCTATCCCAGGGGTTATATAGTTAGTACGTGGCTGGGCTGTGCTCAAATTATGAACCCCAAATATACCCACTCAACACTATTCTGCTTCCTCTAATGCAACAGAAGTCATTCACTTTTGTATTATTGCACTGAGACCTGTATGATTCATCCATCAAACTCCCACCTTCCATTGTTCCAATTCCATGCTTTGTCAAGCAACCTTTTGTGCCTTCTCAAGATCCTGTGTCAGAGGCGTGCTCTGAATGGCAGTGGATGATCAGTCGTTAGAAAGGAATATTCCTGGCTGGGTGCGGTGGCTCACGCCTGTAATTCCAACACTTTGGGAGGCTGAGGCAGGCAGCTCACTTGAGGTCAGGAGTTCGAGACTAGCCTGGCCAACACAGCAAAACCCCATCTCTACTAAAACAACTACAGAAATTAACTGGGTGTGGTGGTGTACACCTGTAATCCCAGCTACATGGGAGGCTGAGGCAGAAGAATCACTTGAACCCGGGAGGCGGAGGTTGGAGTGAGCAGAGATCGCACCACCACACTCCAGCCTGGAGGACAGAGCGAGAAAGTCTCAAAGAAAAAAAAAAAAAAAAGGAATATTCCTGACATTTCTGTCTATTCTTTGTCGAGTGGGGAGGCATTTTTTTGCCAGTTTGTTTCAGCTTTGTGCCTGGTAATCACAGACATTGCCATTACACACATTCACCATTTACCATTACATACATATTTGTGAGATAAACAAACAAAATACCTCTGTGGGCAATTGAAGGAAAAATTGCCCACCAAATCTATTATAAAATCTATCATGTGTTTGCACCCCAATCTAAAGCAATTTAAAAATCCATTCATTTTTACAGATAAGTGGGAAAGTCACTTTCACTTTACAAAGTCAATTATTCACTAGAAGATTTCTTTAAAAACTGGACATTGGTTTGTCTGAAATAACACAATAAATATATATGTAAGCATGACTTTTGTTAAGTCTTCTTCCCAGTGCACACTGACATGGCTTGATAAATCTGTCATCTTGGTTCATGCCTCTGTGCCTTTGCATAGGCTGACCCCTCCCGGAAAGCCCTTCCACACACTCTACCTGTTGAAACTCTACTTTAATTTCTAGGCCCTTTTCAGGTACCAACACTCACGTGGTAGTTCTGTTGATCAGAACTGATCTTTCCCTGGTATCTTTCTGCAGTTTTTGTTTGTGTTCATGGTAAACACCTCTGCTATTTCCTAATTATAAGCTCCATGAGTAAAAAAGACCTTGGCTAAACTCTTCTTACTTCCCAGTGCTCCATGCCGAATAACTTGTCTTGCAGAGAATGTTCTTACCGTTTCTCCCTAGGTACCACTTACAGCAGAGGAGTAGAGGCCTTCAGACTCTTTCAGGAGGGTATTTCTTTGGAGCTGTGCTTTATCTTAAAAATTCATGTGAATTTTACATTCAGTTCTATCATGTAGTATGAGTAATTTTAATATAAAATTGGTTAAATAGACTCCTATGTAAAATTTAGACTCCAGAAACTTCCCGCTGTTTATGCTCCAATCAGTTAGACTTTCTAACACACGACTCTGGAGAAGGGAGTGAACTCTGGTTCTGTGGTGCAGAGGGGAGGACCAGTGGGGTCTTAGGGCTCCTTGTCTCCTAAGAAATGTTCGCATTTCTCAGTTGAACAGTGTAAGCAAAAGCTTTAAAATGTTTGTTGAATTTAACAGTGTAATGTAACGTAAAAAGTATTTGTTCCAAATGCCAAATAATTGAGAAAATATAGTCAAAACAGAGAGAGGCAGCTTATCCCTCAGAAGCCTAGAATAACATATCAGAGTATTATTTTAAATAAGGTAAGGCCTCCAAAATGCATTGTACTCACATTTCCTGATGTTTCCCCTACCTTCTCCAATTCTTATGTTCAACTTGTGATGATTGCATTGACACGCTTGTAGCCAGTTGCTCTGAAAGCCCACAAACAGAATCCCACACAAGGAAAAGTGCCTCCTGATTTCCATTTTGTCAGATATTTTAGCCTATGAGATTTTGGGCCTGTGCTCATTCTCATGATTGTGTTAGTAAAAAAGATGCAGGACTTTATAAGTGACTGACACCTAGCATTAATATCTAGTTGCAAAGGAAGTATAATTCAGTTTTTATTGACATGCTTTACAGAGATTTCTAAGATGGCCTAAGAAAAGAACAGATTAATAAAAAGCCTTCGGAAATAAGTAAATTGCTGAATGAACATGTAAATAAATAAAACACCCATAACTCTTGCCCTCTGCTAAAATAAATACTAATGCTAAGGGACTTGAAGAAATCATTTCCTAAATAACATTCCTAAACCCCAAAGATGCTAAATGCTTCCCAAAGGAAATATCTCCATGATAAGCTGATCATGGAATGCAGTGTAACATAGAACTGTCTGGACTCTGTATGGGGAAATGTGTTCATGCAAAAACCTGGTGCTCTGCATTATAACCTCTAACAATAATCCAATTGAAAATGCCAAAGTGCATTTTCACCAAGCAAAGACTTCTTCCTTTACATCTTTTATGTATCCCAGCAAGAGCCTTATTAATATTTTTTAAATGGATAAGGGACAGTAGACCAGCACACAGAACCACATGATGGAATTTTCTATCTCCGTAGTAGCACCTCCCTCAATAGCTCTTAAATTCCTCCTATAATGTAGATTTAAATGTCAGCAAAATAAGAGTTAATTGTACATGTACTTGGTCAGGTGTGAAAGAGTGCTTTTATATTTTTTTTCTCCTTGAATATTTGCTTATATTTCTTCCTCCTTGCCTGCTTACAAAACTAACAGACAGGATTTTCTCTAATCTGGCTTTGACAATGTAATGGAATGCCTTGCGTACATTGCCCCTTTTTTTAACGCTTATCAAACAGCGCCGTTCCTTGCATTGGGACTCTCTGAAACAGCCATTGTATCATTTATGGCCTGGCTGTCTTTCCAGTGCTGCCGAGTATTTTCTGTTGCACTTGGCTGAGATTGTATACATGCAGTAAAATCACTGAACTGAGGAAGAGCTGCTTGCCTGCTGTTCCCTCAAGGCAAACAGCATTCAGAAGGGCAACTCACCAGATTCGATAACATTTCAGTCACACTGTGACGGTGCATACAGGTTTAATCAACTTCACCACAGACATAATTCATGGTGGATCCCTTTTGTTTCACTTATAATCAGAATGAATACACACAGGAAGCTCATTTAGCCCCCACCATTCCTCATCAGCTGCCATGATAAACATCGATTGTATTTTCCAGGGTCAGAAATGATGAAATCAATATGTAACATGGCAAGTTGTATTTGCCCATACTCCTTCATTCAGATTGCTTGACAAATTTTAAACCTTTTACATTGCATTTATTTTAGGGATTAAGTTTGTGAGCTTATAGATTTAAATGTCAGCAAAGTAAGAATTAGTTGCACATGAAACTGACTACATTAAATTTTAAAGTGAAAGTAGGTATTATTAAACCCCACACATAGAAGTATTAAAGGCCGGGCGAGGTGGCTCACGCCTGTAATCCCAGCACTTTGGAAGGTTGAGGCAGAGTGGATCACGAGGCCAGGAGATCGAGACCACGGTGAAACCCCGTCTCTACTAAAAATACAAAAAATCAGCTGGGCGTGGTGATGGGTGCCTGTAGTCCCAGCTACTTGGGAGGCTGAGGCAGGAGAATGCCCTGAACCCGGGAGGCGGAGCTTGCAGTGAGCCGAGATCACGCCACTGCACTCCAGCCTGGGTGACAGAGCGAGACTCCGTCTCAAAAAAAAAAAAAAAAAAAAAAAGGAAGTATTAAAATATTTTATTGTTATGATCCACTAACTCATTCATTGATTAATTTGTTCATCTTTCCTTTGTCATATATTAATGTAGCACCTAGGATTTTTAAGAGAGCTTGAAAGTAAAAAGTTAGGTATTAATCTGTTTTCTGTTACTACAACAAAATACCTGAGACTGGGTAATTTATAAACAACAGAAGTTTATTTTCTCATAGTTCTGGAGGCTGGGAAGTCCAAGATCAAGGCATCAGTATTAGGGGACAAATGCTGTGTCCTCACATGGTGGAGGAGCAAAAGAGCAAAGGGGCCTAAGCTGGTTGTCTCCAGCCCTTTTGTAAAGCACTAATCCATACATGAGGTAGAGCCCTCATGACTTAATGACTTCCCCAAAGGCCCCGCTTCTTAATACCCCCACAATGGGGACTAAGCTTCAGCATGAATTTTGGAGACACATTCAAACCATAGCAGGCATTGACATATAAAGGTGGCCTTCAAATTGTAAAACTTCATAAAAATGTTATATTGGAAGTACATTTTTGTTTCATTTTGTCCATTCATTCATAAAATGTAAGGTAATTACTGTGTGTGGCCCAAGACCTGTGCTAAGAACTGTGTGGATTTAAATAAGGACTAGCCGCCATTCTCTAGGAGCTCACAGTTCAGTGGAAAAGAAAGAGACACATAAAAAGAAGATAACTGGCAAAGAAGTCACAGATTAGGTTATCTCATCCACAGGAACCTCACAGGTGATCTGCTCCACGGGCCCTGTAGAGGAGGCAGAAATCAGAGAAAAGAGAAATGCCAGCTCTGAAATGGCTCAAGGTGTTTTAGGAATGATGAAAAATTAGAGTGCTAGGAACAGGGATAATAAGAAAAGCTACCAGAAAAATGGGAGGAGGAGCCAAAATGTAAAAGGCGATGTATACCATGCTATGGTGCCTAGACTTCATTCAGTCATGGAAAACCATTGGCAATTAAACAACTGTATGTCTAATAAAATTTTTTCACCCTGTAATATATTTTATTGTGTTAATACAGTTTATTTTATGGTAAAATTAATCATAGTAATGATAAGTCAGTGGTGCTACACTAGACCTTATTGATTTCCAAAGGTCTTTTTCTGCTCTTGAACCTCTCTGTGAATGTTTTTAGTTCTTTAAAATGTTGTAAGAACCGTTTAAGACTCAGAAGACATGGGTCCAATTGGCCTTCAATAGCTTTGTAACCTTACATAGGCTAATTGCTTTCTCTAAGATCTGGTTCCCTATCTGTCAAATAGGTATAATTGTTCCATACTTCCAAACGAACTCACAGGGTTGTGGTAAAAATTAGGTTAAATATTGCGCATGAATTATTTTTAAGACAGTGGAACATGACACACGAGAAAGGTATTATTATCATTGTCATTATTATTTTTATTTGAGAAATTGAGGTCAACCTGAATTACTTAGCAATTAGTGATCCAAAACAATTTTCTTCCCTGGAACACTAGATATGTAACAGCTAATTTACAAACATGTAGTAGAAATTTCTTTATTTAAACCTCCTTTTTTTGATAATTGATGAAAATCTCTTTAGGTGAATTGCCTGAAAATAAGTCAAAAAGAGAAGACACATAGACTACTCTGGTTTGAACAGCCCCCAGGGTCATGCAGTGTGTTATCTGCACAACCATGCACAATGCCTTTGCCAACATAAGAGTTGGGTAACAGTAAGAAGGGAATAGTGGAAAAGCACAGATTTTGAAGAGATTTGAGCTCAGAATTTTGCAGAGTTGAAAGATACAGGCTGCTCTGCCTATGGAGTAGCCATTCTTTATTCCTTCACTTAATAAATTTACTTTCACTAAAAAAGAAAAAGAAAAAAAGGGAGAAAGATATAATTCATTGGCCCCAAAACACACTCAGAGCATGACAAATACACGCTCCCAGCTCTACCACTAATTGGCTGTGGACACTGATCAAGATACTTCAACTCTTGGTGCTCTTGTTTCCCCATCTAGTAAAAGAAAATATTAACAATGCTTACCTATGAGGCTTGTGGTGAAGTAGAAGTGAGTTAAAATTTGTACTCAACATATGGTACAGAGTAGGCACTTGAAACATGTTGGCTATTATTACAAAGGAATGCCAATTAGACAGCATATTTATCACTGGCAACAATGAATGACAGAGGATAATACGCTAATATCTTTAAAGTACTAAAGGAACAAAAATTTCCAGTCCAGAATTTTATTAAGCCTAGATAAATTATAAATGAAAGAAACTATCATCAGAATGAACAGGCAACCTACAGAATAGGAGAAAAATTTTGCAATCTCTCCATCTGACAAAGGCCTAATATCCAGAATCTACAAAGAACTTGAACAAATTTACAAGAAAAAAAACAAACAACCCCATCAAAAAGTGGGCAAAGGATATGAACAGACACTTCTCAAAAGAAGATATTTATGCGGCCAAAAAACACATGAAAAAAAGCTCATCATCTCTGGTCATTAGAGGAATGCAAATCAAAACCTCAATGAGATACCATCTCATGCCAGTCAGAATGGCAATCATTAAAAAGTCAGGAAACAACAGATGCTGGAGAGGATGTGGAGAAATAGGAATGCTTTTACACTGTTGGTGGGAGTATAAATTAGTTCAATCATTGTGGAAGACAGTCTGGCGATTCCTCAAGGATCTAGAACCAGAAATACCATTTGACCCAGCAATCCAATTACTGGGTATATATCCAAAGGATTATAAATCATGCTACTATAAAGACACATGCACATGTAATTTTATTGTGGCACTATTCACAATAGTAAAGACTTGGAACCAACCCAAATGCCCATCAGTGATAGACTAGATAAAGAAAATGTGGCACATATACACCATGGAATACTATGCAGCCATAAAAAAGATGAGTTCATTTCCTTTGTAGGGACATGGATGAAGCTGGAAACCGTCATTCTTAGCACACTAACACAAGAACAGAAAACCAAACGCTGCATGTTCTCACTCATAAGTGGGAGTTGAACAATAAGAACACATGGACACAGGGAGGGGAACATCACACACCAGGGCCTGTTGGGGGTTGAGGGGCTAGGGGAGGATAGCATTAGGAGAAATACCCAATGTAGATGACGGGTTGATGTGTGCAGCAAACCACCATGGCATGTGCATACCTATGTAGCAAACCTACACATTCGGCACAAGTACCCCAGAACTTGAAGTATAATAAAATAAAAAATAAAAAAATAAAAAATCTAAAAACAATTTCTTAATGGTAAAAGTGCCTGAGAAATAAAGATAGAAAACTATTGCTCAAAATAAATAAATAAATGTTTTAAATCACTGAATTGTAAAGAAAAAAATGATATTTTTCATACCAAGCCCTAAAATGTTTACCACTCATTAACCCATACTAAAAGATTATTAAAGGATGGACTGTGCAAAAAGAAACAAATTCAAAAGGCCTGAGTTACAAGAAACAAAATTCATCATAAAACAAGTCTTAATTAGCTATTGACTCTACAGGTTCTCCTAATTTTTGTTAACAAAATGTAAAAATTAAAATGAGATGAAAATAACAGGAGAGTTGCTCAATGACTAGTTACAGCAGGCTAAGGCCTATGTCCTATACGGTAAGATTAAAATACTGAAAAACCTTAAACATTCTTAGAAAAATATATAGGTAAATATTTATATTTTAAAATTAAGAGTAGTATACTACCCCCCACTGCTAAATTTGACTGGCTAAAAAAATACGGGTAATTTGTAATGCATAAAATATTGGAGGGGAAAACTTAAAGAAAAGAAAAATAAAGCAGAAAATACAAAATAAGATGATAGAAACAAGACATTATTGTTTGCAGTAGTATAAATCAGTAAACAATATAACAATTGCCAAAAGGAGAATGGGTAAATGTTTGTACAGTTGTTCGATAGTAAACAATAAAGCAGGTCATGTGAATGAACAAGAGGAGCAGGTGTCAGTGGGCTACAGTCGAAGGAAAAAGAAAGTTTCAAAATATACATATGGTATGGTAATATTTATCTAAATTTCTAAAGTATAAAACCACAGGAAGGAAAGGGGAACTGAGATTGGCCAAACCTAACAAATTTGTCCAAAGTTAATATTTTCATCTATTGGTGATTTGCTGTCACAATTTCTTAGACTTTTCCAATTGTTTTATGAAAAACATTGTATGTGTTTATTTGGCATTCTTATTTTTTCAGATTTATTTAAAATTTTAAATTCTTTAAAAATATTCTTAAATTTTTACGAATACATAACAGTTGTACATATTTACAAGGGACATGTGATATTTTGATATAGTATATGATGTGTACTGATCAAATCTGAGTAATTGTATATCTATCAGCTTAAATATCATTTCTTTGTGTTGGGAGCATTTCAAATCTTCTAGCTATTTTGAAATATATAATAAATTATTGTTAACTATAATCTCTCTATTGCGCTATTGAATAGAACTTATTCCTTCTATCTAAATGTACTTTTGTACCCATTAATCAATCTCTCATTATCCTCTGATGTCTCTTCCCAGCATCTGGTAAACATTTTCCTACTCTTTACCTCCATGAGATCAATTTTTTTAGCTCTCAAATGATTGAGAACATGCAACATTGTCTTTCTGTGATTGGTTTATTTCCTTTAACTTAATGTCCTCTAGATCCATCCATGTTGCTGCAAGTGACAAGATTTTATTCTTTCTTATGGCTGAATCATATTCCATTGTGTATATGTACCACACTTTCTTTATTCATCCATCCAGTAATGAACACTTAGTTTGATTTCATATCTTGGCTATCATGAATAGTGCTGCAATAAATATGGGAGTGCAGATATCTCTTTTGGATATTTACCAAAAACTGAGATTGATGGATCATATGGTAGTTCTATTTTTAGTTTTTTTGAGGAAGTTTCATACTCTTTTCTATAGTGGTTGTATTAATTTACATTCCACTCACAGTGTACAAGCATTCCCCTTCCTCTGCAATCTTGCTAGCATTTATTTTGTCTTTTTGATAACAGCCATTTTAACTAGGGTGAAATGATAACTCATTGTGGTTTTGATTTGCATTTCCCTGTTGATCTTTTTTTCACACATTTTTTGTCCTTTAGTATGCGTTCTTTTGAGAAATGTCTATTCAGATCTTTTGGCTATTCTTCAGTTGGATTATTTGTTCTTTTGCTATTGAATTGAGTTCACTATATAGCCTGGTTATTAATGCCTTGTCAAATGGATGGTTTGTGAATATTTATTCCCATTCTATAGGTTGTCTCTTTACTTCATTGATTGTTTCCTTTGTTGTGCAGAAACTTTTTAGCTTGATTTAATCCATTTTTCAATTTTTGCTTTGGTTGTCTGTGTCTGTTGTTCCCCTCTTTGTGTTCATGTGTTCTCATTGTTTAGCTCCCACTTATAAGTGAGAACATGTGGTATTTAGTTTTCTGTTCCTGCGTTAGTTTGCTAAGGATTATGGCCTACAGCTCCATCCATGTTGCTGCAAAGGACATGATCTCATTCTTTTTTATGACTGCGTAGTATTCCATAGTTTATATGTAAGAAAAGTTTTAGAGACATTGTCCCATGAACCCATTTAACAAACAAGAAAATTAAATCCAAGAAATTAAGTAAATTATCAAAGGTCACATAACCAGCAAATGGTAGCTTCAGGATTAAAGTTCATCTCTCTTGTCGTATACTTTTAACTGTTGGGAATTTGGAGTATGACCCATTGTGCATTTTTAAGAAGTTTCAGGAACATGGGTAATGGGAAAGCAGGATGTGCACACATAGTTCAGTTCTTCTGCTTTCTCTCCTGGTGTGTTCTTTCATATCTTTCACGTCATAAGAAAACCAATACAGTTGAAAAATCAGATAAATACTGAATCTTTGGTAGTTCTAAGTGATCAGATTCTCTGAGAGAATCAAAAACTCATATAATACAAGATTTTTATTTTTAATAATCTGGCACTTTCTCATTGAACTGTCTCATTATAGTCTAATATACAAATCAAACACAAAAAGGAAATAAGGATTTCTCAGGTTATAGTTATGATGATAAAGTGCGAGATTAAGAGCATAATCTCAGTAGGGCATAGAGGCTGACATAATAGGACATCATAAACAAAAACAGAACATAGTTTCCAAATAAGGAGAAAAAAAGAAGATTACTATCAATTTTTAGTGTAATATAAAAACCTTAAAGACTAGCCTTAAAAATAAGCAGTGTGAACTTCTGGTGCTGGCCAAGATTGAGTAAGCCCAATATAGACCATCCCTCACTGATGATAACTAAAATCTGGACAAAATTTAAAAAGTAACTACTTGAGGACTTTGAAAAGTAAACAATAGCATGTAGATTGGGAAGGAACATCAAAACTTGAAGCACAACCCAACACAATCATGAGCTTTCTGTATTTCTGTATTTCTTTCTCTCCTTAATCTCCCAACTTTGACCTGAAGGTAAGCCAATTCTGGGAACTGCACAGTGGGTGTGGACAACAAAAATCACAAGAGAAACTACCTCTTTCTAGCCAAAAGACTGGGGAAGGGATGCAGCTGAATACTGGGGATCCCCTTTTGCAATGGACTGAATGTTTGTTCCCCCCACAAAATTCACATGTTGACATCCTAACCTGTAGGGTGATGATATCAGGAGGTGAGGTCTTTGGGGGATGATTAGGTCATGGAAATGGAGCCTCATGATGAGGATTAATGCGCTTAATAAAAGAGGCCCCAGCTGAGCACGGTAGTGCACCTGTAATCTCAGTTGCTCAGGAGGCTGAGGCAGGATGACGGCTTGACCCCAGGAATTTGAGTTCAGTCTGAGAAACATAGTAAGACTCTGTCTCTAAAAAAAATAAAGAGGCCCAAGAGAGCTGCCTTGCTCCTTTCACTGTTAGAGCATGCAGTGGGAAGTCTACAGTGGGCAGCTCAGAAAAGGGCCTTCACCAGAGCCTGATCATGTTGGCATCTGTATCTTGGAATTCTGGCCTCCAGAACTGTGAGAAATAAATTTCTATTGTTTTTAAGCCATGCAGTCTATGGAAATTTATTATAAGGGCCTGAGCAGATCAAGACATCCTTCCCTGTATTAGTCTGTTTTCATGCTTCTGATAAAGACACACCCGAGACTGGGCAATTTAAAAAAGAAAGAGGTTTAATTGAACTTACAGTTCCACATGGCTGCGGAAGCCTCACAATCATGGCAGAAGGCAAGGAGGAGCAAGTCACATCTTCCATGGATGGCAGCAGGCAAAGAGAGAGAGCTTGTCAGAAGCTCTCTGACATCTGTGAGATGGCATCTCATTTTGCTTTTGATTTGCATTTCCCTAATGATTAATGACATTGAGCATTTTTTATATGCTTGTTGACCAGATGAATGTCTTTTTTGAGAAGTGTTTGTTCATGTCCTTTGCCCATTTTTAAATGGGGTGATTTGTTTTTTGCTTGTTGATTTGTTTAAGTTCCTTATAGATTCTAGATATTAGACCTTTGTTGGATACATAGTTTGCAAATATTTAATCCTTCTCTGGAGGTTGTCTGTTTATTCTATTGATAGTTTCTTTTTTTGTGCAGAAGCTCTTTAGTTTAATTAGGTCCCACTTGTCAATTTTTGTTTTTGTTGCAATTGTTTTTGGAGTCTTCATCATAAAGTCTTTGTCCAGACCAGTGTCTAAAATGGTATTTTCTAGGTCTTCTTCTAGGGTTTTATAAACCCTGGAAGAAAGATGCTATACCTAGAAGCCTAGAAGACTGTGGGGTTTTCTTTTCTTTTCTTTTTTTTTTTTTTTTGAGACAGAGTCTTGCTCTGTCACCCAGGCTGGAGTGCAGTGGTGATGTTGGCTCACTGCAGCCTCTGCCTCCCGGGTTCAAGTGATTCTCCTGCCTCAGCCTCCTGAATAGCTGGGATTACAGGCATGCACCACCATGTCCAGCTAATTTTTGTATTTTTAGTAGAGACAGGGTTTCATCATGTTGGTCAGGCTGGTCTCGAACTCCTGACCTTGTGATCCACCTGCCTTGACTTCCCAAAGTGTTGGGATTACAGGCATGAGCCACCATGCCCGGCCTTCTTTTTTCTTTTTTTTATTTTACTTTAAGTTCTGGAATACATGTGCAGAACGTGCAGGTTTGTTACATAGGTATACATCTGCCATGGTGGTTTGCTGCACCTATCAACCCATCATCTAGGTTTTAAGCCCTGCCTGCATTAGATATTTGTCCTAATGCTCTCCCTTACCTTGACTGTGGGGTTTTCTTGGTATAGCATCACAACGTCTGCAAAGATAGTTTGACTTCCTCTTTTACTATCTGGATGCCTTTTTTCTTTCTCTTACCTGATTGCTCTGGCTAGGACTTCCAGTACTATGTTGAATGGGAGTAGTGAGAGTGGGCCTCCTTATCTTGTTCTGGTTCTCAAAGTTCTCGCCCATTCAGTGTGATGTTGGCTGTGGGTTTGTCAAAGATAGCTCTCGTTATTTTGAGGCATTTACCTTCATCGCCTAGCTTATTGAGGGTTTTTAGCATGAAGGGATGTTGAATTTTATTGAAAGCCTTTTCTGTGTCTAATGAGATGATCATGTGGTTTTTTGTTTTTAGTTATAGTTATGCTACGAATCACATTCAATTTGCATATGTCGAACCAAGCTTGCATCCCAGTAATAAAGCCTTCTTGATCATGGTGGATTAGCTTTTTGATGTGCTGCTGGATTCAGTTTTCTAATATTTTGTTGAGAATTTTTCAGTCTATGTTCATCAGGGATATAGGTCTGAAGTTTTCTTTTGTGTATGTGTCTTTGCCAAGTTTTGGTATCAGAATGATGCTGGCCTCATAGAATGAGTTAGGACAGATTCCCTCCACCTCAATTTGTTGGAATAGTTTCAGTGGGAATGGTACCAGCTCTTCTTTATACATCTGGTGGAATTTGGCTGTGAATCTGTCCGGTCTAAGGTTTTTTCTGGTTGGCAGGTTTGTTTTTTTTTTTTATTACTGATTCAATTTTAGAACTCATTATTGGTCTGTTCAGGGATTCAATTTCTTCCTGGTTCAATCTTGGGAGGTTGTATGTTTCCAGTAACTCATCCATTTTTTTCTAGGTTTTCTAGTTTGTGTGCATAAAGGTGTTCATAGTAGTTTCTGAGGGTTTTTTTATATTTCTATGGGATCAGTGGTAATGTCCGCTTTTTCATTTGTCTTTATTTGGATATTTTTTTCTTTAATAGTCTAGCTAGTAGTCTATCAATCTTATTTATTCTTTAAAAAAATAAAGTTTTGGTTTAATTGATCTTTTGTATGGTTTTTCTCATCTCCATTTCATTCAGTTCAGCTCTGATTTTGGTTATTTCTTTTCTTCTACTAGCTTTGGGATTGGTTTGCTTTTGGTTTTCAAGTTCCTCTAGGCGTGATGTTAGATTGTTAATTTGAGATCTTTCTGACTTTTTGATGTGGGCATTTAGCATGATAAACGTTCCTCAACATTGCTTTAGCTGTGTCCCAGACATTCTGGTATTTTGCATCTTCATTTTCATTAGTTTCAAATAACTTCTTGATATTTGTCTTAATTTCATTGTTTACCCAAAAGTCATTCAGGAGCAGATTGTTTAATTTCCATTTAATTGTATGGTTTTGAGAGATCTTGGTACTGATTTCTAATTTTATTGTGCTTGTTATCTCAGAGAGTGCTTGGTATGTTTTCAGTGTCAGTCTGAAGGCTCTAGTGGGTAGGGGTTGAGGGGATCGCCTGTGCCTAGGATTGCAAAGGTTCATGGCAGAAGTGTGGGTCCCAGGGCATCTCACTCATTCACCATTTTTCCATGGTGGGTACCCTCCCTCGGCTCCATGCCAATCCTTGGTGGGCAGCTGTCCTATCTTGCTCTTCCCTGTTTTCTGTGGGTCACATTGTTTCCTTGATGAATCCCAATGTGCCCTCTGGGATGATCCAGTTGAAGAGCTAGTGTTTACTGGCCACTCTTTCTTTTCTCTGTGAGAGTGGCACACACTAGCTGCTTCTAGACAACCATCTTGGCCCCTCCCCCACCCCCATAATTTTCTTTTAAAGCTAAACAAGCAACAAGCAACTATACAGCCCAGCAATCCTACTCCTAGGTATTTTACCCAAGAGAAATGAAACAAGTTTATACAAAAATGTGTACACAAATGTTGACAGCAGTTTGTCTTAATCTTGTCTGTGCTCCTGTAATGAAATGCCTGTGATTGGATAATTTATAAAAAACAGATTTTTTTTTTTTTGAGGCAGGATCTCACTCTGTCACCCAGGATGGAGTTCAGTGGCATGATCTTGGCTCACTGCAGCCTCAAACTCCCATGCTCAAGCAATCCTCCATCTCAGCCCCCTGAGTAGCTGGTACTGTAAGTGACAGTACCACACCTGGCAAGAACAGAAATTTATTTCTCAAAGTTCTGGAGGTGGAGAAGCCCAAGATCAAGGTTCCGGTAGGTTTAGCATCTGGCAAGGACCCAGCCTCTCTGCTTTCAAGATGTCACCTTATTGCTGCATCCTCCAGAGGGGACAAATGCTCTGTCCTCACCTGGTGGAAGACTAGAGGAACAAAAGGGCTGAACCCTATATAAAACCACTTTAATAAGGGCCTTAATTCCATTCATGTGGGAGGATCCCTCATGACCTAATCACCTCCCAAAGGTCCCACATCTTAATATTATTATATTGGTCATTAAGTTTCAACATATAAATTTTGAGGGACATATTCAGACTATGGCACAGTTTTACTCATAATCACCAAACAATGGAAACAATCAGAATGCCTTTTACCTGTTGAATGGATAAATACACTGTGATACATCTACACAATGGAATATTACTTAGCAATCTAAAGGAACAAACTATTAATACAGGCAAGATGGATGACCCTCAAATGTATGATGCTAAAGTAGGTGTCAGCAAACTCTTTGGTTTGCAGGCCAAATCCAGTAACACCCATTCATTTATGCACTGTCTGTGGCTGTTTTCATGCTACAATGGCAGATTTGAATAGTTGCAAGAGACTATATGGCCTACAAAGACGAAAATAATTATGACTTGGCCCTTTACAGAGAAAGTTTGCCAATCCCTTTGCTAAGTGAATGGAGCCAGATACAAAAGGCTATATTCTCTATACAATCTGGAAAAGGCAAAACTATTGGGATGGAGAACAGATTGTTTGTTCCCAGTGGCTGAGCTTGGGTTCAGGGATTGGCTGTAAAAAGGTAGGCAGCACAAGGGTATTCTGGGGTATGATGAAACTGTTGCATATCTTGATTGTGGTGGTCCTTACATATCTCTGTGCATTTTCAAAGCTAACAGATCAGATATAATGGCACATCAAAAAAAAAAGGCTTCCTGTATGTGAACAAAAGACTAAACTTAAAAAGTAAGTGCTGTAAAAATAGCACATATATTAGTGTGGACATTTTGGCTGCAAGTTGCAGAAACTGAAACGATTTTTAAGCAGGAAAAAAATGAGCTGATTCTTTGCTCAGGAAGCTGGAGATGATACTGTGGTAGATGACGAATCTAAAGAAAGGGTTTCAGGAACCAGGGCTGAGAGAGGAGACCTGGAGATCACTGGGGCCAGGATTCTTTCTCTTCACCTACCCTCAAGTCTTATGTGCGTGGTTACTCTCTCCTACTGGTCTCCTTATGGCAGGGTACTGATCCTCTGGCAGTCCCAATTTTGTAGCCCAGCTGGAAAAAGAGAACTTTTTTCTTGAGTGTTCTTTTATCAATCCAGGGAAGAATGGTGATTGGCCCAGCTGGGTAACAAACTCACACCTAACCCCATCTCTGTGGCCAAAGGACCAGGGTCTATTTTGAAAGGAAGGGGATTAGAAAGCCTGTTGAACAGACAAAATCCAGTAGTAGCCTCAGTTGATGTCATGAGGCATAAATCAATAAAATTAACACAACTAGTATTTTATTTCAAGTTCACATCTATTTATAGTTTCACCATTGATTTCTTATCTAGGCAAGCATTGATCTGAAAGACAGGTGTAAGAAATTTTAAAAAGTTTTGAGGCACTCAACCCAAATGGTTTGTGACTTGTAGAAAAGGAAGCTACTCTTCATTAAATATGAAAATATTTATTTCAGTTCCAGTGCATTTCATTAAAGTACTGATATTTTAAGAAATGACAGGAAAGAAATGGCCTAATAACTGTTGGAATAGTCCAAATTAAAAACACTTATTATGTAGATCAAGACCATGTTTTATTCCCTTTATGATTTAGCTGTAAGTATCAGTCCTTCAACATTTAAGGATTCTTTTTTAAAATATCAAATCTGGATATTCTTTTGTTAAAAGAGAAAGATGCATAATTTTAAAGATTTTCTAAGGAAGCCATTAATCATGATAATTGCATTCGGCTTACAAATTTTCCTGCCTCTGTGTTAGTGAACTGGAACCAATATTCTCTTTAAATGGCGAGCAGACATACAAAAACCTTAAGTTTCTCTTTTAGTTTCTCTTTTCATGCAGTATATGGTATAACAAAATTCATAAGCCTCCTTCCAAATCAAAAGACACATAAGTTTCTTTATCTTGTTTTTCTCTTTCCCTTTCTGCAATGCTATTGCAAGGGCTCCACCTGAAGGGGTTGGGATACCCAGAGAAAATCAAATACACGCTGATCTCAAGTCCCTAAATTACCAGCCAGTAACAGGAGGAAAAGAGAAAAATAAAAGCTGGCTTCCATTTGCCCAGCCTTCTGGTTCATCGACCAGGGAACCAGCATCAGCTGCTCATTTGCAGGGCTGCACTGATGACTTCTCCCCAGGAGGGAACCACAAAGAGAATCACTTGCCCTCAAACGCTCATATTTCTGGCCTAGGGAAGCAAAAACAGATGAAGAAATTGGAATACGACTTGCCTGAGAGCAACTTCGAACAATTTTAGAGAGGATTTATGTCATGTAGTCTCAAGTTTTAAAATCTAATTTAATAAATGTACGTCTTTACAAAATAACACTGCATATTGGCACCATTTCTATCCATTTCAACTGGAAACGAAAGCTGAGTTTTCCATTACTGCAAATCCTGTTGGCATTGCAGCAGCTGGAAAGAAGAGTGAATTTCTCATATTGTTTTCCTCTGTGCATTAAAGTTATATTATTACATATTTTTAAATTATCTACCACTCTATTTTGAAACTACAAGTTGAAGTGATGTAAGATACTTAAAGCTGAGAATTGAAAAAGTTATTTTTAAGGGAAGTTTTGAAATTATCTCATTAAACCCAAATCACTGCTTTCACATTTAGCAATGCCTACCTCGTACAACAGAAGAAGTGATTGAATAACGGACCTCCTGGTCATTCTAAATTGTGTGGTGGTATGAGGGGCTGATCAAAATCTTTCCTGTTTTCCAGAATTGGAGACAAAAACCAATTCTGAGAACAAAAGGTACTCAGTACCTCTGCATTCTAACACAAAAAAATGAATAGAAGGGTGTCTACGGTTTCTTGATTTATCAATAGGTCTAAGGGTTCATTGATCTCCTGCTAGCACCAGACCTCCATTTAAATCTCAGATTCCCTGATTAAAATAAGAAAGCCCAGAGGGATGAGGGACAGGCTGGGAGGGAGGAAAATTTGGGAGGGAAGGCTAAGGAGGAGGGATCTCAATGATTGGCACACCCAGTGCTCACCCAGGGCATCTGATACCCAGAATCAACCATTTTTTTGTGCTCCACTCCTCTATGACAAAATTACTTCAGTAAATAGAGAAATTAATACATTTTAAATCTTAGTTTAATCTGCTTATGCCCCTTTAAGCTGAATTTTTCTATTATACAGATTTCTAATTTGCTTGGGTTTCTTCAGAGTTCAATGTTCTATCCTTCTGATTCTGTGGACAAAGAACACTTCTAAATTACTATCATATAATTTATAATATATGATGTTGTGTGACTTTGTTCTGGTAGAAAAAGCCAAAGAGGCATTAGTATTACCCAGTCATTCTTTAGTAACTAGACTGAGAATATAAACAATTGGAATGTCTACATAAACAAATTCTTATAAAATATTCAAATGACATTTTTGCATCTGGAAAAGCACTATCATGATCACAAACTGAAATAAGTAATAATAATGGGCAGAAAAGAAATGTAAACGTTGTACTGATTTTTGTAAATGTGATCATGATGATACAACAGAAGAAGTGATTGAGTAACGGACCTCTTGGTCATTCTAAAATGTAAACTATTGCAGAAAAAAAGAAAAAGTAATGGCTTAATACATTTTAATTACATTAATGAGTTTTTTGAAAAAAGGGAAAAATGTATGCCTTCATATTGACCTGTCGAAGTAATGAATAACATTACAGTTTCTAGTTTCAAGCCTTAATTTTGTCAAGGTGGATCTTCTTTGCATACTCATGTTCAATGATTGTATAGCCAGATTTTTCAATCTATCTTTCCTCATGGTTGATCCAAGAACATTTTTTATTAATTTTAATTTCAAAGCCTTTTTTTCCACACAAAACAACACATGTGAATTTCCCTACAAATAGTAGGGAAAGGTCTTAAGCTTAAGTTTGGCAAAGATTCAAAAAAATCCCATCTCATGATAATACAGAAATTGCAATACTGAGAATGTCATTTTTTCTTTGAGATTTATTTATTTCTTTGAGCAGCTTTCAAATGTCTCAATCAAAAAATGTTCACTAAAGTACCTTAAGTAAATTTATATAAGTTTATATCATATTTTGTTAAAACTTTCAAAGCTCTTCTTCTGCTACAAAAATCAGAGACTTTATTTGATCCTTTGCTTTAGAACTAATGTCCATTTCTTGGTAAGAACAATAAAGTGGTTCAATTTTAGCCTTTTTTTAACACCTAGCAATGTATGACCAGCATCTCCTGTTATTTCTCCTCGCATTCTTCTTCAAAATTTGATTTTTAAAAATATCAATATCCATTTTCTTACATGCTGTTGTGGGAGAAAACTTTTGCTCTGCCACCTTAGGTCTGAATGATCAGGAACCCAAGAATGGACAATAGACAGATTAACAGGAGAAAAATTGGTTACATATGTCAGAGTGCTGTATAGAGAAAGCAGCTCCCCAGACATCTAGGGATACAGTTTCTGTACCAGCTTAATTAGGGGAGTGGAAGTGGTGTTAGGGCTTCGAAGGATGAAAGATTCTCTGAGGCTTGTTTACACAACTTTTTTGGGGGAAATGTCCTGGCGTCTAAGGTCAGTTACCTACCTAACTGGAGACCCCCTCTGGGAGGTGAAGGGTGTTTGTAGCAGCTGACTCTCTTAAGCTCTGCTTTAGATAGATGACAAAAAAGTTCAGGTAAGATTTCTTTCTGCATCTGCTATAGCTCAGATATTTTCACTTTGATTCCATTTTGGTGGGTTTTTGGTCCCTTCAATGTTTTATGGCATAATTACAATCTTCTTCATAATTTCTGTGTCTTGATCTTTAAGCAACAACTTTAAAGCTTGTTGGTTTCACTGTACATTGTTCAAGACTGATTTGGGCTGCCTGTAAATATTGCGGGATCTTAGCCTCATCTAAAACTTCAAACTAAAAAAGGTAATGCAGAAAAAACAATTGCATGCAACAGAGAAGAATTTTAAACTAATCCTCTTGGGTCCACATTTTTTTTGGATTGTATAGTATTTGAAGATCAAAATTAACTTTTCAAACTTACTTGGACTGTGCAGCTTTATAATGAGCATCCCATTTACTCTGGGAAGGTCTATTTCATTGTCAGGCACATTCTGCAGTGTTTCACATCAATGAGGTAAGAATTAAATGAATGAATAAATTGTTTTCTGAAATACCAAAAGAACCATGTGTAAAGCAATGCTTCCAAGAGAGTGAACGCTGCAAAAATTCAAATAATTGTTTACAGAAGATATGCATAAAGATTGGGAATTATTTCTTTGATTTGTGCCTGTCACTACTGTGAGTATCCGTATATCATTGACCACAAGAGACGATTATGTCTGCCCATCACCATTCAGTTGTTTCAACTTCTCTTCTGAGGGCTCAGCAACAGTCTTCCAGAAATAGAAAAGAAGCCCAAGAATAAAATATTTCCTTTATTTCAACTTTACCATCTTCAGCATGGTCATCTCTGACCACTTTGCACATTGGTCAGTGTTTGAAGCATGGAGAATGCTAGCAGAAAGAATTCCTAAGTATTATGCTTTTAAAAATATCTGCCATTACTAAATGATACCACTGATTTAATGTTTTATTTTCTTGATTCATTCTTTAGTTAGCAATTTAATAAGGAAAGCATATTTCAACTCTTTAAAGCTATTATTCAAATTCATTAAAATACTGCATATTCAAACTGAAATTACCATCTACCAACCAGATGTACCATACCTAACATTTTGCACTGCTTTACTCTGTTACATCTGAAACACAAATAAAATCTCCAAGGGGCCACATAGAATAACAGAATGGAAGTTCTCTAATTCTGTTTCCTTCTCTTTCCAATCTCTGTGCTATCATTATTTAATTTTGAGTCACTATTTAAAAGTAGAAATATGGAGTACCACAATGGTTATGTCCAAAGCAAACTTTATTTTTTATAAACTTACTCATCATAAAGAATGCAAATTACTGAATCCCTGTGTGTTGGGAGCCAACTGATTAAAGGAGATTTCTCCAAATTAAGTTCCATATGGAATATTTACTAAAGGATAACAATAAAAATCTGTTAATCAGAAGCACATACACACAATAACCAGTTATTATTCAGAACTTAGACCAACAAAAGTTATTTATAGGGAGAAGTATTTTATCACTGACATTACATAGTATTGTCAGTGTGTGGTGATGATAAAAAAGCAGACTGACTTACAGTCAATTTTATTGTTGTTTTTAAATTCTCTACAATTTGCTGCCTATTGCCTGCAAGGGGTGGGCCCTTCCCACCACCCTTGGTACATCTCTGGTCTTGAATGATTTTCTAGCCAAAAGAATCATTTTTAAGGTTTGTGAGCTTGTATAAGAAGAGAAAACTAGTTTCTTGTTTCCTGATTGCTTACTTAGTCATTGAGCTTGATGACCTGCTTCAGTGTTTCCATGTGGGAGAAAGTTGGTATAGCGGCATATCCTGGTGGAAAGGACAGCACTGTCTCCAAAGTTCCAAGTGTGTACCTGTGACTGAGGCCCTCGAGTTGGGCCATGGTGCCTAGGAAAGCTGTTTGGGATAATTCTAGATAATGGAGCTATATCAACAAAAGAATAAGGACAGCGACCTCTTTACCATGGAGGCAGGGTTGTCTCTGTTAACACCATAAAAGGGAAACCAATGTGCTCTGTGTAGCTGCATAAAGACATTTCCATCCTCCCTGACCCAACAGCCCCTCCATGTCCTCCCATCTAAGCCTCCGGAGCTTCAAGCTCATCTGTGGAAGAGATCTTTAAATCAAAAGTGAGATCTTTAAATTAAAGGAGAAACAGAAATTTTAAGTGAAAGAAATTCATTCTTAAGAAAGACAATCACCCTGGTTTAATAACTAAGCAAGTTGACAAGTTATGGAATGAGTCTGATATGTGTTTAAGGTAATCTATTACCTACTTGGAAAAATGCATCTAAGTGGAGTGTCAATAGAGTAGTAGATTTTGGGGGAAAAAAATAGAAACTTTCATTTTTGTACTTGGATATGTTGGAATTCTTTATTGGGCCGTATTCCATTTGCTACAAAATGAGTAAATGCACCTCTGTCCCTTCTCTGCTGCTTGGTGGGAACCTAGAGAGTGTTTTCCGTGTGTGTCTGTGTGTGTGTGTGTGTGTGTGTGTGTGTGTCTTTGTGTGTGTGTGTGTGGAAATGGGGGTCTCGTTATACTGCCCACACTGGTCTGGAAGTCCTGGCCTCAAGCCATTCTTTGAGTTCAGCCTCTCCAGGTACTGAGATTATAAGCATGAGCCACTGCTTCCGGCCAAGAGTTATTTCCTTAACTGGATTTTGCTCTAGTTGTCCTTCGTTTCCAGGAATTGTGCTGGTCTGGTATATGACTTTCTTTCAGATATTTCCTCCTAACATTTGAGCTTTGAGTTTATCTCCACATCATCTAAGGTTAAAGAGGAGAACAATTCAAAAGGGGAATGAGTTTTGGAGCTTTTTCTAAAGATGTGTGTGCCTCTCACATGCACAAAATTCTCTCTCAAAATTTGAATTAGCCAAAAGCTATCGCACAAATCATGGCAACTTGTCTTTCTTCAAATGATATGATTTCCCCTTTTTGTTTTCCAAATATTTATTATATTTTATTTGTTTCCTTTTCAATTGTTCTGTTCCATTTCCTTTGGGAAATACAGAGAAGTGCCCCATAATTTTCTTTTGGACTGGATAATTATCAAGTCCAGATGATTTCTTTTTATGTAAACATCTCTTAAATTGTTAACATACTTAAGTCTCTCATTTAAATGATGACTAGAAATTGTTGAATTTGAGTTATGTATGCTTAAGACATTCCGTCATTAGAGTACCAGAAAATCTTTTGAGGCTACTGATTGTATTGGGCTATGAAATTTCCTTCCCTGTGTTTACAGAAACAACAACAACAAAAACATGCTATTTCAAAAGTATTTTATCTCGGGGCCTATTTATTTCTAAACATGTGCCTATTTATTTCTAAACATGTAGCTATTGAATGCTGTATCTTCTGTGATAAAAATTGTAAACATTTTTTTCTCAACTTTTAGATTCAAGGGGTACATTTTCTGGTTTGTTACAAGGGTGTATTGTGTGATGCTGAGGTTTGGGGTACGATTAAACCCTTCACCCAGGTAGTGAGCATAGTACCCAATAGGTGGTTTTTCAACATTCCCCCCCCGCCATTCCCTCTTTTAGTCTTCAGTGTATGTGGTTCCCATCTTTATGTCCATGTGTACCCAATGTTTAGCTCTCACTTATAAATGAGAACATGCAGTGTTTGATTTTCTGTTCCTGGGTTAATTCACTTAGAATAACAGCCTCCAGTTGCATCCATGTTGCTGCAAAGGGCATGATTTCATTCTTTTTTTTATGGCTGTGTAGTATTCCATGGTGTATATGTCTCATATTTTCTTATCCAATTCCCATTTATAGGCATCTAAGCTGATTCTATGTTTTTGCTATTATGTATAGTGCTTCCATGAACATACAGGTGCATTTGTCTTTTTGGTAGAATGGTGTAAATATATTTTTAAAAAGAGATACTACACAGATTTTACCATAGTCATTATTAACTTAGAAGGCATTGAACATGGTTTTTAATATTTCAGATGTTAATGAAAATACATGTGCTATAATTAGGAATAATAGAAGAGGATCCAAGGAAAACAAATTTCACATTTGCCTCACAGGCCAAACCCTATAAGGACTTATAAGGTTCTGGGGTACGTTTGTGTGTTTCTGACTTAAATGCCCAACTGAATTCCCCTCCTGCATTTTGTCATATTTCCGTAAGTATTACCAGGCCCCTGCTGAACTAGGTCACATAATGCAGCCTCTAGAAATGACAGTCTTTACAAATACGTAAGAATTTAAGGTGGAAATGAGACTTGAGATAGATAGGGCCAATTGGACTGTCTTTTCACGAACCCAGGGAATGAAACAACTTCTAGAAAGAATATTATCTATATCTTATATTAATAGAACTCCAAATAAAATAATAAAATAATAATAAAAACAATAAAATAATAATAAAAACAATAAAGTCCTTCATAAGTTTATATCACATATTAACAGGTTTTAAAATTTATTCTTTTTTTATGACATTCCTGTGAAGCAGCTATTATCATCCCCATTTTATCCATCTTCCATGAGATGGCAGTTGGCCATTTTGAAGTTCACACACTTTAAAAAATTAAAGAGATTTCAAGTATGAACTTCTGATATATAATAAATTTCATATCCTCATTTATCTTGATATAAGTTTTTTAAAAAATCAAATATCCCCTTCTCTGTCACTCATGTTATATCCTTCTTCTGGCCATAGTTCTAATTCATCTGTTTCTCCCCAGTTGAAGCCAAGTTCCCACAGTTTCAAGAAAAAGGGGAATCTTTTCTGTTTTCATCCCAGGACTCCTGCTGAGACCCATGGAGTAACTATTGTCTTCTCCATCATCTGGCCTCTGCTGTAACAACATCAAATCTGCCCAGGGAAGTTCTCAGAACTCACCAGCGTCTGTTGGTTGGCTCTGTGCCTATTTCTAGCCTTTGGTGGCTAGACTCAGAATGACAGCCAGCCTCCAGTAGTACAAGGTGGAGAATTCCATGAGGGATGGACTCCACCTTGTTCCTCTTTATATTGCCAGCACCTAATACAGTGCCTAGCATGCCTGGCACCTACTAGAGCTTCAGTAAACATTTACTGAATGAACGAATGAATGAGTGAATGAGAAATTTGTATCTCCTTCTATTGAGGGAAAAAACTTAAAAACTAAAATGAGAGAGTTAAGCAAATTAGCCAAACTCATGATTGTTAGTGACTAAACCAGTACTTGAAATCAGATCTATTCACTCCCATTACAATGTGTTTCCTCTGTACACGTAATGTGTGGCCCTGTTGGTCATCTTCTCCATCCCTCTTAATTGCATCCCTAGCAGAGAGATTTCCTTTAGTTTTACTAAGCTCAGTTAGTGGGCCCCCTCTGTGTAATCTCTTGCCCCATCCCCACCCCTTAGAACCTATAATTTCTCCAAAAGTTGCATTGCTTTCATCATAATGCACCGTGTACTGCACAGTCCCGTTTCACCTGGGCAACATGGTGTGTTGTCAGGGAAAAAGCATTTAACCTATATAACCTGCCATAATGTATTCACATCCCTTGCCACAGGAACAGGATAAAACTTTTGTACCCTAGATTAACTATTTTATTACAAAATGACAACAATTGTAAAATTTCAAACTCTTTGGAAGGTGTAAAATGGAAAGTTAAAGTCCTAACTCCCACTACTAATTCTCATCACCTCTTTCCAGACGTGAATGCTATTAACAGCATCTTGTGCCTCACCGGGAAGCTGTAGTGCAGAAACAAGCATATATACATATTCTTCCAACAAAAAACGCAATTGGCATTCATACTCAAAAACTATGTTGAATGGAGAAAACAAGCTTCAGAGTGTAGAAAAATAAGAAAGCAAATTAAAGAGGTCATAGCATTTATGCAAATTTTAAAAGGCACAGAAATAATAATATTTTATCCATGTTATGTATGTATGAGAAATATAAAAATAGATACAAACTAAACCCATGTGATTCTCAAGAGGTGAGTAAGGTGCAAGGGACAGGGGATGAAGGACGAAAAGACTTCAAATTTGTCTGGATTTTTTTTGCATATACACTCACCATACACACACACACACTCTGAAAGAAATATGACCGATGTTAAGAATTGCCAGTTGCAACAGTAGATTCATGGATGACACATTATTATCCGTACATTACTTATTTTAAAATGTATTTCAAATAAGACATTTAAAAGCAAAGAAGAAGTGGTAGATTCGTTGAATACACACCATTCTGCACTGTACTTTTTCCATTTTACTATGTTTCTCAGTTTTTATTATTTTAGCACAAGTAGATCAACTTCACTTTAAAATAGTTACTGTCAACCTAAATAACTAACAGAGAAAAGCTCTCTAGAAAGGATATTTATTCAGGAACATGGCATGGCAATGGGAATATGTGTATCATAGTCAGCTAGCTGTGTATTCAGGGAGGTAAAAGAAGACAGAAGTTTTTAAAGGAAAATGAGGATGATTACATAATTGTTTTGAGATAATTGTCCCTGGCTGCAAGGATCAATAACAAGACTGATGCCAGTTTGAAGTTAAACAGGCAGTTGCTGGGCAGGTGTTCTTGCAGAAATATTTTTTGAGTAAAAACTGCAAGGTTGTGGTTTTTGCAGTCTTTTGTGATAGTTTTTGTTATCAGGCATTTTTCATGAGAAACCTCCCTTCATAGACTTTCCCAGTTCTATTTGTCAGGGTTTTAGCTTTTTTTTTTTTTTTTTTTTTCTTCAGATGGAGTTTCCCTCTGTCACCCAGGCTGGAGTGCAGCGGCACCATCTCGGCCCACCGCAAGTTCCGCCTCCCAGGTTCACACCATTCTCCTGCCTCAGCCTCCTGAGTAGCTGGGACTACAGGCGCCCTCCACCACGTCCAGCTATTTTTTTTTTTTTTTTTTTTTTTTTGTATTTTTAGTAGAGACGGGGTTTCACCGTGTTAGCCAGGATGGTCTCTATCTCCTGACCTCATGATCCACTCGCCTGGGCCTCCCAAAGTGCTGGGATTACAGGCGTGAGCCACTGCACCCGGCTGGTTTTGGTTTTTTTAAGCACAAATGACCTCATTTTGATTCTGACAATTTTCACATTACATATCACTAAACTAAACTGTACACTTAAAATAGTTACAATAGTAAATTTTATGTTGTGTGTATTTTATCACATTTTTTTATTATTTGTTTTGAGTCTGGGTCTCTCTCTGTCACCTAGGCTAGAGTACAGTGGCACAATCACCACTCACTGCAGCCTCAAACTCTTGAACTCCGGTGATCCTTCTGCCTCAACTTCCTGAGTAGCTAGGACTACAGGCAGGCACTACCACACCCAGCTAATTTTTTAACCGTTTTGTGGAGATGAGGTCTCACTATGTTGCCCAGGTTGGTCTCAAACTTCTGGCCTCAAGGCGATCTTCCTGCCTCAGCCTCCCAGAGTGCTGAGACTACAGGCATGAGCCACCACACTTGGCCCACAATTTTTTAAATAACCAAAACAAGGTTACATGATACTTCATTGTATATCAATCATTTCACCACTGCCCTATAGATGAACATTTATATTGTTTCCCTTGCTTTTTTATTTGCTATTATAAATACTGCAGTAATGAATGTAAACACATTTATATATTGTCACATGCATCCACCCTGGATAAAGAAATTTTCTAAAATGACTTTGACTCACCATAGAATTTTAAATAAATTTAAAAATTACTAGAACTTGCAAAATTTTATATACATCCATTTATAAATGCAGAATTTAGCTAAGGCATTTCATTCATGGAAATTATTTATGCTTTGGGGCAAAACTTCCAGTTTCTTTAACATATTTTTGAGTTTAAAATGTGATTTTATTTAAAATTTCACTGTTTGAAGTTTTTTTAGTGTTGGCTTGAGGTTTAACCCCAGGAGTCAATTTCCAGTTGTTTATATCTTAACAGGATTTAACTTATCAGCTCCTTTTCTAGGATTAAGTTTTTGTTAAGTAAAGAGATGAAAATTGAAGACCGAAGATATTGTATAGGCCAGGAGCAGTGGCTCATGCCTATAATCTCAGCACTTCGGGAAGCCGAGGTGGGAGGATCACGTGAGGCCAGGAGTTCAAGACCAGCCTGGCCAACATGGTGAAACCCTGTCTCTACTAAAATACAAAAATTAGCCAGGTATGGTGGTACACACCTGTAATCCAGCTACTCAGGATGCTGAGAGACGAGAATCACTTGAACCCGGGAGGCAGAAGTTGCAGTGAGCTGAGATCGCGCCACTGCACTCCAGCCTGGGTGACAGAGTGAGACTCTGTCTCAAAAAAAATAAAAAATAAAAAATAAAAAAAAATTATGTAGATGTAGAAAACAAATTCACCAAAGCAGGGTGCACAATGCAACTTTATTTCCTTCAAAGTTTTATGTAGGACAGACTCATTTAATAAAGATGTTTTGATATTGACACCAACCTACACCCCTCAACTCTCAAAGAAAAATTAAAAAATTTTTAAATTTAAAAATTAAAGCAGTGATGACCTTAAAATCCGTGTCAGCTGAGTGTGAAACTTTGAGAGAGATTTCTGGTATTTCCCCGTACATTTTGGTCATAAAATTTTTCATGGGCTATCTCATTAGGGGCATTATGTTAAATATTTCTCATTTTTAGCTTTTCACATTTCACAGGTATTGTCAAATACAAGAATTAATATTCGACTGGAAATTTGGGTAGACGCACTATATTTAGTGAGGTTTAATCATGTGGCAATGCCCATAAATGGAAGGCTGTGATTCACATTGCCACTGTTCAGGCTTTCCCTCTCTCTCTCTCTCTCTCTCTTTTTGGAGGAAACACTGGCCAGCATCTCCCCTCTATATTTGTGGGCATTCTTATATTGTTTTAAAAATATGGTGATGAGAATGAGTTGTATGTATTTTTAAAATAGCGTGCAATGGAAAACAAAAACAAAAGCAATCATTCTTGAGATGTCTAAATCTCCCTGAGTTTTGGGACTATGTTCTTAATATCAGTGTGCTCACTCGTCCAAGTTTTCCTCTAGAGGGAGCTTGCCTTCTCTTCCAGACCTCGCCTTCCTTGCCCACAGGGACTGAAGCCTATGTCTTTATTCATGCATTTATTTTCACCTGAGCCATTAGGAGTCTACATATCCTGTCATGTGACTATGCTCAGTAGCCGTAATAGCATGATGGAAGCTGGACATCAGCAGTGAAGAGGAAAAATGGAAAAAGAATCAAGTATGTTAATATTCTTCTTCTGAAGGTGGGGAGGGGTATTGAAGTTATCTTGCTATTTGGAGACAGATATAAGCTTGCTTTAAGAAGCACAAATATGATTTAATTAACAGTCATGTTTTTGCATTGCATATCACTTCAAGGATTTGTATATTATTGTCACTTGGTGATTGAAGAAATAGCTTTACATTTGAGCTCTGATAAATAATAAAAAAGTACAAGTAAGAAAGACAGATTTTAAAGTCTATAGCAAATGAATTGCTTTTCTAAAAGAAAATGGGATATATGTACTATTTACATATAAATAATTCACATGACATTCAGGTACATATGCATCTGTGTATCATTTTAAATGACAGGCACCAATTTAATGGAGAAGCTAGGGCTCATTATTTCCCTGAGTAGGATTGATTCTTCATAACTGGAATGGTGTGTACAGCTCTTAGATAATTTGTAATGAATTGAATTTTCCCTCAGCATACTTAATTAGTGACTCTTTCTTTTGCTACTTAAAAGGATATAGACATTTAAAAAGATAAATGTTTGGAAATTCTGCTAAAATGCTGGAAAGAAATTAAGGCTTCATGTGCATGGGCTCTATGGGAAAAAAAGCATAAGAAAAAAAGAAAATTTCATTTTGGGAGATGGGGATGGTAAGGGTTTTATTTCAAGAGCATCATATGTTTTTAGCCCATTTGCAGAGTTATTTGGCAAATTCTACGTAATTTATGTCATCCTGTATCTTCTAGGTGCCTCTTGGCCACATACCTTGGATGACTGACTCTTCAGCTCCCCTAATGGTAAACCACAGGAATACTGGAGGACATTTCTTTCCTTGGGGTTTGCACACAGAGAGGTTTGCTTTTTACTACAGTAACTTATAGATAAGTTCAGTCCAAACAGAAATGCTGGCCCATGTACTGGGAAGTAGACAAACATAGATCTATAAATAAGTTCCTACTAAGTTCAAAAATGTGTTGTTCTCATTGACCCAAGACCTGAAATGGTCATTTCTGGCAACCTGTGAAAATAGATGCTGTAGTAATTTTGGTTTCTGTCTCAGTTTTTATTAGAATTAGTGATTATTTCAAAACCCCACTATGGCATAGATTGTATATTTAGGAAAAATCTAGTAATTTTAAATTACATTCTCCTTTGGGGTAAATTCAAACTCTGCCCTGTCTTCTATGACCAACAGCACTTTATGTATTAAACTATGCCAAATATTAAAAATAATAGCTTACTGCTCAGAAAATGTAGAGAAAGCCAGAAAAAGTAGAGATAATTCAGTGGGCTGATAGTGTGATTGAATAGTTAAAAATTCAGTGTCTATTGCCCTTCAGAGAATAATGAATCCAATTACATATGCTCACATCAGATGAAGATTAAATGCTGTGGCCAAGGATGAGGAGTTTGAGGGCTGTTCATTGGTGGGTAACAGTATAGGGGACCTGTCTTTCCACATTAAAATGATTTGGATTAATAGAAAGCAAGTCTACCAGCCTGGAATAGAATAGGAATTCACCATCTCTGAAGTCAAGATATTTAAGAAAAGAAATGTATGACCTGAGCTGAGATGACATTGGCCTTGTCTCTGAATTTTCCAGGATACCATTTCAAGCAAAAAATATAGTCTGAATATATGTAATATATAAGGTTAGTACACAACTTATAATTAGCTTAAAATAGCAACAAAAATTGCACAGCCTTTACTTACTAGCCCTTACTTCTGAGAAAGGAATTCCACTTTCTTTCAGTAGTTTAATTGAAGAAGATTTTTCATGCCTTCTTTTAAGATGTTTTCTCTGTCACAGTCTGTCTTTTCAGATTTACAAGACCTAAAAAGAGGATCTATAATTACTGTTAATAGAACTGTTTAATTATTAAGTGATGTGAGATTCCTATAAACATAAGTTCCCAAAACAATGAAACACAAAAAGCCAATAAAGATAAATTAATGTGAATAAAGTAAAACAAAGATGAGCTATAAGACAGAACAGATTGCCCTTGTAGACACATTCTCAGGCTCCTGCTATGGGATGGTGCCACATTAAATATCCCACTACCCCAAGGCTCCTTACCTCCCTCTGCAACATCAGCCACAGCATTTCACATTGTTAACAGCAAATGACGCAGGGGAATATTTGGCATGAGTTTACCAAACAGTGAACATCAGAGTTTTGGATCAGGCCCAGGGGTGTGCTGCTAATGATAGTGGCGGGAGGCAGACAAATTCCTAGGCAGATAGGGGCGGGGGCCTGGTGAAACCTCGCCTCCAAGCCAAAGACAGCCTGAAACCTGAAAACCAACCTGCCAGTTCCGGATAAAGTCCCTGAATGGAGTGCTTTTTCCAGGCTTCCCATGGACCAATCAGCAGGCACTCGCCTATCCCATAAAAACCCTGTACTCAGCCACACATTGGGACTACCTGCCTTTGAGTAGGGGCTACCCACTTCACATCCCTTCTCTACTGACAGCTGTTCTGTTGCTCAGTAAAACTCTTCCCCTCCTTGCTCACTCTGGTTGTCTGCATAACCTCATTCTTCTTGGATGTGAGACAAGAACCCGGGACCTGCTGAACAGTGGGGCAGAAAGGGGCTGTAACATTGTAGCCCTCTTGCCCTCTGCTGGTGCTGGGCAGCTGCCCCATGCAAGAGCAAGTGGCGGCAGGGCCAGGCCAGAAGCCACAGGCTGGAAGAGGGCGGTGGGAACAAACACACTGTAACACCCTCTTTGGGGTTCTGAGGTTGCTGCTGTCTTCAAAGTTTTCAGGCACCACCGCATTCCCCTCATCCAGAAGCCAGAGCCCAAGGTGGAACCACGTCACAGCATGCATGGCCCAACTGAAGGCTGAGCTCAGATCCTGCTGTGAGCACAGGATCTGAACCACTGGTGTGAGCCAAGCACATCCTGCTGGGCCAAGTGGGCGGAGCAAGGCCACTGGGCATGAGTGAAACTTGAGCAGAGGCCCTGCCAGCCACGGAGGCCTCTGGCTGGTGAAGTGGTCCTGAAAAAATCCTATGTCAGTAGCAAGCACTCCAAAAAAGTCTTGATTTGTAGTGTTTGTCAGTTTTCATGGTATAAATACTCCCACAATTAACAAATTCAAGATATGCAAGCAACGTGACAGAACACAGTTTGGGAAATGATAATAATTGGCTCTTGTGAGTTGGCTTCAGTGCACCCCGACAGGCCATTTCTAAGCCTTGAAGCTTTTATCTGATTAACATGTATAAAAAGTTTTATAACCATTGGCCATTTTTCCAATCTTGTGCTGACCAAGGCATAGAAATAGAACTGTAGAGATGATCTGTTTTTAATACTTAGGAATATACCTTTATCCATTGGAGAAAAAATTCTAGGAAGAATGGCTACACTAGACAACATGTTCTGTTGTAACTGATGGCTCTTAAATCCATTCACTTAACACATAGCTAACATAATTGTGAAGGACTGAAAACATTTTCTCTAAGGTCAGGAACAAGACAAGGATGCCTACTTCTATTCAACATTGTAATGGAAGTTAGAGCCAAAACAATTAGACAAGAAAAAGGAACAGAAGGCATCCATATTAAAAAGGAAGGAGTATTATTATCTTTATTTGCAGGTGACATGATCTTATATAAAGTCATACATAATCTACAAAAAACTGTTTGAGCTAATGAGTAAATTCAGCAAAGTTGCAGGATACAGAATCAACACATAAAAGTAAGTTTTATTTTTGTACATTAGTGACTAACAGTCTGAAAATCAAATTTTAAAAAAATCATCAAAAAAATAAAATACTTAGAGAACCAATTTAACAAAGGAAATCAAAGGGCAAAACTTGTACACAGAAAACTACAAAATATTGCTGAAAGAAATTAAGGAAGGCCTAAACAAATGAAAAGACATCTTGTGTTTGTGGATTGGAAGATTTAACATTGTCAAGACTGCAATATTATCCAAGCCAATTATAGATTCAATGCTATACTTAACAAACATCCTAACAACCTTTTTCTCAGTAATGGGAAAGCTGATTCTCAAATTCATATGGAACTTCAAGGGACCCTAAATAGTCAAACCAATCAGGAAAAATGAAAACAAAGTTGGAGGATTCACAATTTCAGATTTCAAAACTTACCACAAAGCTAAAGTAATTAAAACAACATATTACCACCATAAAAACAGAAACATATATCAACTGAATAGCATTAAAAGAATTGGGTGGGGACACAGCCAAACCATATCAGTGGTCTTGGCACTCTTGTTGAAAATCAATCTGCCATACAAGTATGGATTTACTTCCAGTGGTCTTGGCACTGTTGTTGAAAATCAATCTACCATACTATATGGAATGGTAGATTGCTGTATGGAAATCAATCTAACATACCATATGAAATGATAGATTGACTTCAACAAGAGTGCCAAGACCTATGGAAGTAAATCCATACTTGTATGGTAGATTGATTTTCAACAAGTGTGCCAAGACCACTGATATGGTTTGGCTGTGTCCCCACCCAAATTTCATCTTGAATTGTAGATCCCATAATCCCCATGTGTCATGGGAGGACCTGGTGGCAGGTAATTGAATCATGGGGCAGATTTTTCCTGTGCTGTTCTTGTGATTGTAAATAAGTCTCATGAAATCTGATTTTTTTTTTGACAGAGTCTTGCTCTATAGCCCAGGCTGGAGTTCAGTGGTGTGATCTTGGCTCACTGCAACCTCCGCCTCCCAGGTTCAAGCGATTCTCCTGCCTCACCCTCCCAAGTAGCTGGGATTACAGGCATGCACCACCACGCCTGGCTAATTTTTGTATTTTTTGTAGAGATGAGGTTTTACCATGTTGGCCAGGCTGGTCTTGAATTCCTGACCTTAAGTGATCTGCCTGCCTCAGCCTCCCAAAGTGCTGGAATTACAGGCATGAGCCACTGTGCCAGGCCTGAGATCTGATGGTTTTATAAAGGGCAGTTCCCCTGCACATGCCCTCTTGCCTGCCATCATGTAAGACATGCCTTGCCTTTGCTCCTCCCTCGCCTTCTGCCATGATTGTGAGGTCTCCCCAGCCATATGGAACTGTAAGTACATTAAACCTCTTTTTCTTCATAAATTACCCAGTCTTGGATATTTCTTCATAGCAGTATGAGAATGGACTATTACAACAACTTACTGGAAAAGGAATAATTTCCTTCACAAATGATGCTAGGACACATTCGATAGCTGCATGCAAAACACTGAAGTTGAACTCTTTCCTCCCACCATATACAAAAATTAACTCAAAATTGATCAAAGACCCAAATGAAAGAGCTAAAACTATACAACTCATACAGAAAAACGTGAGTTTGCTTTTGGCAATAGATGTTTAGATATGGCACCAAAATCACAGGCAGAAACAACAAAAATATAAATTGAACTTCATCAAAATTAATAACTTTGTGCATCAAAAGACACTATCAAGAAAGTGAAAAGACACAGAAGAAATTTTATTTGCAAGTCATGTATCTGAGAAGGGTTGAATATTCAGAATACATAAAGTATTCGTATCCAGAACACAAAATACAGCTAAACAACAAAAAGATAAGCAACACAATTTAAAAATGGGCTCAAGACTTTAGAACAGACATTGCTTCAAAGAAGATTTACAAATGGCCAACAAATATGAAAAAAAGTTCAACATGATTAGTCATTAGAGAAATGCAAATCAAAACCACAATGAGCTATCACTTCATACCCAGTAGTTTGGCTATAATTTTTAAAAAGGGAAAGTAAGTGTTGGTGAGGATGTGAAGAAATTGAGACCCTCATACATTGCTTGTTAGAATTTAAAATGGTGTAGCCACTGTGGAAAATAATTTAAATGTTTAAAATTTAAACATAGAATTATCATATAACCCAACAATTCCACTTTTAAGTATAATCAAAATAATTGAGGACAAGTATTCAAACAAATACGTGTATACAGATGTTCATGACAGCAGCACTATTCGCAATAGCCAAAAGGTAGAAACAACTAAAAATCTATCAGATGAGGAAAGGATAAACAAAATGTTGCATATACATACACTAGAATTCAGCAGTGTATTAGTCTGTTTTCATGCTGGCGATAAAGACATACCCGAGACTGAGAAGAAAAAGAGG
This sequence comes from Gorilla gorilla gorilla, assembly GCF_029281585.2. NCBI lineage: Eukaryota > Metazoa > Chordata > Mammalia > Primates > Hominidae > Gorilla > Gorilla gorilla. Next base: position 103,884,759 of record NC_073229.2, read on the forward strand.
TTTAATGGACTTACAGTTCCACATGGCTGGGGAGACCTCACAATCATGGTGAAAGGCAAGGATGAGCAAGTCACATCTTACATGGAAGGCAGCAGGCAAAGAGAGCTTGTGCAGGGAAACTCCCATTTTTAAAACCATCGGATATTGTAAGATTTATTCACTATCATGAGAACAGCACAGGAAAGACCCACCCCCATGATTCAATTATCTCCCACTGGGTCTCTCCCACAACTATCAGAATTATGGGAGCTACAAGATGAGATTTGGGTGGGGACACAGAGCCAAACCATATCAAGGGGTAAAAATAAATGAAGTACTAATACATACTACAATGTAGATGAACCTAGAAAATATTGTGCTAAGTGAAAGAAGCCAGTCATAAAAGCTGACACATTGTCTGATTCTATTTACATGAAATATCCAGAATGGGTAAATTCATATAGACAAAGCAGATTAGCAGCTTCCAGAGTCCTGGGTGAGGGGGTTATGGAGAGTGCTTAATGGGTATCTGATTTCCTTTTGGGGTTATAAAAATGGTTTGGAACTAGATAGAGGTGAGGTTTGCACAACATTGTAAATGCAGTGAATGGCACTTAGTTGTAAACTTTAAAATGGTTAACCTTATATTATGAGGAATTTTACCTCAATTTAAAAAACAAAAGCTGAAAAAAATCTATTTATTTAGAAATGCAGTAACAGATTCAAGGCTCAGGCACTGAGAATCTGGGGTAAAAGGGTAAGCACCTCTGAGAGATGGATGAAGGACAACTATTGTTGGACATCAAGGTCAGAGCGGAGAGAAGACTGACACAGGGCTGAGCTGCAGGACTATTAACACAAGACTCCCAAGTCAGCATTGGAGCTTTGCAGAACTGTTACTTATGGATACCCATTAAAGTGCTCCATTCTCAAATAAACACCATTTTCTTTTAGAGGAGCCTCTCTCTGTTATTTAGGTTGACAAAGGATAGGCTGAGATTATTAAAGTAGCTCTGCCAAATATAAGCAAATTCTGATTTAGTAAGAAGAGACTATGCAAAAGGATTTTGCACGTGAGTTGGGTGCTATTTCTCAGGACCCCAGGAACATTGTCAACTCCTGGACAGCAGCCTCAGAGGGACAGATTTTTAGCTTAATGTAAAGAAGTTACTAAGAGTCACAGTTTTAAAGGGTGAATGGGTGTTCCTGGTCACTGGGTTTATTTAAGCAACTACTAACTGTCCAATCCACAGAGACTATCAAAGTGTCACAAAATTGGTTCAAGACATCGACCAAAAGGCTTATCTGAACCTGGGATTCTGTGGTTTTCAGAGTATAAGACACTGAGAACATAACCATTCACTTGAAAAAAAAAAAAAAACCTCAAACATTATCTTACAGATAGACATCTTCAGCAAGTTTAACTTCAAATATAAGAGATATAGCATTTGGTTTTATTTGGGTTTGAATTCTTTTTTATTATATTTGGGTTTGAATTCTTCACTCCCCTATCTTATGAAGGCTGGCCTTGTCCAGAGGTTTATGGGGAAGAGCAGAAAATACTCATCCAAAACAGCCAAGAACATGCAGGGAACGAAAAAATATATTTTCCTCACCCATCACTAAATTTATGGCTGAGATACCTATAACAAAAGAAAAGCATACACATTTATGAAACAAAGACCCCAAGACAAGGTTAAACCTGTGTATTTTTATACTTAGGTTTGATGAAGAGTAGACAATTGTAAGAGAAATATAATTGAAGAACAAAAGAGTATGATCTAATGATAATGAACTGGGAAGTACTTAGTAAGGCCTGTTTGTTCAGATTCTTTTTGGCATCTGTGTCTTCCATAATAAGAATACTCCTTTCCTCTGGGTATAGGGTGGGCACCTCTTGAATGAGGGTCTTAAGACCTGCTTCAGGGAAGAAGAGGGAGTAGAAGGTGAGAGTGACCTTCCTGCTTCTGCTGTTTTCTCAAATGCCAAGGTGCTATATTTTGTAGTAGCATGTCCTGAACTCCATCAAACCCTAAGAACCAAAGGATAAAACAGAGTTGAGCAGGTAAACTGAGTTCCAAATTGAGGGAGAGGTCTCTGGAGGACTGGGGTAGATCTGAGGAAATCTGGACATCTGAGGGAGGGAGGAAGGAGTAACTGGAAGTGAGTCCATAGCAATGACTCGTTGATGAGGGAGAAGCTATGGATACTTGCCTGCAGCAACTTCTCCTTTTAGGAGCCATCCTAGGTGGGCAGGGTGACTTACAGGGCAAGACTGAAAGCTGTGCATTTATACCTCTTAAGTAGCTCTCACTCGATGCCTTTTGACAGGCTGTCTGCTTAATTTACCCTCTTGGGCCTCTAGGTCTCATCTGTCAAATGTCCTATAAAGAACCAGAGTGTCTTGAAGGTCTCTTTCCAGTTCTAAAATCCTAGAGTTTTTAGATTTTTCTCCACTCTGCCTAATTTCTTTTAGATCCTTATAGAACATCGGCTCTCCTTGAGTTTGAAAAGAAGCCTCATGAAGAAAATAGTCTGTTTCTCACTTACTTTGTGAAGTCTTTTTCCACTTGGATTTTCTAGAATTATAAATCATTATACTTTCATTTTTCTTAATTGAAAGGAATTTTGTGAGCTACATAGAATTTATTTTGAAATTTAATTATGTCTAGATTTAATGTTAGTAAGCTGTTTTTACTCACAACACTCTGACATCAAATGGGTGTCTAACAATTCAATTCCGACACTATCTACCTGGAATTTGTGTCAGATCCCGCAAGTTAAAGGGGTCAGTCCTGCATGACTGCCCCAACTTCAGATGCCAATTATAGAAGTCTCGGGCTACCCATACTCCTGATAGACCAGCTATAAACCGGGGGTTCCCACACTATGACTTCAAGTTCGATAACTTGCTAGAGCAAGTCACGTAACTCAGGAAAGTGCTTTACCTACTATTACTGATTTGTTATAAAGGATACAACTCAGGAATAGCCCAATGGAAGAGGTACATAGGGAAAAATATGGGGTGGGTGGGGGTAGTGCCACCTTCCTAGCACCTCAATGTGTTCACCAACCTGGAAGACCTCTGAACTAGTCATTTAGGGGTTTTTATGGAGACTTCATTACATGATTGATTGAATCTCAGGCCTCTGGTGATTAACCCAATCTCCAGTCCCTCTTCCCTCCCCAGTGGTTGGAGGGTAGGGCTGAAAGTTCCAAGCTTCTTTTCAAGGTTTGCTCTTTTGGATGACCAGTCCCTATTCTGAAGCTACCTAAGAGCCTCTAGACAGCAGTGATCTCATTAGCATGCAATAGACACTCATCACTCTGGAGATTCCAAGGGTTTTAGGAACCAGGGACTAAGACCAAATATATTTTTTAATACCATAATTAGTAAATAGTTAAATATGGAAAACTCTCAATTTTGCTTTTGCCACAAACAAATTCAAACACGTTCTATCTAGTTTGCAAAGAAAGAATTCATAAAGAAAATAGTTCCTGTATTTTCATAAAGATATTGAATTTTAATTAAATATGAAATTTGGCTTCATATCCTGCATAAAGGTATAAAGCCACATTGTGGAAAATGGCATAATTTAGAAACAAAATCTACCTTGAGCTATTTTACTTAATATCTTCAGCTCTGAACTAAATAACTGCTTAATTCCTTTAGATAACCAAAGAACACTTAAATAGAAATTAAGAAAATTGTTTTTAGGTATTTTCAGTTTGAAGACCTTGCTAAATGGATTTCATTGATCTTCCCTTGAGGAAACGTAGAATATTTTCAAACTTATACATTAACTAACTAATTCAACAATTGGGTCCCTATTATATGCCAGGCTAGGTGCTAAGAATACAAAAGTGAGTATAGCTGGTCTCTACCTTTTAAGGCACTTAATCCTATTCTGCTCCAAGGAGGCAGCAGGGCAAATATGGCTCAGCTGGTTGGTTCAGGAGTCTGATTATCTAGGTCACACCTCACCTCCATTTACCAGCTGCAAAACACTAGAGAAGTTATCTACTACATCCTGAGTTTCAATTTCCTCATCTACGAAAAAGGCATAATCATAGAACCTCAAAAGAGTGTCGTGGCTAAAATAGTTAGGATAATATTTAGAGTATGTGAAATATTTAGAATATATTTGTGATGGTTTTTTTTTTTTTTTTTTTTGGATATGTTAACTTGGTTAAGCTATGGTTCCAGCTATTCAACCTAACGATAACCTAGGTGCTGTGGAAATTGTGTTTTGTAAATGTGAGTCCATAATCAGTTGACTTTAAATAAGGGAGAGCATTCTAAATAGTCTGGGTGGGTCTTATTCAATCAGTTGAAAGGCCTCAAAACCAGGGCTGAGACTTCCCTGAAAAAGAAAACATCCACCTACGGACAGCAGCTTCAGCCTGTGCAGGAGAGTTCCTGATGGCCTGCCCTGTGGATTTTGGATTTCCTTATCCAGTTCCTCAATTGTGTAAGCCTATTCCTTGTAGTAAATCTATATCCATATTTATCTATATATATATTATCCTCTGTTATTTGTGCATTTCTGGTTGAACCCTGGGTGATATAGACGTCAAAATTGTAGAGTAGTGAATGTAAAGTGCTTAGCAGTAAAACTCATAAACATTATTTTAAAAAAACAACAATAAAAACAACAATCAATGTTTTGTTGTGGTTGCTGGGTTTGGGAACCCTCAAGAGAAAGACTAGACATGAAGATGCCATTTAAACCAAGGCTTACAGTAACAAAGAAAGGAATCTAGGTTGAGGCAAATGCAAGAGCAAGCAGTAGGTTTCTCTCAAGGGCAGGATATAAGTCGGGGAAAAAATATCTTCTAGGTCTCAGCATGATGGCTTGCACCTGTAATCTCAACACTTTGGGAGGCCAAGGTGGGAAGACTGCTTAAGGCCATGAGTTAGAGAACAGCCTAGGCAATATGACTTGACCCTATTTCTAGAGAAAATAAAAGAAACTTAGCCAGGCATGGTAGCACTTGCCTGCAGTTCCAGCTACCTGGGAGACTGAGGTGAGAGGATCACTTGAGTCCAGGAGTTGGAGGCTGCAGTGAGCTATGATCATGCCACTGCACTCCAGCCTGAGTGACAGAGCAGGACCCTGTCTCTAAAAATGAACAAACAAATGAAAAAACAACCAAAAACTCATGTCTTAGTCCATTTGAGCTGCTATTCCAAAATGTCATAGGCTGGTTGCTTATAAACAACAAAAATTCATTTCTCACAGTTCTGGAGACTGGGAAGTCCAAGACCAAGAAGCTGGCAGATTTAGGGCCCGTTACCAGATTCCTAGATGGTGCCTTCTCCCTGTGTCCTCACACAGTGGAAGGGGCAAGGCAGCTCTCTGGGCCTTTTTTATTTGGGGACCAACCCCATTCATTAGGGCTCCATGGCCTCATGACCTAATCACCTCCCAAAGGCCCCACTTCCTAATGCCATCTCCTGGGGGGTGAGAATTGCAACATATGAATTTTGAACAAACACAAACATTCAGATCCTAGCACACTATTTATAATATAAGGAACAGCTATATAGAATCAAGGTTGGAAATGGGTGGTTCAAGAGAAAAATCCTGTACACTAGTTGTTAGTTTGGCTTGTAGAATGATTTTTTAAAAAGCATTTAAAAATAATTTTTAAAAATGAACCTACAATTTGTTAAAAAATTAAGAGATTTTTGCATAAAATACAGATATCTGGCTTTTTTGAAAACCTGGAAGCTCTGGCCACACTAAGCCCATACTCTCTCTGGGTCATAAACATTTGATGCTAGTCCTTTCTGTGTGGTCTCCACAATGTGCTGTGGAAGACAAGGCACAGCTGCCTCCTGCGTTTGTAGAATCTGCTTGAACCCTGTGGGCATCTATGATACCCTGCCCTAGACAATCTCCTAAAACCTGGCCTTAAACTTTTCTTGACCTTCTTTGGCCCAAAAGCTTCCATTCCTTACTTAGGCAAACTTTTCCCATGATCACTCCCTAGACTGTCTATTCTGAAAGTTTCATTTATTTTTTCTATATTGTCTTAATAATAGCCAACTCCCTAGACTGCTATACTTCCCTTCACGTTTTTGTTAATCTTACTAGCAGGTCACACAATGCCTGAATATGTTTCTCTGAGACACAGTCATGATGAAAGAGTACATAACTTCTACATAGACATTAAAATAGAACATTTTTTCCCTAAACTACTTGTCACCTGGCCACTTGTACAATGCCAGCAGATGACTATGGGTCTGACTCGAGAAATAAAACTGAGGGAGTCAGGCTCAGAAATGAACTGCCTTAAAACGCCCTGTACCATATCTAGTCACGTGACAATAAATACAGACATGTTTCTGATATAGTGGTTTCTGTGTACAGGCACACACTGACAGGTACCTTAAAAAAAAATGGGATGACAACATACTTGTATATAGGTACTCATCCTCACCTCTCTCTGTCCAATCTTAGAGGAAAATGTGTCTGCTTTAAAGTAACCTATGAGCTGTGTCTCCCTGGCACCTCACTGAAGCCGGGAGTCCTCTCTTGACTGTTTTCCTCCACTTTCCACATCTTCCTCCAATTGGTTCCTTCCCTATAAGCTAGAAATATGTTCACATCACTGCCACTAACAAATCTTTGTCCTTACTATATAGGCCTTTGTAGCTACCGTCTTTTTCCCCCCATGAGACCACCAGGCTCCCTGGTAAAGTGGTTAACACTCAGTCCATTTATTTTCTTTCCATTCACTCTTCAACCCACTGCCATTAGCTATCCCTTGTACTCCCCAGATATGCTAGGGAAAAACTTATCAATGCTTTCCTAGTTGCCAAATTAATTTATTATTTTCCCCTTCATCTTGCTAAATGTGGTCCCGTGTGTGGCACCTGATACAACATATCCCTCCCTTCTTAAAACTCCTTCCCAGGCTTCAAGACTACTGCTGTCTCCTGGGTCCTCTCCACCTCTAGATGTTGTTTCTCAGTTGCCTTCCCTGGTTTCACTCAAAATTCCTGGGGTTTTGGTGGGGAATTGATACAAGATCCTGATCCCCTCACTTCAGCCTGGGAAATGTAACACAGGCAGGGAAAATCAGATGATCATTCCAAGGAATGTAAGTCTGGAGTGCGGACACATGGGGGTGGGGAGCAGTTGTAAGTGGGTCAGCTGATGGCAGCAGCCTAGATGGCAAGCCACAAATTCTCCCCAGAGACCCTGGAGCTCCCTTCCTCTGTTCTCTCACGGCCTGAGTATTCAGCTGTTTATTCTGTGACCTATGCAGCAGGTTTCCAATAAGTTATTTTTTATACAGTGCTTACAGTTACTGCATCTGGTTTCTTTTACTTGTAACTAAAGACCTTTAATAGATACCCTAGAGCTTTGCCCTGAGGTATCTTCTCTCCTCTGTGCACATGGGCTTTCTTCCTGGTAGCCCCATTCACTCTCATGGCTTCAGCCACCATCCATATGTTCTTGACTCCTTATTTATATCTTTAGCCTAGAGATCTCTCATGAACTCTCCACCTGCAAATATAATCACTGTACCTAACGATTCTTCTCTTCGGTGACCCCCAGGAACCCAGAACTTAACATGTCCCAAAGTGCACTCATGGACTTTTCCCCGAAATCTGCTTCTCGCTTTTCCATTCTCTAACTCAGTGCCTGACACCACCATCCATTCAGTCACTCCAGCCAAATACCTCTCCTTCTCACTCCCTAATAGATTAGCAGTTGCTTGGTCCCGTCAATTCCCCTTCTTAATGCCTCTCTTAATTGTTTACCTCTCTCTGCCTCTCCTCCCTATCTCAGGCCCTCAGCACTCCTCCCCTTGACTATTGTGGCAGTCTCCTAACTTGCATCCACTCTCATCTCCCTCTCCCTCTCCATCCATTCACTACAATCCATACACTAGAGTCTCATTTCTAAAGCAGTCTTTGCTCAAGTATCTCCTTTGTTTAAAATCCTTTTTCTCCTATTGCCTAAAAAGGCCAACTACTTAACGTGGCAAACAAAGCCTTTCAGATCTTACTTCTGCCCACTTTGCAGGCAGCCTGATATCTTGATTCCTCTTTCCTCATTGTAATCCCCAAACTCTAGTCATGTTGACCAAGCTGCCCTTCACCAAGACGCCACCCTCCTCATGCCCCCTCCAGCCCTCTGTGCTTCCTGCTCCCTTTGCCTGGAATGCCCTTCCCCACCCACCCAGACATCTGCTTAGTAAACACCTACCCATCTCTTTCTTCAAAAGGTTATCCGTGTTTTTAAAAATAAAAATAGCAATTTTATTGGAAAAAAGAAAGAAAACACAGAGAAGTTTCATGAAGAAATAAAGATGACCTAAAAAGCCTACCACCACTTAGAAACAAATGTAGATTGGAGTGGGGGAACATGTTTCCCTATCCTGGCTTCTCAGCAAAGCTGTGGTTGATGGGTAGTGAACTCCCCAGAGAGGTAGAAAGTGGCCCGGTGGTTGCAAGAGGTTGAGGGCAGGACGGAATGGGGAGTTAGTGTTTCATGGGTTCAGGATTGCAGTTTGGGAAGACAAAAAAGTTCTGGAGACGGACAGTGGCGATGGTTGCACAAAAATGTAAATATACTTAACGCCACTGAACTTTACGCTGTTAAAAATCATTAAAATGGTGAATTCTCTGTTATGGGTATTTTACCATAATTTTTAAAAAGAGGAAAAAGGAAACAAGACTGATCTCAAGGGGTAGCAGTTTCAGTAACATTTTTTTCTTTTTTCTTTTTCTTAGAAAGGGAACTGGCTGACGTTCATGGTGGGGGAGATGGGAGGAACTGGTAGAAACGAGAAACAAAAAACCCAAGAGAGATTTCATTTTTCACTAGGATGCCAGGTATAAAATAGCACATCTCTTTTAATATTCAGAATAGCCGGAGTCTCCATTTCGTTATTACAATAATGTCTTTATCCCTTCCCAGGTTCTCCCCTTCCATTCTCTACCTCTTTGCGATCAAACTGAGCACCCCGGGGGTTTCCCAAACCCAGGGTTACCGGATCCTGAGCATGCGCGGAGGAGGGACAGGGAGCCGCCCACGCCGGGCTCCGCGGCTGCAGTTGCTGTTGTGGCCACAAGGTGGCACTAAGTCTTTGGCGGCCGCTGGCCTTCCCGACCGTGGAAAGTCGGGGCCGGTGTGGCTAGGTAGGAAGAGCACATTCCCGTGAGGTTGCCGGGGGCGGGGCTCCACCTGGACCCCTGCTCTAGTGCTGCTGGCGCCATAGGAAGAGAAGATGTTTGGAGTTCTGCGGTCCTGCCTCTTCTGGAGTCCCGCCGTGGCTTACTCCTTTCAGAGCTTTCTGCCCTGTCCTGACAGTGCCCTCTCTTCCTAGGCCTGAGCTCCAGGTACTCAGCGACCCGAACCTTCCAACCTTCGCACCCTCCCCAGCACACTTTCAGAATCTCCACGGCTGGGTCCAAAGGGGCCCTCGCTGGGCTGCACGTACTCTGGCCGCCTTAGCTCTAACTCCTGCCTCTCTAGGGCTTTTCCCTCTAACCCCAGAGTGCGGAAAATCCTCTATTTCTTCGCACAGAAGGCATGGTGCTTCCTTCAGGGTGCGAACCCCACTAGTTTACCAGAAAATGGACCTAGCACCCTCCCTTCTAAAAAAAATAGGAGGGTAGATGACCAGAAGCACAGATGGAAGGGCCAGACTTTGAAAGGAAGGCCCGATACCTCTATTGCTGAGGCAGAGCAAAGGGAGAAAAGGCAGAGCAAAAGTGGGTAGAAATAAAAATGCTTTTCGAGGGAAGGGAACTTAGAAGGCCTGCGGCCAGTTTTCCTCCCTATTTTCATTATGAGATAGATACAAATGTCATATGTGAAAATGAGAAGGAGAATATGAAGGGCAAAGCCCATGTGTGGTGGTAAAGAGAACTGCAGAAGGAGAGGCCAGGTGGCTGAGCCTTGTACGAGGGCCTATGTGTTGTCGGAAACCAATCGTTCACTCATTTATGTATTTGAGAGATATTTATTGAACATCTGCTGTGTGCTGACATTGTTTCAAGAGGTGAGAGTACATCAGTGAACAAAATAGAAAAAACTCCTTCCCTTTGGGAAATATTCCAGTATTTCCTAAATACTAGAAGGAGAGGAGGACTGAAGATTGGGAGGACGCAAGATTAATTAGTAAGCAAAATGAAATGCTGGAAGGTGATACGCTGTGTGGAAATAGACACATCAGGATAGGGGATATCAGAAGTTGTGAGGGAGTTGTGACTTAGAATTTAAATAAGGTGTTCAGGGAAGCTCTCATTGACCTCAAAGACTTGAAGGAAGCTGGCCGCGCTGCTACGGAGGACAAGCAATCTGGTGGAGAGAACAGCCAGCATAAAGGCTATGTAGCAGGAGTGTGGCTGGCATATCCATGTTGCTCCCAGAGTATATGGGATGCTGCAGCAAAAATAGATAAAGCGTGAGGTGGTTTGGGTGAGGCTGTGGAAGCATGGGTGTGGCAGAGGGGTAACCAGGGAAGAAAGTGAAGAACGTGCTGATAATTGTGGTTCAAGGGAGTGATTCTGTGGTCCAGGAGGGCAGACAGAACTGGGAGGTCCTGACAAGGAAGAAAGGAGGCTGAGTAGGAGTTGTGAGAGTGGGGGATGATGTGTATAAACATTGGGTGTCTCTGGTAGAATTTAAGATGTCATTGGTGGCATAGTTCAAAATGATGATAAAGGCAAGAGTGTGGCCTTGCGAGCAAGTGATTGAAAATGGGAAGTGGGCTAATGCATGGCGCATACCCCAGTCAACCATAGCCACAACTGTGTTCTTCTGCATGGGGGTTCAGCTCCTATTGAGTAATATAGGAAAGGGCTAAGCTGCAATTTCTCTCCTGCATTACCAACAAATGCCCAGTAGAATTCAGCATTCTTCCTCAAGCAGTTAGGGATGCATGAACGCCTGCTAGCAAATATTACAGGGCAAACAAAATTGTACCCACACATGATAGGAACCTTACATTCTCTGCCAGCACACTGATATCTCTTATAAGAGGTGGGTGATTTGGTTCTCCTCTAAGACGGTGAAGCCTGTCTGTATCTCTTTAAATCTTGGTGAGAGGCAGCATGGCGGTGTTGAGATCGAAGCCCAAAGAGGTGTAGCAGAATTTGAACAACATGGTTTGTGAGGTAGTAGCCTCCATTTCTCTTCTATCAACTCTTGATTTGAAAGAAGTGTTGTTGGGAGTGGCAAGATGGAGGATGAAGATCTCAACCCAACAGCTGTATGTAGTGAGACTTTAGTCTAGCTTCCCTTATCTGGGAGTGGCTTCTTTACTTCCTTACTGTACGTTCCCGTATCTTTCTCCACTATAATGCTGGCTATATAATGTTTGCTATCTTGTGGAAGAGAACAGATTATTCGAAGGTAATGATGAAGTGTAAAAGAATGGGATTGAGTGAAAGAGAAATGAAGAACAGTGATGCAGCAATGATTCATTCACTCATTTCCTACTACAACAAATATACATATATATATTTGATACCTATTACATATGTATATATCAGGTGTCTACTAGCAACATGGAGTCATGTTCCGGGGATTGGAGATGCATCAGTGAACAAAACAAAATTCCTGCTATTTGAGACTGACCTTGAGGAAAGACAGAAAATACATAAGGGTGCTATGTTGTAGGAGTTGAGTTGGAGGGATCTGGGAGATGATCAAGGAAAAAGAAGTGAGCACAGGGGGCAGTAACATACAACATGCTTTACTGAATGGCTCTTGGATGGGGTTGCATGAAAGAGGATGTCTCTCCTAGTGTGAGACCATCCAGAGGTTTAGGGCAAGGGAGCCACTGTTTAGAAGGGGAGAAGAGCAAACAGAAAATCAAGAGAGAGGGGGATTAGAAAGGGGGCTTAGAGGATCTAAGTGATGTCACTCAGCAGTACAGCAGAGAGTCTGGGTCAGAGAGCTCAGAAGGGCCACAGTGTTCAGGGCCTTATAAGTACAAGGCCCCATCTGATCAATGAGCAACAGCTGTTGGGTGAGGCCTCATAGGGTACGTAAAGTAGGCAGGCTCCAAATGGCTAAAAATCTGCTTGTTTGTGCTATTTTTTAAATAACTGGATGTGCAAAAATTTGCATTTGGTATCAGCAGGCTTTTGAGCTGACAATTTAACCTGCAGTGAGGAAATAAACAAGGTAGGGGTCAATACACAGAATCAGTCTTTGGTTCATGAACATAACCTAGGTGCTAAGGAGAGGGAGCAGGGTAGGGAGGCAAAGTAGGGCAGGAGAGGGGCTCTGCTTTTGATGCATTGTCTGAAAAGGCCTTTGTTGTAAGAGGACATCTGAGCAGAGACATGCATGAAGAAAGAGATTGAATGCCCTGCGTGATACCTGGGAGAAAAAAGTTTCTGGTGCTTTTGTTTTGTTCTGAGGAGCCACTACAAGGCCAATGAGATAAGAGTGGAGTAAGCCAGGTGGACTGTGGTGGGGATGAGGCTATGTTCTGTAGGGCCACGCAGCTGCATACAATAAGGCCTCCATTTTGAGTGATCGGGGCACTGTTGGAAAGAGGAGAGACAGATTACACTTTGGTTTTAAAGGTGCTCCAGAATGCCACAAGAACAGATGTTACCCATGGAAGGAAAGGTGGTGGCGTGGACAGAGTGGAAAGTGGTGAAGGTGATGAGGAGTCAAACTCTGAAAGCTTTTCAGGAATAGAGCTCACAGAATATGTGAGGAATTGAATGTGAGGTGGGAGAAGAAGGGTGAAGGAGGCAAGGATAACCAGGATGTTTGGCCCACGAGGTTGCCCTTTACTAGCTACATTTAAGTGATCATGATATAATGTGGTGGCTATTTGTCCCCACCCAAATCTAATATTGAATTGTAATCCCCAGTGTTGGTGATAGGGCCGGGTGGGAAGTGCTTGGATCATGGGGGAGGATCCCTCATGAATGGCTTGGGCCATCCCCTTGGTGGTAAGTGAACTCCCACTCTGAGTTCACAGGAGATCTGGTGGTTTACAAGTATGTGGCACCTCTTTCCACGTGCTCCCTGTCTTGCTCCTGCCGCTGCCATGTGAGACACCTTCTTCCCTTTCACCTCCCACCATGATTGTAAGCTTCCTGAGGCCTTCCCAGAAGCAGATGACAGCATCATGCCTCCTGTACAGCCTGTAGAACTGCGAGCCAATTAAAACTCCTAGAAATTACCCAGTCTCAGGTATTTCTTTAGATCAGTACAAGAATGGCCTAACACAGATAGGTAATATAGTGCCAGAAGTATGGATTTTATACATTTAGGCCTCCAGGGAGGTGTCTGTGGAGGCAGAATCATGTGAACAAATGCACAGACTGTAGATCAGGTGTGGGAGTTGGAGGCTGGCTCCTCCACTTCATAGCTGTGTGACCTTGGGCACCTTCCCTGACTTCCTATATCTGTAAAATGGAGGAGCAGTAATTTGTGGAGATATGAAGGTGAACAAATTTGTAATGAATGTATAAAATGCTTAGTACAGTGCCTGGCACATGCTAAGTACCCAGTAGATGTACCTGTACTTATTACGATTGGTGTTCAAGGAGCCTCAGAGATAGGAATGGTTATTGTCAAGGGACAGATGGAGGGACAATTTCAAGTGAAGTGAATGAGCTCATTTTGGTTTTCAAGTACCCCTAAGAAAACATTCTTCTTTGGCAGGACTGGCTACATCATTTGTGGGGCCCACTGCAAAAAAAAAAAAAAAATGCAGAGAGCCTCCTGCTAAAAAAGTCTTTCAAAGTAACACCCACAGAGCATTACACCAAGCACAGGACCATTCAATGCCAACGCCCTGTTCATCAGAGAGTGCCTCAACTCTATCTTCCTCTAAGTAGGTCTCCACTAGGGGCCTCTAGGGGCCTATGACCACCAGTTCTAGACCAGAGTGGAGTCAGTGGCACAATTCTGTCGTGCACTAGCTTCACAGCCTACTGTGTCATCCCACTCTGACTCAGAGGCCTTCTGTTTTGGCTCTTATGACCACTTGAAAAAGTGGCTTCCTTCCCTCTATGATCTCAAATAAAATGAAATCCTTCTAAATATGTGTTCTAAGCTAATAGAAAGACAAAAAGAAGTAAATGAAAGCATCATTCCCTTGAGAAGATAATCTGAGGTGTACACACAGGATAGACAGTTATATCTTCCTTACCATTTGGATAGGACCTGATACATTTGAAAATGCTTCCATAAGCAGGAGTCCTGGGAGATACATGATCTTTTAGAGAACACAGAAGTTCAAAATGTTGACATGTTTTTTTTAAAATCGTTGCATTAGTGACATTACCAGAATTGGACACCTGGTCCCCTTGACTTCTGGTTCTGCATTTTTAAACCAGTGTGCAAGTTTGATAGAATCTAGAAGTGATGTCAGTGTCTCAACTAGGGCTCATGTGGAAGATATTAATTTAAAAGTTAACTTTCTTTTGGATAAAGAGGAGTGGAAAGTTGACCTTTATTTTCTTTTGAATGTGAAAGGCAATTCCATAATAGTAAGCTTTTGCTGTATTTTTGTCTGTGTAGTATCTTGTTTGAAATGCGGGTGCCTTGAGATATTGCACTGGGGCTCTCTCTCTCTCTTTCTCTCTCTCTCCCTTTCTCCCTCCCTACATCCCACCCCGTCTCTCTTTCTCTCTTCCCTTCCTCCTTTCCTTCCTTCTTTCCATACACCCATCCTTCCTTCCTACAAATGCCTAGCATATGCTATGCACGTAAATGTATTCAGTAAGTCATTTTGGGCATGGAGCCATAGTTTTAGCTAGAGATGCTTTTGCCTCCAGGGGACACTTTGCAGTGTCTGGACTTATTTTTGGTTGTCACAGTTGGGGAAAAGAAAATGCTAATATCATCTAGAGGGTAGAGACCAAGTATGCTGCTAAACATCCTACAGTGTTCACCATAGCCCTCCATAACAAAAAACTGTATGGCCACAAATGTCAATAGTGCTGAGGTTGAGAAACACTGCTGCAGAGGAAGAGGAGAAAAACAACACGAAATCGATGATCAAGATTCCATATCCCTGATTAAAAACAGACTAATTAAAAATAATCCCCAGCATCTGTCCATTTTCTGTTTTGGGACATGGTTCAAATTAGAAGGGCCAAATTAGAAATGACCCTCTGCAAAGGGACTGTTGCCGACAGTATCAGAGATGGCAGCAGAGCCACAGCCGAGGGCCACCCATTGCATGAGGTGAGGGAGGAGTGACTGGATGGTACAATGCTGTTTGTTCCTTTCTGTAGGACTGGTTAATTATTTACCTTGAATAAATGAGTTGAATTCATTTCAAATCAAGTCACTTTTTAAGTTGGCATCTTCTCTAGGGAAGCCAAGATAAGGATCATTCTTCTAGGCAAGGCAAGGTAAGGCTCATCCTTTGAGCATCCCTCATTCCACATAGAATAGGGAGTGCTCCTGTTCCTGAAGCTCCCAGGGTATCTTGCCACAGCTAAAGGAAAACATTAGAAAATCAGCTGTTGCAATTTCAAAGTCAGAAAAGGTCACGAGATGTGTACAGGTTTCACGCTTGTTTTGGATTCAGGGATGTTTGTTTCTTCCTGCCTGCTCTGTGTAAGTCCGGACACTGCCACCAAGGCAATCCATGGCTTGGGTTCTAGCTTAAGTTCTGAATGAAGAGATCTCATATGTGCACAAATTACAATAATAAGCAGTACAGTAAATTCAATTTTCCTACAAAAAGAGGAAACATAAACATGAATTATTAACAGTAGTATCATGATTAAAGGAATTTACATTTCTGGGCATACAAATAGTAACTAACTCTTCATCATTCTCAACTACTATTTACTGGTGTTTGCAATTAACATTCATTTTATTTGTGTTCAAAGGAAGGGGGGGGAATAGGTGAAGAGAAGAAGAGAAAGGCATAGAAGAGAAAGGAGGGAAAACTTCATGATGACACAGATTCACATGAAAACAATACAAGATGATTTATCCAAGCAGATGTTTCCCTAATGGCTAGTTTTTTAAATTTCTTTGAGATGTACATTCCTATGTAATTATTTTAAGATTAAAGATTTAAATTAAGATGAATATGAAATTAAGATTAAATTACTGGAAGAGGAATGGCTACATCAACTAATTAGCTCAGTTTGAATTTTGATATATATTTTGAGATTGCCCTCCGTAAGTGGTGTCCCAGTTTAAAACCCTATCTGCTGAGAACACAGGAAACTACCTGTTTCCCTATCTGTGACAATAACAGTTTTTATCCAACTTTAAAATCTTTGTACTGATTGGTATAAATATTAGGTTGGTGCAAAAGTAACTGCAGTTTTTGCCATTTCTTTTAATGGGGAAAACCACAATTACTTTTGTGCCAATTTAATACTAGCTCATATTGTTTCTGTTTGCATATCTTTATTTTCTTCTGATATAACTATTGCCCATACGCATTTCTTCTTTTATGAATTACCTTTTAATGTCCTTTGTCCACTTTTTCCTGTGTTATCTTCTCTGATTTGAAAGTACTCTTCATATCATAGGGATTGTATTGATTTTTCCTTTTATGTAAGCTTTAATTATTTTTTCCTCAAGTCATAGACTTTTTAATGATACTTTAGATGTGCAACAAAGTTGTATTATATATGCAATTGTTCCTATTCCTTTTGCTTTCCTATATGTTATCAATAAGCTGTTAGAAAGCATAATGGAATATTGGCTGCTTTCTCCCTTACTTGTTCATATATTCATTCCAGAAGTAGATGGCAAGCTTTCTGCGAGTCAAGGAAAATATGAGATACTGGGAATATAATGATGAGCAAAACTGACTATATCCTCACCTTGTGGAACTTAAAATCCATCCACAGAGCAACCACCACCACCACAATAATAATAACTTAAACAACAGAAAATCATGAGAAAGAAATACAAATGAAATGTGCAAGATCTTTATAAAGCAAATCCTAATATTCAGCTGTAGTACATAAAGAACAGACTGCATAAATGGAGATAATTCTATACTCCTGGAAAGGAATAGTTACTCTTATAAGTTGTTAATTCTATATCGGAGCCATTATAAAATAATTTTAAAATGATCTATAAGAATAAATATACAAAAATATCTAAGAAAAGTTTCACAGAAAAGAGTAATAGCAAATTTTCTCTGTGAAGTATAAAAGATTATAATTCCTCAGTACTTAAAGTGATTGGAAAGAGAATTATTAAATAAATAGTATTAGGTCAACTGGTTAATTATCATGAGAAAAAGCTAAAATAGAACATTACACTTTATGCTAAATTATATTCTTGAAATATTTAAGATTTTTAATGTATAAATTATAAAAGTACTGGAAGAAAATATAACAGAATACAAATGTATTTTAAGAAGCAAGGAAGGATTAAAAGTATAATATTGAAGACAGGAAGAACAAAATCTACTGTGTAAAAGTTTGACCACATTCATATGTGGAATAAAGATACGCAAATGAAAACAATATGAGCTATTATTTGTACCAATCAGATTGGAAAAGATTGCGACAAAAATATCAAATAAAAGTAGAAATATAGAAAACTCATGTATGTGTATGTAGGGAGGTGGAATGGGAGTTTGCAGTAACTCTAATATATAAAGCATTCTTTATAATTGTGAGAAAAAAGACAAATCCCTCATAGGAAAATGGGCAAAGGCTAAGGATGGGGGATTCAATAAAAAATAAATACTTTGGTAATAATAAAAGACATGCAAAGAGTCAGGCAAAGATTAAAAGGCACAGTGTTGAGTCTGTGGGAAAGGTGCACTCATATGTCCACCACTGAAGTGATTCTAAATTAGGATAGTCTTTTGGAGAAATACAGCTAGGGTAGTCTTATAAGGATTGAGGTTTATGCCAGGTGAAAGCAAGAAACATTTATTGTCTCACAAGTTCCGTGGGTCAGGAATCTGGGTGTAGCCTAGTTGTGTCCTTGGGCTTAGGGTCTTTTGCAAGGCTGCAGTCAAGAAGTTGGTGAGGGCCACAGTCATCTGAAAGCTCATCTAGAGGAAGCTCTACTTCCCAGCTCCCTGCCGGGACTGGTAGCAGGTCTCCATCCATACATTTGAGGGCATAAATACCAGGAGGGAGGATCACTAGGGTCCATTTTAGAGGCTGCTAACCCCAGGGGATAATTCAACAATTTGTATCAAAAGCATACAAAATAGTGTGCGTTTTTTGATATATCAGTTCCCATTTTCTGCTTTATCCCAAGTAAAGAACTGAACAAATGCACAAAGATAGGAATGCAAGCATTTTTAAGATGGATGGCATAGAATAGAATAAAATGAGAGCAGCCTAATGTCAATAGTCTAGTTTCAATAAATTAGGTTATAGCTATACAACAGAACAGCATGCAGCGATGAAAAGTTATATAGGTGTGTACATAGCAATAGAGAAAGATGTGGTTGAAATACTCCTGAATTTAAAAATTAAATTAAAAATAATGTTCAAAATGTATACATTTTATAAAGTAGGAAATATATAGAAAAAATCTAGAATGACAGACTCACAAATATTAATGATTATTTCTTTGAAGTGATAGGAATGTACATGTTTTAAGATATTCTTTATTCTGTTTCATTCAGGCAATCTACATTTTCTACAATGAACGTATGATATTGTATAGCAAAAATGAGGCAATACTTGTCATGAAAAGTAAAAAGAAAAACAACAACCCCCTGGCTTTGACTTGCTAATAGTCATGCTGCACTGCTTCTGCTTTCAGCAGCATTGGAAAGTCCTGTCCTCCCACTACCCGCCTTCATCCCCCAATGTCCTGAGGTCTTGCCCAGCTGCCTGACCATGGCATGGCAGGATCCATCAAGTTCAAGACCCAGGCCATTCTCCCTTCCCCTGGGGAAGATTCCTCCTGAGCCTTTCCCAAGGCCTCAATCACCATCGGGACTATACTAGGCCTGCATCCTAGAGAAGGAAGATTGTTATTGTTTTCCAGGTATAGATGAAAAGCGCCAGTAAGCACCTCGCTAACAAGCATGAAAGGTGGAAGCTGGAGACAACACCAGAGCTCTCCAGTGCCTTCCTCTGTCTCCTTAGATTCTTGTGTGATGCTGACTCTTTCCTGTTCTATCAAGATGAGTTCTGCAAGTGAGAGATAGCACTAATTTTTCACTGTCACCACTCTTTTGAAATTTTAAACACATTATTTTTGTCTTTGGAACACAAAGCTCTTGTTTTCTATTAGCAAATGAGAACTAAAATAAATTACATTAAGCTATGCTGTCAAAAGTCCTTTCTGCAAGATTATTTCCACTGAAACATTTAATTGGGCATGGTTTATGCATTGATAATAATCAATATATTCATTCCCCAGTGAACTCATAATCAAATTCCTCTGTTTGAAGGAATCATTTATGTGTATTTTGTAGGTTCATTAAATAGAACAAGTGAAACCCATAGCTGCACAGTATTACCAAAATACTTCACTGAATAAATTGTGATTCCTTTATTGACTGATGTACTAATTAAATTCATGTGCTATAAAGTGATACAGAAAATAGTTTCATTCTTTTTTCAATGAAATTCTTTCTTCTCAGTTTTAGAAATTTAAACTGGAAAATGTTTATATTTAAGTCAAAGTGCTTTCAAAACTAATCCTAGGGAGAAAGAGAATTCTGAATGTGGCAGGTTGTTGGAAATGTGGAGTTATTCCCTGCTAGGCCTTTCTTATGCTCCAGCCCCCAACCCTTTTATCTGATTCTGAAACTGCCTTAGACATAATTGGGTTTCTTAAGACCTGTTTCTCTCACTGGACACGATTGTGAACAAAGAGGACTGAACTGGGAAAATAATTAATTTTAATGAGAGAGACACTAGGGAAGTGTGAGTGGCTTCCTCTGTTTTCTTTGATCTAAAATAATGAATGTTCATGCAGCAAATAGAGCAGAAAGATTACAAGCATCTAGTCCTAAACAGAGGTGACATGTTTATACAATCTAATGAAATCTCTTTTTACAAACCATACTCACAACTGAGTTTGTCCAATCATGACAGAACATCCTGGACCTCTGTATTTTTAATCTTAGTTTGTACAAACTAAGTTGTACAAAATATGCATCGTCAAAGGTACACAAGGTTGGGCCCAGTTTCTTCTAGCTCTTCATGCCACAGATGTAGAATTTTCTCCTTTTGGTATGTAGGGCTTCTTTTCTTTTCTTTTTCTTCAGTTTTTATATGAAAAATATCCTACCTGCATTTTATTCTGACATGTGAAAGGGCTGTGAGCTTCTCTAAGGCGAAGGCAATACCATGTTCATAATTGAATCTCAGCATCTCTCACAGTGCTGTTTTCTGTGGGCTCAGTAAATCTTTGTTGAAATGAATGAACGAATGTGTGAATCACTGGTAAGCCTACCCTGAAGTGCAGCCACTGTTTACATTTTTCTTTCTATAATTCCAGTCTTTTATAAGCATGAGTGTTTGTATTTCTTGCGAGAGGCTGCAAAATATTTACAAGCAAACCCTGACATCTTAGTGGCTCAAGGTTTTTTTTCTTTGATGTATAAATTTAAGGTCACTTTGGGCGAGGTGGCTATCTAGGCAGCTCTCCTCCACGTAGTGGTCCAGGGACCTAGGATGCTTCCATCCTGAGGCTGATGAGGTGAGAGTAGTCTCGATTACTGAGAGAGACCTTCAGCCCCTAGGTACAGGGGCAGGGTTGCAAAATGGACCAAAGAAAAGACAAATATCCATAATAGAGAGAGGAGGAGAAAGACTACACTAGTTTAAAATATTGCCTGGGGATAGCTGTCTTTTTAGAAACTGGGGTCAAGGAGTGTTTTCCAATTCCAGAAAATAGTATGTTCTTAAAAGCCAAGGAAAAAGAAGAAAGAGGTAGAGAGATGTTTGAAATGTGCACCGTCATGTAAGAACAGGTTAACAGATAATTATCTGGTTAGAGTTTTCTAGACTGTTGGCAGAACAGGTTAACAGACAACTATCTGGTTAGAGTTTTCTAGACTGTTGGCATACACTGCTGATTTTAAGTGGAGGTAGCTGAGACTCGCGGGTGGGGGTGGGAGTGAAGCAAAGAGGAAGGTTGGGTGGGTGACCCACGCCCATTAACTGAACCAATAACTGCAATTTATTTTTCTGGTTCCTGGTTCATTAGTTCCTGGAACTCATTTACCGTTACTTCCTGAAACCACATTTCATTGAACAAAAGCCCCATACAACATTTTGACTGAATATTCTCAACTAAGCCTTTATGCCCTTTCCAGTTTTATACAACATGTTAGTAGAATTTCTCTGACCTTGCTAATAGTGAAACGAAAAGTTCAATCATATTATCTCTCTGGCCTAGAACTTAATTTTCTCCTTCAACTAAGGGAAATCCAGCCAAATGGTGTCTTTTATTATTGACTGATCATAGTTTTAATCTCACTGAAGAAGCTAAATTTCAGATATTCCTTTTTATGTCAATAAACTAGACTTATTTTGTTGTTTTTCATTAAAAAATTTTATATAATTATTAAATTCAAAAAATGTAACAACATTTCAGATAAATTTTGGTATTTGTTTTACCTTTACCTTCTTTTATGGCAAGCAATCTTGATTTTGCGTATAGAGCTATCATTTATTCTTTAACTTTTTTTATAATAAACTTAAATAAAACAGGATCAGTTAAAATATTTAATAATAGTGTGGATGGCACGCAGATTGGTAAAAATTCATGAAATTGTAGTTTAAATAAGTAATGTCTGAGAAGTACTGATTTAGCCACCTCAAGAGCCCATTTCTAGGATCCTTAAGGCTGGATATGCACTTTTCACTGGCAAGGTAACAGAAGGTGAATCTCAACCATCGCTGTACCTAGAACCCTGGGGAACTTTCTAAAATGCTGATGACTAGACTCCACTTTACACTGATTAAATCAGAATATCTGAGTGTGAGGCCCCAGGAATGGGTATTTTTTTAAAGCTTCCAAGGTGATTGTTACATGAAGCCAGGGTTGGAAACCACTAATACTAGATGTCGTCAATTCCCTTCAAAACGAGCTTCAAGACTAACTTTTGAAGCCTCTCTCTCTGTATATACATATGTATATATTCTAAGTTAAGTATACAGTGAAGCTAATAGACTAGTAGGCAAAGAGGAAATTACCTATCTGTACATTTGATTTTGACAGCCATTTGACATCTTGTTCTAGGCCACCCCACCCTGCTCAAGCCAAGCTGCCTCCACCCCATAAAGATGCCCTCCTTATCCCAGCCAACCTCTGTAATCTCACTGGGTGCTGTGTAATGAAGAATAGTAGCAGTAATAATAACAAGCTTCCATTTATTGAGCTCTTACTGTGTACTATCTTTTGCTGCAATGCGTCAATGAATATTAAGGTACATACGATATTTTGCACAAATGGAAGTATATGTCTGTAGGAAGAAACCTTCATATGTAACTTCCTTATAAAAGAGGAATTTGTATGTGCATTTTTTTAGCTTTTCATTTTGAAACAACCTCAAACTTAGAGAAAAGCTGCAAGAATAGTGCAAAGAATTTTTTCCCTGAACTGTATGAAAGTGAATTGCTGACATGATGCCTCAGCCTCCAAATACTTTATTGTATATTTCCTATGAACAAGGACATTCTTCTGTATGACCACAGATACAGCCATCAAAATCAGGAAATTAACACTGATACATTATTTATCTTAGATTCTATACAAATGTCACCAATTGTCCCAAACATCCTTTACAGCAAAAGGAGCCAGTCCAGAATCACATGTTGCATTTAGTTTTCTCTTTAGTTTTGTTTACTCTGGAAGAGGACCTCAGGCTTTCCTTGACTTCTATGACCTTGATGCTTTGAAGATTACAGGTCAGTTATTTGGTAGAATGTCTCCCGGTTGGGGTTAGTCTGAGGTTTCCTCATGGTTAGCACTTTTACAACATTACAGAAGCCTCACTGCAGTCTTCTCTTTACATCCTATTACATCATGCATGATGTCAATTTGTCCTATTAATGAGGGTGTTAACTTTGCTTAATTAGGGGGTTGATGAGTCTTCTATACTGTGTACTGACTCTTTTGCCCCTGATAATTAATAAGAATTTTGTAGGAAGGTATTTTGAAACCATGTATCTATCCCATTCCTCTTTGCTCTTTTGATTCATTTATTCGTTCATTCGTTTATATTATTATGAATTAATGAATTCTTAGTTTATTCAATAGGCTATAATCCATTAGTATCATTACTTATTTTGATGCTCAGATTATCCCAGACTTGGTCAATAAGAGCCCATTCAGGCTGGCTTTGATTTTGGACGTATGCACATCACTCTTTGAGCACTTCCTGGTTTTCTTGCATAACGAGACGTTCAGGTTTGGCTTTTGCTTTTCCTGCCTCTGCCCTGATATCAGCCATTTACCCTAGGGTCTTTGGTTCCTTTTAGTGCATAAAAGTAATTTGGGCATGAAGTGTGCTCATTGATATTGAGGTGTTTCTGTTCCTAGGCCTTCTCAGTCAACCAAGCTAGCAACCTAACATACACACACACACACACGTACATGCATACACATATATACTTTACATCATACTTATGTCTACGACTATCTCTGCATACTAAAAACCATGAGTTCATATTAATATCCCCAATTCCAATCCAACACCACGAGGTTCATTCTAGTCTTCTCCCTTTTCACGTCTGTAACTCCATTCTCCAACAGTGAGAATACTGTCTCATGTTATCCTAAATATATTTACTAATTTGATCAAAACCCCTGCATGCTACTATTCTCCATACTCTGCTGCTACCCTCTTCCAACCCTGTATGCATGAACACCCTCCTCACTTCATTAGGTCTCTGACACTGTCCACTGGAACTTCCTGGGTTTTGATGCCTGGTTCTGAGCTACTCCCAAACCCACACATGCCTTCCTCACCTTACTTGGGCTCTGACACTCTGTGCCGAACTGCCCTGTGCTGTGTGAATGTCCTCCTCATCCCACTCTGATGCCCTGCAGTGGACAGCTGTTACTACCATCCAACCACTTGGACACCCTTCCCACTGCTTGTGCTCTAACACCTGTGCCTGGTCACTCTTTTGTGTGGTCCCCCTTCTTGCTGCTCAGGCTTTTCTATCTCCCTCAGGCCATATGCTGAGGCCTACTTTGCTCAGCCCCCACCTAATGCTATGTAGGTTTTTAATTTTGAAATTTTTTGCCAAATTGCCATACAGAGAGACTATGAATTTACATCCCACAGCCAGTTGAAGAGCACCTGTCTCCCTAACACCTTCTGCAGTAAAGTGTGTTATCATACTTTTAGATCTTTGCTCATTTGAGAAGTAAAAAATGTATATATCAAATTGTAGCTTAAAATGTATTTGAAGAAAAATCGAATACTTCTTTAAAACAATAGGAATGCATATTTTCATTAAAGTCCAATATTATGATTTTATTAGCACTCTTAATTTTTAATTCTTAAACACCAAACTTTATAAAACAATGCAATTTTCTCAGTTATGTAATAGCATATTTTTCTGTTTAATAACTAAATTGAGTCCCAGAAACATATTGCTGGTCCCAGATTTAATTGAAAGGGATAGCAAATTTTAATTTCTAATGGGACAAGAAAAACAACACTTGAAAAGTCTGCTCTGACTAGAACAGTTGTCAAATCAGTAATTAATTGTTTATACTTATGTCACTTTGCCTGGAAAGGAAAAATTAAATTTAGGAAGATAAAAAGCAATAGAAGGTCTTGGTCATTTGGTCATGTGTCCTAAGTTTTTGGAGGAGAAAGTCACAATGCCAGAGTACCCTTGATTTCAGAGAAGGCCCCAGGCAACATTTCATTATAATTGGTGATGGTATTTATGGAGCATTAACATTTCACTAGGAGCAGCCTTCTTCGCAGTGAAGCCCTTGGTACGCCAGGAACCTAATGGAAGCTCTCTTTCGTTTATACTTACCCGGTAAGTGGCACTAAACACGCATTTAGATTTCTCTATAGATGGCCCATGGCTGGATCAGAGCAGCCTGATGTAATTAGCAGACCATTATTTTCCTTTCAGGGTGTGGTAGAGTTAGACTTGTTAAAACAACCTCCAGAATTGAAATGTGATAGATCCCAAGGAACTGTGCCATTTACGTGTACAATTAACAGAATCATAAGGAAAAACAAAACCTTAGTAATAGCTTAAGTTTTGCATAATTTCCTGCATTTCACCAAGTGACTAGAGATTGTCCAAGGCTCTGCATTTTGGAAATCTAGAGGGCATTCTGCAGCCACCATCTGATATCTCAGACTCACAGTGTGTGCCAGAAGATTCTCTGGGCTTTCACAAAAAAGAAAAAAACTTCTTGGCTCATTCTATGGAAGGAGTATACTCAAAAGTTTAATTTTGCCAGCAACAAAGATAATACTGAGGACCATCATCACAGCAATACCTCAGTGATCAAGCATTATTGGGTAGAACAAGTTCTTCTGGGTGAATAAATTTTCAGGATAGCATAACTTTCAGGATATCTGGTGATTTCACTTTGTATATTTTTGCTAATACTTTTTCTATCGGTCATCATTAAAGGATTTCTAGAGCTGGAAAGTTTAAAATTCTCATTTTTCAAGTGAGGAAACTAAGGCATTGAGGTTAAGATAGATGCCCTGGAAAACTGAGGCAGGAAGGTCAATACCAGTCATCAACAAGGTTATAGCGTCATCTACTATGATGCAAGAAGTAGGATGGCAGGGTTCACTAAGGTTAATTCTGGGAGGGGTAATTAGGGTCATAGTCAAGACTCAAGGGAATATGGTAAAGATGGGGTGGAGATGAAAGACAGCAGCATTTATTAGGAGAATTTCTGCTCATCCTTTAAGACTGTCTAAAGATTACCTCCCTGTGAAATATTTCCTGGCACCTCCTTCCTGTCTAGAAAGAATAAATGATCCCACAGCTGTATTCCCTTCGTTTTTTACGGAAGCTTTATCATAGCACCTATCACTTCATGTTTTGTAAATGTGTGGCCTAAAGGAAGAAGTGTTGTTGAATCAAATATTTGTATCTTCAATATACCCAGCATCATCTGACATATGGTAGGTGCGCAAGATAGATTCGTTGAGTAGTTCAATAAATATAGGACTGAAAGATAAATGATGAGAAAAGAACACAAGCTATGTCTTGACTTAGGGTCAGTGTTAGAAGTAACAGTGATTGGCTGAGGATGAATATGCATTCAAGGATGACCCCTTCCCTTCATGGCTCAGGCTGCTTAACTTTTACAGTTGTTTTTGGTTCTATTTCATTTCTTACCATTAGCTGAAGCTCCCCCTAAAAACAAGCATATTACGTAATGAATACTATGGACAAGCAGAAACTGGATTTATTGATTCCTGGAAAAAATAATTATTTTTTCAGCAAATATTGTTGAAGGTCTATCATGTACCTGGTGCTGTCATAGATTTTGTGAATTCAACACATTTCTTGCCGTTGTGGATCTTACATTCCAGTGGGGACCAGACTGTAGAGAAATGATGCATAATACACGGTCAGACTTTGATGAGAATGATGAAGAAAAAGCAAGACAAGGGGTTTGAGGGAGGGGGAGGGACTCACATTTTAAGAGGTCAGTGGGGAAGAATGTTTCTCAGAGGAGGTAACTTTGAGCAGAGACCTGTTTTATCCTTTGAAACTCAGACCTGAAGCTGTAAGATTCCAGGCTAATTTAATCTAGATGTCATCTTCTGGACTCCCTCAAATCCCCTTTCCCACTGTCATTTTGCTGCTTGACCAAGACCATTTTTAATGTAGTGGTGATGGCCTGTGTTGCCAAGGCCTGAAAGGTATCTCTTTTCCTAAATGTTTCCCATCTGATCTGGCAGGACCCTCTATCCATTTTAGTTTGCCAGATATTTATAAGAATCTGCCACATTCTAGAAACTGGCCAGGCCTTGGAAATGGAACCAAACATAAGACACGGCTGCAGTCCTCAGTGAACTTACATATTAGAGGGGATTGTAAACACACAAACAAATTAGTTGCAAAAAAAGTGTGATGGGTGACTTCAGAGCTGTAGGCCCATGGGGACAAAACCCAAAGCAGCTCCTGAGCCTAGGGACTTGGAAAGACACTTAGAAGAGGTGATGTCTGATAAGGTTCAGGACATACTACTAGAAAATATGGCACCTTGGCATATTTTAAGCTAAAGGAAGTTGAGAAAACAGCAGAAGCAGGAAGATCTCTCTGACCTTCCCCTGCCCTTTTCCTCTGAAGTAGGTCACAAGACTCCCACACAAAAGGTGCCCTCCCTATAACCAGAGGGAAGCAGCATTCTTATCTCAAAAGACAAAGGGACACAGTGAAGAATCTGAACACACAGGCCTTGCTAAGTTTCTTCTAGCTTACTACACTCGCCACATACTCTTTGCCCTATCATATTTCTCCACAACTGTTCACTCTTCATCAAACCTACTATCAAAAACACTAGTATTTAACTGTTTTTTTCAGGTCATTTCCTTATGAATACTCCTGCACCATGTAAAACTTAGATTAACCGAATACATTTGTATGCAGTTCTCTTGTTACTGTGTCTTCTGTTACAGGGTTCTCTTGTTAATGTGTCTTTTGTTACAGGTGCCCCAGCCATGAATTTAGGAGGCTAAAAGGAAACATGCCTGAGCAAAGTTATAAAAGATAAGTAGGTATTTTTCAGCCTGACATTGGCACACGCTAAGAAAGACAACAGTGAGGGCACCTCATGCATACATGGACTAGAAAGAAGTTCTGTTTGGACCTCCAGTCTTTTGGTTTAGCTCATTCATAGGCTGTGAGGTGGGGCAAAGGAGGCACAATAAGAGATGAGCACCATTTAATTCTGATAAACTGTACACAGCTAAGTTAAGGGGCAGCAATGTAGTTGAGGTTTGGTGATATAGAAAGAGGCTTTCTTGTGAGGGTCATCAAAAGTCATTATGGAGAGTTTGTATGCCATATATATAAATGTTACATACATATTCATGCATAAACCATACATATTCAGGGAAATAGGCAGACCCTGAAATTACTAGGAAAACTAACCAGGGAAGTGTAGGCTTCATGAAATGGGAACAAGGCGAGACCAATGGCTGGATGATGGATTAGTTGACTGTTGCGGTAATCTTTGAGTGGTTGATGAGGTTCTGGACCAGGTTTATGTCAAGTGAATAAAGCAAAAATTATCCTTATTATTATATAAGACTGTCAGTGCCAAGAACTACATGACAAGACTGGGCGCTTGACTGGATCTGACAAACGTAAGTGAACAACACTCCATTCAGAAGGCTTTGTCTTCTTTTTCTCCCCTTCCTTGTCATCTCAGCTCTGAAAAGAAAAATATATCCTGGCTAATGAGTTTCACTTTACATGACATTAACCAGGAATTTTTATTAACTAGCAAATGGCAACTTCCCATTCTACCTCATCCATTAGGCAATGAATTTTAAATTGAAAGAGAGGTGTTCTAGAGGTCTGTTTCACATCACTGCTTTAATTTCTTGTTTGTCAATGTGTGTAGATTTCTGATGCTGCAGAAATGGATAACTGCTGGCCAAAGAACACAGGGATGCCTGTGACTCCCTGTAGGCTTTTGGATGAATGTTTTGCAGGTACACCTAAAAAACTAATTTTCTTCCCTTACACAATAGATGAAAATGAGAATTGAAGATCTAAATACCACTGCCCAATTCTCTGTCCTCTCGCTCCCCCGCTCCAACCCTCTGAAAGGCAACTATGTCTAAGATGAGACTTATTTTATGTGTCAGAACAAAAAAATGCAATTTAACACACTCTGGAATTATTTCAGAAGCAGTAGACTCTTGAATAATTTAGACTTGTCTCTGAGTTTTAAGCACCAATCAAATAATTAGATAAGGTAAATTAAGGAGGCCAGCAAATGTAATTTACCGGTTTCATCACCTATTATACATTTTCAGATTAAGTGTGCAAAAGCACTTAGAGGAGATGTCAGAGATCCTTCCTGAGGGAAGTCATGTGACCTTCTCTACCTCTCACAAATGCTCCTTTTTATATCAAAGGGCCATTTGTTTGCTCTTAACAGCAAATAGCACACTCTATCCTCCAAATGGCCACCTGCACGAGCCCAGCACTTAAGAAAGACTAAAAAGCTGTATCAACCAGTGATAATGCATGGATCTTTATGAGGCTGATGGAAATGAATTATTTCAGAAAACCATCACAGGAGTAACAATTTCTTAAATGGATTAGATTGAGTTGAGGACTATATTACAGCTTCTTTCTATTCTGGAAAAATCTAAATCACTTCAATATTGTCCATAATAAAGTTTCCTAAATAGACCCATGAAATAAAAGGAAGTGCTTACTAACTGCTGTGTACCAGCCATCAGCCCAAATTCTTCATCCAACTCTCCATTATCCAAGATCCACTCTACAAGATGCCAAATGGTCTAATTCCCTCCCACATGTCAGTGGGAGACACCAGGATGGGATATTTGAAAGTCACCCAAGATGTGAGGAGGGACCTGTTCTCCATCTTCACTGCTCATCCTTTGGAAATTTTCTTTCAGGCCAAAGGAAACATGCCTGAGGAGTGGACCCCAAGCAGCCTGCACTGGGGCTGCCAATGGGAGGGAGCACCTGCCTGGGCAGGAAGGATAAAGTGGGAACATGGGTCTTCTTGTAACTCACCACACCAGTGGTCTGCAGATTTTGTTGTGTATCAGAATCACCCGCAAGGCCCCACCCCCCCAGAGTTTCTGTTTTAGTGGATCTGGGGAAGAGCCTGAGAATTTTGATTTCCAACAAATTTCCAGATGATGTCAATACTGCTGGTCTGGGACCACACTTTAAGAACCATAGCATCCTTTTGGAAACTCTCAGGAGGGGGCTGGTGGCTGGCTAGGTATTGTACCCTCGTTTCTGTTTCTTTATGTCCTTGGGTATTATTCATCCTTACTTACCCCTCATTGGCTGATTTTGCCTCCTTCCCCTGCCCTCAACACAGTCATTGCTATCAGTAGGCCTTGGCCTCTTCTTCACCCTATCAGAACATCCTTCCTCCTCTTTTCTGTCTCTTCATCTTCCTTTCATTCTCTAAAGCTCAAGTCAAATCCTATTCTTTCCACGAAGATGATTCTAAACAGCTCAAGCTCTCATTTCTCTCTCTTATTTTCCCTGAAGTCTTCCAGTTTTGGTGGTCTGTAGTAAGTCTTAATTGTTCTCAGACTGATACGTGGGGTTTCGTTCTTCAAGTAAATTATAAGTTCTTGCAGGTAGGGATGGTTCATAGATAAAAGTGGTGATGGTATTTAATATGGTGAATGTTTACCATGTGTTAAGCATTGCACTAACCCTTTTACATGTATTAATTCCTGAGGCATTATCATTCCCCTTTTATAAGTGAGGAAAACTGAAGAACAGATAGTGCATAATATGCATAATATCACATAGGAGCACTTGGTGGGGCCAGTATTGAAGCCAAGACCACCTGAGTTCACTTTAACCACTACCCAGGTGATGCAAGAGTCCCTTAAGCACCTCAGGCAAAGCACTCAGCATAGCACCTGGAATATAGTGGCACGAGCACTCTGTAAATGGCAGCCAGGATTCCAGAATGAAAGGCTGATTCCTGAGTGGTTACTGAGGGAGCTGAGCAGACACATAGCCTATGTTTTCTTATGATCATTTTACTTTGATCAATGCCTTTTGCATTATCCTAAGCACACAGAAATGATGCTTATATGTGTTGCTTCACACATAGCCCAATTGTCTTTGCACAGTGCTATTCACCTTTTATTTTCTTTTTATTTTCATGGGTGATGGCCTGTATTTGAATGAGTAGGATGGAGTTACAAGAGTGTCCCATGTTCACCAAACAGTTTTTGTTTTGTTTTTTGAGATGGAGTTTCACTCTTGTTGCCCAGGCTGGTGTGCAATGGTGCAATCTTGGCTCACTGCAACCTCCACCTCCCGGGTTCAAGCGATTCTCCTGCCTCAGCCCTCCTGAGTAGCTGGGATTATAGGCATGCAACACCATGCCTGGCTAATTTTGTATTTTTAGTAGAGACGGGGTTTCTCCATGTTGGTCAGGCTGGTCTTGAACTCCAGACCTCAGGTGATCTGCCTGCCTCAGCCTCCCAAAGTGCTGGGATTATAGGCTTGAGCCACTGCACCTGGTCGAAACAGTCTTTATGCTCTAAGATCTGTCACTCATTTGGGGCCTTAATCAATAACCCCAGGACTTAATAGCTCTGCAGGGCACACAACATGTACCAATTGCCAGATGTGAAAATAGAAAATAAAATACAACACAAAAATTCATATTTACGAATTTTCATTTTCACAGCAATATCTTTAATAGTGAAGCCAATAATGACACCGTGAAGCACTGATAATCACTATAGCAATCTTTACAAACTCTATAATATAGCAGTTAATGTATTGCTATTCTTTTGCTCAAATTCAAATCTGTTTTTTGGCATATCTCTTAATTCCCACCAGATGAACATGTTTACAGGTACACTGAAAGCCTAGAGTATTATTTGGTTAGGATGGCTTCTTTTAACATAAGAAGCTCTAACATTTATATTTCAAAGAATGACACACATTATTTATCACACATCAAAATTCTGAATATACCAAGCAGTCATGCTTGTCATTATACTAAGTCTTCCTTACAGGTAGTCTATTTATCTAACACACTTTTCTCCCTGAAGCACTGAGGTATATGCTTTTGTATACTTCTATTTCTATTTAGAAGGCAGAAAATAATGTCACAAGCAGGTCAGGCGTGGTGGCTCATGCCTGTAATCCCAGCACTTTGGGAGGCCAAGGCGGGCAGATCACAAGGTCAGGAGTTCAAGACCAGCCTGACCAATATGGTGAAACCCCGTCTCTACTAAAAAAAAAAATACAAAAAAACTAGCTGGGCATGGTGGCGTGGGCCTGTAATCCCAGCTACGTGGGAGGCTGAGGCAGGAGAATTGCTTGAACCCGGGAGATGGAGGTTGCAGTGAGCCTAGCTGAGATCATGCCACTGCACTCCAGCCTGGCGACAGAGACTCCGTCTCAAAAAAAAGAAAGAAAGAAAGAAAAAAAGGAAAGAATGTCACAAGCAGAAACCACTTAACTAAAAATCCCAAAGAATCCATATCAATCTGTATTACCTTGCACATTGAGCATGAGCACCAACATGCTTAAGTAAACAGATGGACTTTGAGGACAATGGGTGCAATTAGCAGTGTGGACTGGGCCAGATACCTGTACAGGGATGCTGCAGGATGCCCGAGTCACTTTGTATGAGCTAAATGAGAAGGACAGCACCTCTTAAGGACCACAGATACAAAGGTAGGCTCAAGCCTCAAACTCAAGGAGGTAGCTTGTCCCCACCCCTAGGAAAGGCAGCAGAGTAGTTATACTGGTGGCAGCAATATAGAACCAAAGTGGAAGGTACTTATTTGGGCAAAGTCTTGCTTAAAGATGCAGTGAGTCACGTGCTGCAGATGGCAGGCCGTGGTGGTTAAAGCCTCAGCTTTGAGGTGGCCTGGCTCTACCCAGTCAAGCTTGTTGCCTGCAGAGCCCCATTTTTGGCCTCATTTACTAAATTGTTATTAGCAGCCTCTAAGTCTACTGCCTTCCCCATACACACACGGATGGTTCTTTTTCAATTATTGATGCTAATGGGTGAGAGGAATAGGGAAAATAATGAATAATTGACTCCCAACTTCATATTCCTTTACTTAACACTTCCCCGGTCTTCTCCACATCCAAATATCTTATCAAAGTTTCCAGCAAATCTTAACCTTGAGGGATGTACCCAAATGTGCTTCTCTGGGACTCTGAATTCCCAGTGCTTTTTTGTGTGTTGATGTGTTTGCTTGCAGGAATTGCAAGAACCTAGAAACTCCCAGAACCCCTGCCCTGAGGAGACTTGCAGAGTTCTCCCTGGAGGTCTTTAGAAGGCTGGATTCATAACTAGGTCTCTCTTAACCAAAGCATCCAGCCTCCCCTAGAAATATGATAATCTTCAGCTTCTAACAAAAAGGCTTTGCCTTGTGGCATTTAGCTTCCGGTCAGTTAGCTGTTCTTTCTCCTTCCATCCCAGATCAATCTCAGAAAACCAGGTTAGCTCTAAATGTGGCAACCATTAGGAGCATACTGTCGGTGTGAATTTGTGTGTAAATTTAGAAATATTGCCACTTCCCTCCAAAGCTATTTCTCCCTTCTTAAATCAAGAGGAAGAAAATGGCTAATTTCTTGGTTGAAATCATTTCTGTCATTTTACTATGTACTTGAGACTATTGCAAGCAAATGTATAGATTTTTACTAAACTGTATTGGTTTTTAGAGCTGAAGATTTTAGAAAGCCACTCCAGATCTCAGGCTTCTAAACAAACTGCCAGTGAGATCAAAGCTGCTCTATCTGGCTCAAGTATTATAGCCCAGGAACCTGAGTGAGTTTTGAGCAAGAAATAATCTAAAACAAAAACAAACAAACAAAAAAAAACTGCCTCTAATTCTGCATAGCAGACACTCACCAATTAACTGATTATCAAATGCTTTTTGACAGAGCAATCTTGCCCTTGGTATAACTTAAATACATTTGTTTGTCAATTGCTGTTTGCTTTTTTTATTTTTCATTAATATATGGGAGGTTTTGTTTCTGGGTGGTCTGTTGATAGCTCAACTTCATTGTGACTTATGCTCCCCAGCCCTCCACTCTTCTCTGTCTTGGAGGAAAACCAGAAACCTCATTACCCAGTTCTTTTCCTATGTGCCTCGAGGTTACATTTGTCCAGTGAGAGGCACCCCCGTGAAACGTCTGAGGCAGAAAAGGAGAAGCCATTTTTCTTTAGTGCCAGCTATAGGCGGTTACTCAGAGCCTCAGCTTCTCAGGGTCCTCCTGAGAAGCACCTGCTATGGGCAACTTGATCACAACAGAAGCCCCAATTTCTCTTGAGATCTCTGCATTTCGGATGCCCTAAGAGCAACCTTTTGACCTTTCCTTACCCAGCCCTTCTAATGGTTGTGCAAGCCTTAATTCCTCTTTCAACTCTCTCCAACTCATCAAAAACCTAGCATGGCTTCTGTTTTCTGATTAAATCCTGACTGATACTGGGGCCAGGGATTCATTCTCTTATGCCTCTTTTTCCTCATGATACAAAAGCTAGGGGTATCAGTCAGTAAGCAGTGAGAAAGTACTTATTGAAAGCACAGGGCGGGTGTGGTGGCTCATGCCTGTAATCCAGGATTTTGTGAGGCTGAGGTGGGTGGATCACCTGATGTCAGGAGTTCGAAAGCAGCCTGGCCAACATGGTGACGCCCCACCTCTACTTAAAAAAAAAAAAAAAATTAGCTGGGTGTGGTGGCAGGCGCCTGTAGTCCCAGCTACTTGAGACACAGAAGCAGCAGAATCACTTGAACCCAGAAGGTGGAGGTTGCAGTGAGCCGAGATCACACCACTGCACTCCAGCATGGGTGACAGAACGAGACTCCATCTCAAAAAAAAAGCACATAATTACATAATTTATATTGCAGTGTATTAGGTATAACACACATCAAGATAAAGTCCCCAAATAAAACAGGTACAATAATGACCACACATATATAAAATGTATATGTAAACACAATAACTAAAAGTTTGTGCCAAGGAAAGATTGGATCAGGGAATCTTCTGGAGGCAAGAAAATCACGAAGATGTTTCCTTTCTTTCTAAAATCTGCTGGGCAAATGTTCAGCAGGCAGCTTTTTTGGACATGGGCTGTCGTCCTTGACTGCATCCATCCTGAGCTCTCTGATATGCCATCCTGCAGGGCAGCACTGTCACTGTATGTCAGGGACACAGGAGGAGGGAGGCCTGTGAATGAAGAAATGTAGTGTTTAATTTTCTGCTGCTTCCTGAACACTCACAGGGTATATCTGGGAAGAATTTGAGGCCATGAATAGTTCCATTAAAAGGTATACCTGTCATTTATAAAGATTTGGGATTCAAGACAGAAAATGCTGACTCAACTGGTTTAAACCACATGGAATGGATGCAGGAACAATCAGAGGCCCCATGACGCCATCCACCCAGGTTTGTCTTGTCCTCTCCTCTGCTGTCCTCAGCATCAGTTCTATTTTGACGCTGTCCTCCCTGTGCAGGCAAGACAGCTGCCACATTCCTAAGTAACACATCTAGAAACAAAATACCATTGGGTGCCAAAAAGGGAGCATGGTTTCTGGTGTTTGTATTTTCAGAAACAGAGAAAACTCTCCCTCTAAACTCCCAGCATTCCACCTCTCTTGCATGTCCCACTGGCTAGAAATGAGTCACAAGCCCACCCCTAAACCTATTATTGGAAAGAGAATGGGGCCATACAAATGGGCTTAGTTCAGCCAGGATTCAGCCCTGGAAGTGGGGTAAGCCCCCTGCTTTGTGCCACATTGGAAAGGGATGAGTGCCTGATACTGGGGCTTTGACAATAGAAAATCAGGAGGGGATATATATTTCTCTAGAAATGATCTGATCAAAATGGTAGTTACTGGCTGGGCACAGTGGCTCACGTCTATAATCTCAGCATTTTGGGAGGCCAAGGCAGGAGGATTATTTGAGCCCAGGAGTTCAAGACCAGCGCAGGCAATATAGTGAGAGACCCAGGCTCTACCCACCAGCCCTCACAAGAAAAAAATGTTCTGGGCATTCGGTATGTGCCTGTAGTCCCAGCTACTCAGGAGGCTGAGGTGAGAGGATCTCTTGAGCCTGGGAGGTCAAGGCTACGGTGAGCTGAGATCGTGCCACTGCACTCCAATCTGTCTCCAAAAGAAAAAGAAGAAAAGGTAGTTATTTATTGTAACAGGAAGCAAGGAGGGCCTGAGATTTGTCAGTGTTGTTCATGACAACCACACACTTTCAGAAAGTTTCAGTGGGATTCACACCTTACTTTGCACCACCACACTCCACGGGGCTTGGATGCAATTGTGCTGTATGTAAATGTGTATTGTGTATTCAGCTATTCCTGGAATCCTATTTTCAATCCTGATCTTAATTAGAGGGATACTTCTTTACCATGACAAAGTCATGGTCAGAAGAGAAGCTCAACATTGTACTGAGGTCACAGAAATAGAATTCCATTATTGTGCCTAGAGCAAGCTGAGCCACATGGGTGGGAAATTTTAGACCTCAGGATTGAGGGGCCACCAGAAAATATTCAAAAATATGCAATGAATACCTTTCCACAGAATAAGACAATGCCATACATGGCCCAACTTGATCTGGTGTTTTCTCTATGTTATTAGGGTTTTCTGCAAAAGCAAACAAGCAAAAAACAGTGGTTCCATTGTTAACTATATTTGGGAAATGCTGAACTAAACAGGGTAAAACAGGTGTATCTACTTCAGGACCTCTCAGAGTTGTTGATACGGTGCCACAAATTGTGGCTCTCCAAAAGGGGACATTATATTCAGTGTTTCCCAAACATATTTGACCACAGAATACAAAATGGAATATGGTGAGACTGATGTGCAGAATCCACTTTGGGAAAGGCTGCTCAGGCCCTTCATTTTACAGCGAAATAAACTGAGGACCTGTGAAATGAAGGAATGTGTCCAAGCTTGCTCCATTAGCCAGGATTCCTCGGGAAACAAATGGAAGCATCAAGAGAGTTTGAAATTTAAAAAACTGATTAATGTAGGCAGGATTAGGGAAGCCAACAAGATATAGTGAGACACCCAGGTGGTGGCTCTTGCCACCCCAACCCTGAAGGGGAAAGAGAAGGAAGCTTGTTACGGGAGCTCAGCTGAGAGCTGGAGAAACAGAGGGGCTGCCTGTCAGAACTGTCATGGGGTAGGGAAGAGGGGGATAAATACATGACCTCAGCCTGTCTCTCCTCCTGTCCTCTCCTTTCCCACTGGTGCTGCCCATTGGCCAAATCCATCTGGAAGCCAGAGGGTGGAAGCCTGGTGATGCAGTCTGTAGAGGTCAGCCTCCCAGGCACAGAGCTGAGCAGAGAAGGGTGAGCACATATCTGTGGGGCAGGTGGGGGAATAAATAGCACAATTACATAGCTAGTATTTTGCCTTTTTCATTTTTTAAAAAAAGTTTACCTCATATATTTTATAAACTTATGTAAGTTGGCTTAATAAAATTTAATGCAATATAAAACAAAAAAAATGCTAAAAACATAAAGCAATGGTTTTCAAGATGTGGTCTCAAAGTGTGATTTCTAGGGGTTCCCAAGACCTTTCAGATCTGCAAGGTCAATTTGTAATAATACTATGATGTTACCTCGTGTTTTTCTTTCACTCTTTCACAAGCAACCCGTGGGTTTTCCCATGCTGAGTGACGATGTTATTGACTGCTAACGGAATGTGTGCCTGTGCATTCTCATGATTTAAAATTCGTCCCATTTTAATTTCTAATGTAGTAGATGATAAAGATTACTCAAATAAACACAGTTTCTTTGGGTCCTCAATTATTTTTGATGTAAAGAAACCCTGAGACCAAAATGTTAAAGAACCACTGATGTAAAGGTAGCCAAAGGACAGATGTGTCCAGGTGAGAGGTGAAGCCAGCTGGACTTCCTGGGTCGAATGGGGACTTGGAGAACTTTTCTGTCTATCTAGAGGATTGTAAATGCACCAATCAGCACTCTGTAAAAATGCACCAATCAGTGCTCTGTATCTAGCTAAAGGATTGTAAATACACCAATCAGCACTCTGTATAAACGCACCAATCAGCACTCCATGTCTAGCTAAAGGACTGTAAATGCACCAATTAGCACTCTGTAAAATGGACCAATCAGCAGGACATGGGCGGGGCCAAATAAGGGAATAAAAGCTGGCCACCCAAGCCAGCAGAGGTAACCCACTCCGGTCCCCTTCCACCTGTGGAGGCTTTGTTCTTTTGCTCTTTCCAATAAATCTTGCTGCTGCTCACTCTTTGGGTCTGCACTACCTTTAAGAGCTATAACACTCACTGCAAAGGTCTGCGATTTCACTCCTGAAGTCAGGGAGACCACGAACCCACTGGAATGGAGAAACTCTGGACACATCTGAACATCTGAAGGAACAAACTCCAGATACACCATCTTTAAGAACTGTAACACTCACCACGAGGGTCCAAGGCTTCATTCTTGAAGTCAGCAAGACCAAGAACCCACTGGAAGGAATACATTCGGGACATACAGGTACTTGAAAGGAACTATTCTTCATGCTGGGCACCAAATCTTGTAGTTTATCTAACAGTAAAGTCGATAGGAAACATAAGGGTTACATGGTAAGTCATCTCTAGAGCCTGAGATGTGACTTGGGTAAGTTTTCTAACAACAAAGTATAAGAAGCCCTTGTGTGGAGTTCATGTATAATGATCTACTTATTTAAAAACGATATATGGGATACTGGATAATAAAGTATCTTTATTGCAAGAGTGGTGCATCAATTTCCTATTGCTGCATAATAAATAATCACACATTTGATGGCCTAAAAACCATACCCATTTGTTATCTCACAGTTTTTGTGGGTCAGGAATCTGGGCATGTCATAACTGGGTTCTCTGCTCAGGGTCTCACAGGGCTGAAATCAAGGTGGATTGCATTCTCATCTGGAGGATGCAATGGAAATGCTAGGATCTGCTTCTAAGCTCCTGCAGGTTGTTGGCAGAATTCATGTCTTTATGACTGTAGAATTAATGGCAGCTTGCTTCTTCAAAGCCAGCAACAGAAATAAGAGTCTTTACTGCTTCAGGTCTCGAACTTCAGGGAAGGCCTGGACCCTCTTTTAAAAAGCTCACTGATTTGGCCAGGCCCACTGAGGGTAAATGCTCTTTTGTTTAACTAAAAGTCACTTGATTAGGGATCTTAATTATACCTGAAAAAAGTCCCTTCGACTTTGCCATAAATATAATTACAGGAGTGGTATTTCCTTACTTTTGTTGTATCTTATGGTTAAAAGCAAGTTATGATTTCCACCCACATTCATGGCAAGGGGATTAAGAGCATGACTCATTAGGGGTCACCCTATGGTGTATCTGTCAGAGGTGGGGAACAGATTCAACCATAATCAGAAGGGTTTTAATACAAAGGCAGCACAAGTACATGACTAAACTCCTGAGTGAAGACCTTAGAAGTAATATTCTTTTGGGCACGATTCCCCTTGTGTGAACAACATTCCAGACTCTCAATCAAAACACTACAGTCAAAATGAGAACACAGAAATATAGAAGCATTGCTATCTTGGACAAATGAGGCAGCGACAAAGATGATGTAAAACGTGAATCAGAATCAAAATAAAGCCGCACCAGGATCCTACAATTCTGCTACTAATTGGTTTGGTGAATTTGGCACCTCTAATCATCATTGGCAAACACTAATCATGCTGTAAAAGCTAATTAGGATTAAGGAGCATTATCCTGGAGGCCAAGGGGAAGTGTATGAGGTTTTAAAAGCCCTAATGTATGTCTTTGAATTTGTTAGACTGATATTTTAGTATTTTCCAAAGCTCTCTTCCTGAAAACTGTTGAGAAAAAAGCTGATAGGATTTTTAAATGAATATCCTACAGATGAGGGGGTATTGAAGGAATTTTCTAGGAATAAACTAGTCTAACTTGGAGGTGATAATTTCCTTCTGTAAAGATGGAGGAGGCCACTCTCAATGCCCATGAAGCAGAAACAATACTTGTAGAATTTATCAGAGGAGCTCATTCATCTAGATGATAAAGGTTACTATTTTGGGGACAGGGGAACAACTTCAGTGGCTCTCCATGCTCTGTACACAGTCTGCTCTCAAAACTGTCGATTGAAGATGAGGATGAAGATAGTGAAGATGAAGAAAATGATAATCCTCAGAGAGTTCAAAACCCTACCTCTAAATAGCTGTCTTTGCTAATAATGCCTTGTTACTGACCAGGGCCATGTGATATGAGATACACGACTGGCCTCCAGCTGAGGAAGGGGAGAGAATAGAGAGGAGAGGGGACGCTGCCAGGTCAGGGAGCTCTTGGGTGGAAGGCAGACAGCCTCAGAGACAGATTTCACCTAATGTAAATGTTTCCCAGAATGGTTGCTATTTTTGTTCTAAGTAGTTTGCTTATGCCAAAAGTGCATATTTCCCCAACAATCCTCAGGAAATAAGACACAGACGTCTGTCTTTAATTTTCATGATATCCTGCAATTTAAATCAGTCTGGGTGCATCTGTGTGGTTTTTATTTTTTGGTATTGTTTAGATGTAATTAAGCAAATCAATACACAGGTACTTAACTATATATTAACAGGGCCATTTGTTAACAAACTTAGTTATAGGATGGAATTAAACTGTAGTAAAGATTTAAAAACCTGCAATAAATTCAATTAATATCAAGTCATTACTCAGAATCTGAATTTATAGATATATTACCATATCTTGACAGGAATTTATATTGATTGGATATTTTGAATATTAATAAAATATAAAATTTAGTATTAATAAATGGGACTATGGTACAATTTTAAAAAGGAAAAAAACAAAATTGTGGTTTTTCTAGTTCTTTTAGAGTTGAAGGGGTTAATATGTTTCTCTGAGTCTCACATATTTGTATTTGCCACTATGCCTATCAAAATTTTATAAAAGCTACTCTAAGATTGGTTTTCTTAATTTTTGTTTTTCCTCCATTTATTCATGTTTATTAAGGAAAACGGTAATGGAGCTAAAGGTAGGTGAGTCGGCTGTAATTAAGGAAGCTACGGTAATTAAATTATTGTACGGCCACCCCTCGAGCTGTCATTTGAAAGGATGAAAGCTTAATTTTTCCATCAACAAAGTCAATTTCATCCAAGCTGTTGTTTAGAATGCCACATGCATTTAAAAATTACATGTTTAAACTAATCAGGAGCAAATGGAATTTAAACCCCTCATCAAAATAACATGGATAGATTGTAAATTTATGGAGCATTTTCACTATAGAAAATTAAGTCCATTCAAAACATATCCAGGAGTCATCAGGCAAACAGGGCAGTACTGATGTAAACTACCCACTGTGTGAGCTTAAGGCAGAAGGGTCTCTAATAAATTCGAGTAAATAGCAGCTGAACTGGCCTCACCATGGCTTATCTGTTCAACCTACCAAGGAAAAAAAGTTAGCATTAATTGGTACGCTCTAGGCTCTCTCAAAGGAACAGGCACTAAGAGCAATTAAGTCAGATGCAGAAAAACAGCTCTGCATTGAAAAGCTGACAGCAGGACTCCTGCACAATATACGTAATGAGTGGCTGAGGACTTTAATGGATGGAGGCTTGGAGACTAATGGACAATTAATGTAAAACAGATGACTTCCCTTGGAGATGACAGTCTTTTGAAAGGCGCTTCACCTGCTGCTCGAACAAATGCGGCTAAAGTGAAATGAAAACAGGAATGTGGTCTCATTGAACGAGGCTAGAGCTAGTATTTGTGTCCCTGCTTTCTCCTTGAATAGTTTCAAAAACTAGGTCAGGAATTTGACAATTCCCTGCAGCTGGTGGTGCAAGCCCCCTCTCGTGGCCTCCCGCCATCCAGGGTGGCCTGAGATCACTGACTGTGCCTCTTGAGCCTTTTGAGAAGCTGCCCTAGCTCGCCTTGTTTAACAGGCAAAAAGAAGACAGGACATATTATAGTGTTCCAGCCTCCTCACTTTTAAAATGACAACAAACCACCCCAACATAGAAATTGCAGTAAATACATATTGGAACATCTATTGGAAATTTAAGAACATGGTTTCTTCTCAAATTAGGCTATTTTAATTTTAAATTAAGATAACTGGAGTCCTTCAAATTTAAGCTTTATAAGCACAGACAGGCTCCCTCGTTATGATAAGTGGTTGTGTACCGAAAGCAAATAATTTTTTGCAAAGAGAAACTCATTTCCTATAGAAACAATGCTGCAGTGGCATTTAATTTTCCACGTGATCTTCCTGAAATCTGTTTAACCCAGATGGAAGCTTAACACAAGTCAGCCTGAGCCCTGGGTCCTGGAACAGGGAGGAGTCAGCTACTCCTGTGGGAGAGGGGAAAGAAGAGGGAGACAAAGATGTTTCCCTCTCTTAGTGGGAAATGGGATTGGACTGAGCTATAATTTTGAGTTACAAACTAATCCTTGGCAATTTTCTATCTTCTAACATCCCTTTACTCAACACTCAGGAAATCAGTGCCTTATGTCATTTAAGTGGCTAGGCACTTCACCCCTGCCCCCAAGCCCCAACTCCTCTCCTCACTACAGATGTACATATCTTAGCAATTCCCCATTTGTTCTCCCGTAATTTTTCTTCCATTTTCTCATAACAGTATATCTCATCTAGAAATTGAGGAAAGCAGCTTGTATGGGCTAATGAACACCTTTGGTTGATGGCCTGAGCACTCCCAGAAGCCTCTGCATATTAAAGAAAGAATTGCTTCTAAACTCACATGCATGTCCCATTGACAGAATTTCTGTAAGAAAAAAAAAAATCAAGTCAAAATTTCAGGTATCTAATTCAAAAAAACCCACAAGTGCAGGAGAAACGTATTAGGATATTTGTTATAGCAATGAAAAGTAGAAACCACGTAGAAGTCAATGAGAAAATGCCTTAAGTGTGATATATTCATATGGTGTCAGATTATGCAGGAGTTATGTGGGTACATTAGAAAATTAGCAAACGTCACCCTTTTCTCTCAGCCTGATTAGGTTTCAGCCCCCATGTGCCTGCTCAGCAAGACATGGTTGAACAAGGGTGAGATTTGCACAGCTCAGTTTATAAGCTCTGCCCCTCCCTGCCAAGTGAATACAGAGCCACGGCAAGGGTAGAACTTGTATTAAGGCCACAAATATTAATATATGTAGATTGTATGTTTTAATCCAGAAATTCATGTAGTTGGTGTGGCATTTACTGAAAGTTGGGTAGGCAGGAAATACCTATTTTCTTCAAATCAAATTCAATATGGCTGCCATCCCCTATCACTGAATTGCAAGAAATTCAATCTTCATTATTTGTTTCCTCTCCTCCTCCCTGGGTTTACCTAAAAATTGGGAGGATTATTTGGTGCCCAGAAAATGAGCAAGTCTCTCAGTGGGTCCAGGGTGCTCTGAATCTTCATTCCGAGGCTCCAACTGAGGCGGCTGGCTCTCCTGGTTCTGCACCAAGCTGCTTCCCTTCAAGCCGCATTCTCACCTGAGTAGCAGCTTGACTGGGGGCAGTGCCAAGAAATGGGCTTTGGGAATGTCCCTTCCTCCCATTTCAAAGCTTCCATGTTCCCTGGACAAACTCATTGACCCATTCCCGCACGTGCCAGCCCTCTCAGTGAGCTCAGGTTTCAGGGAAGGGAGGTAGGTTTCCAGGTGGCCAGGAGGAGCAGTTACCTTAATGCAGTAGTTCTCAGCACGTGGGTCCTGGCTTGCAGCGTCGGTATTAAAGGGATAGTTACAGTTAGAAGGAGAAATAGCTAATGTAAATGACGGTTGATGGGTGCAGCAAACCACCA
Source organism: Gorilla gorilla gorilla (assembly GCF_029281585.2). NCBI lineage: Eukaryota > Metazoa > Chordata > Mammalia > Primates > Hominidae > Gorilla > Gorilla gorilla. The sequence goes on from NC_073229.2 coordinate 103,928,139, forward strand.
TGGCATGTGTATACCTATGTAACAAACCTGCACGTTCTGCACGTGTATCCCAGAACTTAAAGTTTATATATATAGGCCAATTCTTGATTCTTGAACTCCATCCCAGACTTGCTGAATCAGAAACTGGGGGCACAGGCAGCATGCTGCATCTTAAGCCTTAAAGGAACCTTAAAGGTCAGGGCTTTCTGCTCTGACCTCACAACAAACCACCCAGAGGGCAAAGGTTCTGGCTACCTCCTTTAAATAGAGAAGGGAAAAATAGAGAGGTAAAAGCAAAACAGTCCTCATTCTTTCAGATACCTCTATAGCAGCAAAAAAATAACAAATAAAAAACCCCACATATATACCTTAATGATCTCTCCCCTCTGATAAGGCACTGTGTAAAGCAAAGTTGAGATTTATAAAGGATAAAGAAAACCTGAACTCATTTGATCCACACGCCACCAACAAATCCTCGCCCCTACCTTCCAGGTTTAAGAATTCAGGAGGCTTTATCCTAAAAAAAAGAGCGTGCTGAGAAATAAAGGTCAAGTATTTAGACTAGGCTGTTCCACATCTCCATGGAATGAAGAAATGTGTGGACACCCCTGGAATTTCAATTGGTTCTCCTTTTACAAGGATTTTTATACTAATCAAGATGGAACCAGCACATAACTTCCTTATACTAAAGAATTTCATATTAAGAAAATACAATATCCCCCCAATGTATTATATCAGATAAATGCTAATTTTTATCATATCATCTTATTTCAACTTTGTTATAAAGGCTTGATTCATGCAAAAGTGGAGAGTCATCATTTTTGTTCTTAAACCCAATTAAATGTCACTTCCTGATTCATCCTCCTGCTGCTCCAGATACTTCTAACACATTTCAGACCTGAAATTTTTTAAGCTTCTTCTTCTTTTCCAAGTGATTTTAAGAACCTAACATTAAAACATAATTACATGGCGGAAAAATACTTTTGAAGCTGCTCAGTATGACTTTTTTTAATATTGAGTTTTCTGACTTGCATGCCTCAGAGGATGATTTTCTGAGCTGTGTATAACTTGACAGCATCTCTGCGGGCCCATTAGTCACCTTACAAAATTGCATGAACTCTTTTTGGATCCCTGGGGTAGCTAAAACTTAGCAATAAATGAATGGATTATGCTTCATACAATCATATTTTTAAACTATATATTAACAATCAAGACTGTTGAACAGTTTTTGGCTTTTGAGATTACGGTCACAGTTATTACTCTATAAGATTCTCTTTTTACAGATTCAAAAGATTTTATAGACAAATGAAGACTGAATTGGCCTCCAAGTTTTACTTGAGGAAATCCAGGCTATAGATCAATTCAGACCTTGATGAAGGTCACACAGCGTGGTTTCAGTGCAGCAGGAATTGGACTCACAGTCCCCCACGCTTTCCTCTCACTGCCAATTGTCAGGTTTCAGCCAATTCTTAATTTTTCACTGGCCAGAAAGTCAGGCCATTACCTTCCATCACATGATTGCCACCTAGTGGTGACAGTGGTCATTGATGCCGATGCAGTGACTGGACTCAAAGGCCAGAAAAGAAATAGAATAAAAATTAAATCATCTTTAAAATGTATTGAGAGTCTACTGTTCTGTTAGGTGCTTTATTTATTTCATTTAATCCTCCAAACGTTATAAACTAGGAATTTTTATCCAAGAAGAAATGAAGCTGAGAGAGATGAAGAAACTTGCCCAAATTCAGGCTGCCTCTATCAGTGGGGCAGGAACTGGATCTTCTTCCCTGGACCTGAGTCCCTGTCCTGTAACTTTGACCTACATATGGCTGGACTCTCCTAGATCTTAGCAGTCCTTTCTGATCTGTGATATTTCTCAGGCTGCAGTGACTGGCTCAGAGAAAGCCAGTAAGACCCACCGACACTTTCGCGAATACAGTCCAGGAAGAGGCAGGTACTATTTTCCACTCACACAGATAATGGTAAAAACAGTGTGAGCCTGGAAGCTGTCTAAGCTCTGCAAAGCGGAGCTGGGAATCAAGTCACCATAGAGCAAGAAAAGCTGAGATAGAGAGAAACTGAACCTGGTGACATCCCTTGTGCCCCCAATTCCAGTTGTGTTTGAAGCCAGGTGTACTGCTGGGTGTTTCAGTTATGAGCCAATAAATGCCTTTATAATAATACATGTTAGTGTGATATGAGGTTTCTGAATTTGTACTAAAAAGTCCTGACTAATACCAAGCGTTGGTCCTTTTTCGGTTCCTTCTTTTTTCCTACTTTCAGCTGTCAACAAATCAACATTTGCATTGTGCCTATGCTTACAAGGCACAGGTCTGTTTTCCAAAACCTGTTGTCCTATTCTTGGAGTTGTAATACTTAAGTGAAAACATTATTTCAAAATATTTAAATATAAATTTTAAATAATTAAAATTTGATTAAAAAATCAAATGCCTTGAAAAATATTTGATTTCTCATCCTAAGTATCATCTCCACTAGAGCAATCAGGAAGTTTACAGTCTAAAGCAATTATTCTTTCATTAAGGCAAGAATTCAATAGAGCTTTGGGGCTTGTGAGAGAGTCTAGCCATCTGTACAGGATTCACATGTCATTATGGTTGGAGGAGTGTGGTGGGCTTTGTCAAATGAGATATATTCCCTTGAGAATATCATGCATTTATTCCAGGCAAGGTCAAGACGTATGAATATTTTGGGAAAGGTAGCCCTACAAATCAATATTTTTAAAGAAAATATTTGTTATATATTTTTGGATAACGGGAAAAAATAATTTCTTAAAATTATTTATTGCTTTCTTAATGTTCAGAATAAGAAATTTATTACATGCAATTTTCTAAACCAGACAACTTCTTGGGAAGTGAATTGTTTACTATTTTAGTGACAAAACCAATAACTTGATGCCAGAAAACAGTACCACGCTTACAATTTGTTTTCCCAATGTTATTGCCTACCCACTTTTAGAGACTTTCCTAGTTGGCTTGAGAATTTGTTTGCTAGTGGCCTGGCTGATAGCCCTCCCAAGCAACATTCAAATACCTATCACAAAACTATTTACCAAAGATGTTTTGGCTCAGCAAAGGAAGTTTTTAGTTGTTTGCTTGTTACTATTTGAGGCTTCTGTGTCAATGAAAGGCATTTTGCAAGTAATGTATAAAACCATGAATAGACCCTGGCTACTATTTTTACTAATGTGATGGTTAATACTAAGTGTCAACTTGATTGGATTGAGGGATACAAAGTATTGCTCCTGGGTGTGTCTGTGAGGGTGTTGCCAGAGGAGATTAATATTCCAGTCAGTGGGCTGGGAAAGGCAGACCCACCCTTAATCTGGGTGAGCACAATCTAATCAGCTGCCAGCTCAGCTAAAGTATAAGAAGACAGAAAAATTTGAAGAGAGACTGGCCTAGCCTCGCAGCCTACATCTTTCTCTTGTGGTGGCTGCTTCCTGCTTGCACATCAGACTCCACGTTCTTCAGTTTTAGAAATCGGACTGGCTATCCTTGCTCCTCAGCCTGCAGACGGCCTATGGTGGGACCTTGTGATCATGTGAGTTAACACTTAATAAACTCTCCTTTGTATATATCTCTATTCCATTAGTTCTGTCCCTCTAGAGAACCCTGACCAATACAACAGATTTATCACAGTGATGTTTTAAAACTATTTTAAAGATTATTGACCAAGGCAGCTCTGTCTTCTGGCTTCTCCCCTCCCTACAGTGCTCCAGATTTTCAAGTTGTTCTCTGAGAAGCCTCAGGAGGAACCGGAAGAAAGGTTCGAGTGAGGGTCTCTCTACCATTACAACTAACCGCTCCCTCCGTTCTTCCCATAAAACCAGAACAGCTTTGCTCTGAGCTGAAAGAAAGATTTTCTTTCACTAATTCGCAATTGTCTGTTTAAAAGCGACTACCTTCTCAGACTTATGCTAAGGCATTGTGATATTCTACTGAACAAAAAAAGGCACGCACGCTACATTTATGTTGTAGTGGAGGAAATAGTCAATATACAAATAAACAAGAATACACAAGATCATCCTGATGGAAGTGAGTTGATAAAGAGGATAAAGTGATAGTGTGATAAACAGTGCTGAAGGGGGCATACAACATTAGAAAAGGTGATGAGAAAATGCCTTGCTGAGAAAGCAATATTTAAATAATTTATTTGATCCATTAGAAGAGTTTAACCAAAGCCGGGACCATGGCTTATGCTTATAATTCCAGCACTTTGGAAGGCCAAGGCAGGAGAATTGCTTGAGGCCAGGGGTTCAAGGCCAGCCTGGGCAACATAGGGAGACCCTGTCTCTACCAAAAAAAAAAAAAAAAAAAGTAGGGCATGGTAGCACATGCCTGTGCTCTCAACTATTCAAAAGGCTGAGGTGGAAGGATCTCTTGAGCCCAGGAGTTTAAGGCTGTAATTGCACCACTGCACTCCAGCCGGGGTGACAGAGTGAGACACCCGTCTCTTAAAAAAAGGGGGAGAGTGAAACAGGAGTAATATGACCCAACATTTTAAAAATCATTCTTGTGTACCTGGTAGAAGGAGGCAAAAGGGAGTGAAAGCAGAATAGCCAGTAGGAGGCAATTGAGATCATCCTGGCAAGAAATCATGGCGGTTGGGATAAGATACTAGCAGTGGGGGCCGGGCGCGGTGACTCTCGCCTGTAATCCCAGCACTTTGGGAGGCCAAGGCGGGTGGATCACGAGGTCAGGAGATCGAGACCATCCTGGCTAACACGGTGAAACCCCGTCTCTACTAAAAATACAAAAAAAAATTAGCCTGGCGCGGTGGCGGGCGCCTGTAGTCCCAGCTACTGGGGAGGCTGAGGCAGGAGAATGGCATGAACCTGGGAGGCGGAGCTTGCAGTGAGCAGAGATGGGGCCGCTGCACTCCAGCCTGGGCGACACAGCAAGACTCTGTCTCAAAAAAAAGAAGATACTAGTAGTGGGGATAGAGAGAAATGGATACTTCTGGGCGCATTTCACAGGATGACAGAACTTACTGAGGATTTGGAAACAATGCATGAAGTAAAGAAAGGAAACAAGGATAACTCCCAATTTTTCTGGTTTTGAGCAGTTGGATGAATGGTGATGCCTTTTACTAAGATAAGAAACACAGGGAAAGAAACAAGAGTGAGTGGAGACTGTAGAAATAAGGTTTTATTTGGATAGTTTTGGTTTTAAATACCTTATTTAAGCCAAGATGCACAGTAAGCAGTTTTATGTGGAGATGGGAACACAAGAGATCAGTCCGTTTAGATCTAGTTGAGAGTCCTAGATCCAAATCACTGGGGAGAAAGAGATCATGAAGACATGGACCCGAGGTTATGTTCCAGGCATTCAAACAATTAAAGTTTGAGCAGAGAAAGGGGAGGTAAGATCACACAAAAATCTAAGAAAATTGATGGATTCTGCTGAAAACAACTCCCACCTCCCAAAAGAGAAAATAAATCTGCAACAATTATCATGGATGTTACCAGCACCAAGCCTCAGGAGTACTCCAAAATGTGTTTGGGCAGAAGCAGGAAATCTTGGCCAGTGATTCAAGAAGGATACCAGGAGACTTCAGTGAAGTCTGCTGCTTTTAAGGCTTCAAAGATTATAATAGCTAATTTAGGAAGAACAATCCCATCCCTTAAATGCTATACTCCAGAAAAAATCGTGCCATGACCTTGGGTGCCACAGCTGTGGCTCATAGCTTGTTTACATTCACGTGGTCATCATTCTCAGTGGATGCCTCCACACTATGGTGGCTAGATCAGAAAGGCTGTCACCGAGCAATGGCCTCACTGGCCGACACATAGAAGCCAATAATATGGCACTGGCTTTTGGAAAAAGAAAAAAAAAAAAAGCTGTATTGCAAGTTGACTGGCAAGGAGACAGGAACCAAAACCCAAATCTTTCTCCCGCTCTGGAGGTGGGGTAAGCTTTTATAGCGTCTCTAACTAGTCCCAGATGATTCCGGTATAGCTAATCTGCCATGCTGGTGGTGTTAACAACCAGAAGGTTAAAGCTGTCTCTCATTCCACATGCCAGGGCTACATGACTTTCAGTCTTGGCTCTGTGCCACCTGTAACAACTTAAAAAATGGTTCATAGGTTTAAGCTGGTTCTGCCGTTACAAGGCCAGACTCAACTACTCTATTCAAAACTGACTCCTCTTCCATGTCAAACAAGGAGTTCCCTATTGAGCACAGATTAGTAGTTCAGAAAACCCTATGATGAATTCTTCAGGAGCCCCACTCAAATTTCCCGCCAGATAAGCTCAATTGGAATCATTAGCCATCCATAAGATAAAGTTGAATAATATTCCTCCACAATAAGGAAAGAATAAGGACTTCTCCATCCTTTTATATCCAGAAAATTCTTTGTGCCAAAGAAATTTGTAAATATGCACAAATTTTCTAATTACTAGATCTGCATCCTAAGAAGTACTAGAAAAGGCAGATTTAAAGGGTAAGACCGCAGAGGAGTTTACCGAACCCTTTCCATATGTCAGTGGGAACCTTCTTTCCTAATACAGTCAATCCTCATTGTTCCCAGATTTCATATTTGTGAATTTTCTACTGGATAACATTTATTTGTAACCCCAAAATCAGTACTCCTGGAGCTTTCTCAGTCATTCACAGATATGCCCAGAGCAGCAAATACGTGAGTCACATGTTTCAGCTGAGAACAAACAAGGCAGTACTGTGCCTTCTTGTTTCAGTTCTTATACTGAAAATAAGTGTCCTTTTTGCATTCTATTTAGTGTCACATTTTTTCATTTTTGTGCCTTTTCTTGGTGATTTTGCTGTTTATAATGCCCCTCAAGCACAGTGATGAAGTTCTGTCTAGCATTGCTAAGCACAAGAAGACTATGATGTAGCTTATGGAGAAAAAAATGTTGGATAAACTTCAGGCATGAGTCAGTGTTATTGGCTATGAGTTCAATGTTACTGAATCAATATATATTAAATAAGTTGTCTTTAAACAGAAACACACATAAAAGAACAGCAAGTATTGGTCACTTTGCAAAAATGTTTTGACCAGACTCTCAGGGATCTAATCCTGTATTTCTCCTAGAAGCAATGGTTCGGTATTTGGTAATTCAGTATTTGTGGTGACTTCAGAAAACATAGCTACCACAAGTAACAAGAATTAACTGTGTTTATATTATCAAAGGGACACCACTCCACTGAATTTCCCAAAGGAAGACACCTGTATCAAAGTGACAGAGGTCTCCATCCTAATGAAGGCAGTAATGTACCTGATAACCTTCAAATGGCAGATTCTCTTCATTATGAAAAGACAAAAACAAAACATCAACAAACAGAAAAATCAACAAAACAAACATTTAAAGCATTGCTTAACTACTCTCACGCCTATCCTCCTCAGGAAATATACGTGTGTGTGTGTGTATGTGTGTATTGTGTATACATATATAAACATATACATATACATAAGAAAAATATAAACATATACATAAGAAAAATATAATCTAATATACTATATATTATACTGTGAATAATATATAAAAGAGAAAAAATATACTTTTATAAAAGAAAAAACTAAACACCACCTCCACAGTAAAATTAATAGTACTTGGAACAAATTCTGACGAATTATAAAAATATTAGTGTAGTATACTGAAACAAAGAAATCACACAGATATAGAGATAGTTATTTTGATACTTAATGTATTAAGAATTAAAACTAAACATAACTCAAATATTAATATATCACTATACTCCTAACCCACATAATTATGTAAAACATTTTCTTAGAATGAGGTATAAAATAGTTCATATTTTTTATTTATTCCTTGGAAGTATTAGTAGGAGATTATTAAATAATGGTACAAACACATGCTCAATTGTTATATAACTATTCATAATCATATTTTAGATGAATATTTAATAAGGGAAGATGTTGACTCTACAACGAATCTATAAAATCATATGCACAGTATGATCACAATTTTTAAAAAGTTATGTATAAATGTCGCAAATATCATAAGGCAAGCCTACAATATTTGAAGTTGCAGACCTCGGCTATGACATTAAAGGTAATTTTTGCTTTGTATTGTTCTGAATTTTCTACATTTCTACAACTGTTATTACACTATATAATAAAAACTATCATTAATTATGATTGCTATAATTTAACAGTTTCGGGGGTTTTTTGAGAGAGGGTCTTACTCTGTCACCCAGGCTGGAGTGCAGTGGCATGGTCATGACTCACTGCAGCCTCGACCTCCCCGGGTTCAGGTGATCTTCCCACCTCACCCTCCTGAGTAGCTGGGACTACAGGTGCGCACCACCATGCCTGGATAATTTTTGTATTTTTTGCAAAGATAGAGTCTCACTATGTTTCCCAGGCTGACCTCAAACTCCTGGGCCCAGTGATCTGCTCAGCATGGCCTCCCAAAGTACTGGGATTACAGGCGTGAGTCCCTGTACCCGACCAATTGAACGGATTTTATTGTTCAAGCCTAGAAAGCATTCACAGTTACTTTTATATACAAAGCTACATTTTTATCATTTGACATCTCAAATAATTGATGTTTCTTTAAGTTTTACAAAATCTGAATGAAATGCAACAAGTCACCATCAATAAATGGCATTTTCTAATAGTTAATGATAACATGAACAACTCTGCAGATAATACAAAAACTCTTCTTGGTTAGAAGCGAGTTGCAATTTTCATGCAGAAAATACATCTTTCCACTGCTGAACATCAAAATAATCTTGTCTTCCTGGTGTACCTTGCCTCCGGCAGACAGAGGAAGGAGACTACCAGATTGCCAAGTAACAGGGAAATACTGGGAGTAGTTAACCTTCTTAGCATATATCATAAATCATGATATTAATGGAAAGGAATAAAATAATAAGCAGATATAGAGAAAATGGTCTAGACTCATATGGCATGAAGATAAATACCTGCACTAAATTATACAATATCTCAGTATCCAGAACATACCCAGTAGCAAATGGTCTTCATCAGTTGTATGAATGATGTCAATAGGCTAAACAATGTTATTTTTAATAAGGAAATGGCACATATTTTGGCATCTGTTTGAAACTCAGTTGAGCCTCATGCAGAACATTAAAAAAATTCCTAGTTAATACTAAGCCCTCATTTTTACATTAATTATAAATGCATTAATATGTAAACTTTAGTGTCAATGTTTTAAGCAATAAACTTTAAGATCCTCTGGGTTCATTTCAAATTTTTAAAAAACAAGCATGGGCTATCTTTCTCTCATTCTTTATTTATAAAAAGATCATCTAAGAGTTGTAAACCAATCAGTTCTTGCCCATGGATTTTTATTTCTCTGCTACCATTTGTTCATATATGTGCTCTCTGTTTTTGTTTTTCTCTTTAATGGTCTCTGTATGTTGCATTTGTTTTCCCCTTTAGGACTGGTTTTGTCTAATGGATATCCCAGAGACAATTCTGACTCAGCAGGCCTCTGAGTCAGAATTCTGAGGGACTGCAGAAGATAAGAGACTGGCTATTTAGACAGCCTTCAAACACAGATATCATGTGCAACTTTGAGTGTCCACCTGGCAGTACCTGGTACCATCTTGAAGTAAGATCATAAGGCCAGAGAAATCAAAAGTAATCACACAGCTTCAAGCTGTAGGGCACCAACACTGCTCTTTCTTGCTCCCACAGTCCCAGGCTTTATTTAGGATCCAGGATCAAGGGTAAAAGACTAGATAACATTGGACTTAATTATATCTTCACACTCATTTTTCAATCCTTTGGGAAAAGGACTGTAGCCATAGAAATAAGTCTGTCAATTGGAAGTATTTGTGCTCTCCGTCCGGGATTTACTAGTTCAGTGATGAACATTAGTAACTGGCATGACTTCTGTGGTGCTGGAGGGAGAAGAGGAGACACATGCACTCATTAGGAGCCCCAGTACTCCTTATACCTAGCCTGTGGTTACTAAACTTTCTGAAACTAAGGTAAGTGATTGTCCTGGGGAAGCAGTAAGTAGCAGTGCCCAACCAAAATCTCAGTCAGGCAGAAGGCAACTCTTAGGAAGACGGTGTTTGTACTAGATTTTCAGCTTTGTTTGGGAAAATGTTTATAAACTTTTATAGATGTCTGCATTGACCAACGTTTCTTCTAGGCTGAGGCAGGAGAATCACTTGAGCCCGGGAGGCAGAGGTTGCAGTGAGCCGAGATTGCACCATTGCTCTCCTGCTCTCCAGCCTGGGTGAAAAGACAACTCTTTTTTTGAGATAAGTCTGTCTCAAAAAAAAAAGAAAAGAAAAGAAAAGAAAGAAAGAAAGAAAAGAAAAAATAAGATTGATCTCTAAAATTTGTTTCTTTTCATTTCATTTTGGTTTTAAACTTTCTCGTGTTTTATTTTTAATTTGAATTTTAGAATTACCATAAAGAGAAAATATCTCTGTTCAGACTTCAAATACTAGGACAATAATGCCACTTACTTCATTAAGATCAGGATATTTTAACCCCAGCAAAACCAGCAAAGAACCAAGAGATTTGCTATGTATGGTCCCTATTGATATGATAAGTAATGCCTTTTTATACTTGAAGAGTCATCAATCATCTTCGGCCTAGAAAAAGTGAAGAAAGGAAAAAAAAGGTCCTGAAGAAATGGTTAAAAAGATTGTTCAAGGCAAATATATATTTAAAAAATATAAGGTTATGGAGAGTTTTACTGAACTCCACGAACTTGGGAACTGGCAAACCATTTTTACTTCTGTATAAGGCACATTCAGGGAACAAATTAGACATTTCTTGAGAAGCTGCAAGACAGGTTAATTAACTTTCTTTTATAGAACAAAAGGCTACCATTTAATGTGAAATCCTCAGGAGGCTACTCTGAATTGAGTGATTCAGGCAGTAAGATTTATTCTGTTTGAATTCCATTGGAGTTTATTGATTCCTTCATCTAAGAAATAAACAATCAAGAAAAAAACATGAAGCAGCTGTAGAGACAGCAACCCGGGTCTTCCAGGCTTTACTCTAAATCACAAGAAAGGATATGGTCTAAATTGCTTCCATTCATATATGCTTCTAGGCTGTTCCTTATGTGAAAAATTACTTATCTTCCAACTTCTTCTTTCATTAAGCTAAGACGGAAGCCTAGTAGCTAGCAATAAAGAACATTGCACTAAACAATTGGAAAAAGATCTTTCCTAGGAGACTAAATGAAAATATGTTGGAAAATATGTTGGAAAAATTTTACCATCAGCATGAGTTGAGAATGATGTTCTTTTTATCTATGAGATGTTTTCTGGGGGGCTATGCAGACCTGGAGTGCTAACACTTGCTGGAAATCATAGCTGTAGGGAAGACAGCTATGATTAATGATTCCACAGCACCCCAGGTATATGGAACATAAAATTCATTTGCATTCCATTTACATAACAAAATGTATCTAGTAACAAACAATGCCTTCAATCTTGATCTTTTCCTAAACTAATCCTATTCATTAATCAAACTAAACCATTATTTAAGCCCCAAAGGCTTAATATACTGCAAAACATTGCCAGATACAGTGAGGAAGAGTTGATTTGTGATTGTGGTGATAAAAAGAAGAATGGGCTTTTGTTTCCTTTATTTTTTCCAAAGCTTGCTGTTTAAAACACACCTAAAATTCATAATTTAAAACCTTCAATTTCTTCAGCGCGTGATATCTGTTTGTCATTCAAATAGCTACTCCTATGCAAAGGGCCACACATCATAGAAACTGTAGAGGAAAGCCAGTGTTTCCATTTATAAATATGTGAAGACAGATGAGGGGCTGGGAGTCCACCTGGGAATAGAATAACCTAGTATAGAACGCGTAAGAAATCTCACTCTGGCTGCAGCCCAAAGGTCTCTGAAATCTTCAATCACATTTTCTTGGCTGACTCATACATTGCAATATGTTGCCATCATGTTACACATATTTACTCTCTCCTAAATTTTAATTTACCCCTTTACCCTAAGAACTGTTCCTTGTGGTATAAAAAATTCACAGTAATCAAATTTTAATTATTCAGTCATTTTAAGCTCCACTGACTTTGACAACATGTAAAACAACTCTAAATATTTTTTATCTCTTGGTCTAGTGATTCCACTTTTAGTAATCTATCCTAAGATAATAACTGAATATAAGGTTAAATAAGTTAGTGTGTGTGAGTCTCAGGATGTTTATCAGAACATTATATAATAGCAAAAAAACAAAATACAATAATAGAGAAATTTTTAAATTTTTTCAAATCATTTTAAAAATAAAATTTAAAACAATCATATGATAAGATATTAAACTCTCACTAAAAATTATGTTTTAAAAGCTATTTGGGAAAAGTCTTGTTTTCATTTTAACTATAAAAATTCAGACTAAAACAGAATGTTACAAAATTTATTATACATGAAATATACTTGTGATAAATTTGCAAGCAGCATGCATTTTTTTTAAATCAAAGGAAATACATCAAAATGGTAAACTTGGTTATTCTTGCGTGGTTAATTCTGAATGATTTAAAAAATTTTCTTCTATTCACTACTTTCTAAGTTTTTTTCATTTATTAATGATTAGAAAAAAGATACAAAGTCAGTAACTATAATTATAGAATGCAAACGCTTTTTACGTGATTATCACATGCTTTATGCAGTCTAGTATTTACAAGACTATACGAAAGTTTTTTATTCTTTTTATTTTACTAAGAATAAAACTAAACTGTTTCCTGGCTTTTAATTTCCCTAGTATAGCTTCAAGTTTCTCACCCAGGAGGGAGTTGAGGGTAATATATTGCCATCTAGATTTGAATGGCCATCAGAGAAAAATATAGCTAGAGTTAAATTTAAAAACTAAGATGCATTAGAAATGTATTGCATCTCAGCAAACTAGGAATAGAGAGAAACTTTCTCAACTTGATAAAGAATATCTACAAAATCTAACATCATATTTAATAGTGTAAAACTAGAAGCTTTAGTGCTAATGTCAGGAAGAAGGCAAGCATGTCCCCTCTCACCATTCCTTTTTAACATCATAATGGATGCACTAGCTAATGCAATAAGACAAGAAAAGGAAATAAAAAGTATACAGACTGGGGGCCGGGTGCAGTGGCTCACGCCTGTAATCCCAGCACTTTGGGGGGCCAAGATGGGTGGATCACGAGGTCAGAAGATCAAGACCATCCTGGCTAACATGGTGAAACCCCGTCTCTACTAAAAATACAAAAAAAAAAAAAAAAAATTAGCCTGGTGTGGTGGCAGGCACCTGTAGTCCCAGCTACTCAGGAGGCTGAGGCAGGAGAATGGCGTGAACCTGGGAGGCGGACCTTGTAGTGAGCTGAGATCGTGCCACTGCACTCCAGCCTGGGTGACAGAGTGAGACTCTTGTCTCAATTAAAAAAGCAAACAGAAACAAAAACAAAAACAAAAAAAAAAACACAAAAGTATACAGACTGGGAAGGAAGATATCAAGCTGTCTTTATCCACAGATGACATCTTTGTCTATGTAGAAAATCTGAAAGAATCAACAAAAAAACTACTAAGTAAATATAGCAAGTTTTCAGGATATGAGGTTATTATACAAAAGTCAATTGTTTTCCCAACAACAAACAGGTAGAATTTGAAATTAAAAACATACTACCACTTATATTAACATGCTGAAAAATGAAATACTCAGGTATAAACCTAATAAAAATTCATAAGATTTATACAAGAAAAACTACAAAGCTCTGATTAATAAATCAAAGAAGAACTAAACAAATGAAGAGATATTTTATATTCATGGATAGACTCAATTTTTTCAAAATGTTTGTTCTTCCCAACCTGACCTTTAGATACAAATAATCCAAATAAAAATCCCAGTAAGTTGTCTTATGGATATAAACAAATTGTTTTTAGAGTTTATATGGAAAAGGAAAAGATCCAGAATATTCAACAAAATATTGAAGAAAATCAAAGTGGGAGGACTGATAATACCCCATGTCAATATTTACTATAAAGCTGTAATCAAGCATAGTATTGGCAAAAAGAATAGACAAATACATCAGTGGAACATAATAGAAAGCCCAGAAAGAGACCAACAATAATATAATAAACTGGTCTTTCACAAACAAGAAAAGGCAATATGATGGAGATAGTCTTCAACAAATGAGTGAACATCCACATGCAAAAAGTTGAACATAGATTCAGATCTCACAACCTTCACAAAAAAAAAAAACTACTCAAAATGGATCATAGACCTAAATGTAAAACACGAAGTATAAAATAAATATCTAGGTTGGTGTAAAAGTAATTGTGGTTGTTGCCATTACTTTTAATGGTAAAAACCACAATTACTTTTGCACCAACCTAATAGACTTTTTAGATACAACACCAAAGGCACAATCCATGAAAGAAAGAATTGATAAGCCAAACTTTGTAAAAATTAAATAACTTCTGCTCTGCAGAAGACACTGTCAAAAGAATAAGAACACAAGCCCCAGACTGGGAGAAATTATTTGTAAAGATGGATCTGGTTAAAAACTGATATCCAAAATATACAAAGAACTTTTAAAACTCAAGAATAAGAAAATGAACATCTTCATTAAAAAATGGATCAAAGACCTTAATAGACACCTAACCAAATATACACAGCAAATAAACATGAAAATCTGCTTCATATCATATGTCATCAGGGAAATGCAAATTAAAACAACAATGAAATACCACTACCTACCTATTATAATGGCCAAAATCTAGAACATTGACAATACCAAATGCTGACAAGGAAGTAGAACAACTGGAACTCTCATTCATTGCTTACAGAATGAAGACTGGTACAGACACTACAGAGGTCAGTTTGTCAGTTTCTTACAAAACTAAATAATACACTAACTGTATAATCTAGTGATCACATTTCTTGATATTTACCCAAGGGAGTTGAAAACTTAGGTCCACACAAAAACCTGAACGTGAATGTCTACAGCAACTTTATTAATAAATGCCAAAATTTGGAAGCAACCAAGATGTTCTTCAGTAGGTGAATGGATAAACTGTGGTACATGTAGACAACTGAATATTATTCGGTGACAAAGAGAAATGAGCTATCAAGATATGAAAAGACATGAAGTAATCTTAAATGCCTATTACTAAGTGAAAGAAGACAATCTGAAAATGTTACATACTATATGATTCCAATTATATGACACTCTGGAAAAAGAAAAACTTTGGAGACAGTAAAAATATCAGTCAGTGGTTGCAAAAGATTGAGGAGAGGAGGGGATGAATAGGCAGACCACAGAGGATTCTTAGGCCACTGAAACTATTCTGTATGACAGTATAATGGTGGGTACCTGTTGTAAGTTTATCCAAACCGATAGATGGTACAGTACGAAGAATGAACCCTGTAAAAACTATGGACTCTGGGTGATAATGACTTCTTAATGCAGATTCATCAATTGTAACAAATGTGCCACTCTGGTGGGGAATGTTGATAACGGGGGAGGCTGTGCAGGTGTAGGGGAGCGGGGATGTGGGAAATACGTATCTTCAGTTCAATTTTGCTGTGAGCCTAAAGCTGCTCTAAAAGTTAAATCCTATTAAAAAAATCGTTGCAAAATAACAAAGTAATTAATGACTTCTCATCCTGAGAAGCAATTTTTAATCTGATGAAATGAAGGAAAGAAGCAACACATGTTAATATATTCATGTTTTTAAAGAGTTCACATAGTCCTCATCTCTCATAACTGCTATGTTATCACACTACCAACGGCAAATGTTTTCCCATGGCAGGTTACAATTGCCCAGAACATATTTCACTGGTTGAAGAAATTAACACATTATTTTTATTTGGAAAAAATTTTAAATGACTCATAATTTTTTGGTAACAATTTTGCACCATTACCAAGTGTTCAGTGTGTCACATCCAGTGTAGAATCCATATTAGTGGAATAGTATATGGTGTTTATTTTACCACTTCATTTTGCACATACTCACTCATTATTTCAATTATTTTTTTGTAAAGTGTTTTGGGAAGTAAGTCACATTTGTTTTTTCACTTTCACATTTTTCCAAGTCTTTGTACAACAATGGATTAACTTCCATAATTAGATGATTCCTGTAACATTTATGCCGTTTAAAAACCTCACTGTTCATCATGACTCTGAAGACTAAAAATTTTTCACTTAAAACTTGACAACTGTAAATATCTTTTAGCACTCCAGAGATAATACTGAATTGCCGTTGTTCTTTAAGACACTGATCCAGTGTGTTTGTCTTGCATATACAGTTGGTCCTTCTTATCTATGAGTTCTCTATCAGTGGATTCAATCAACTACAGATCAAATGTATTTTAAAAATAAAAAAGGTAGTTATGTCTGCATTGAACATGTACAAACATTTTTTCTTGTCATTATTTTCTAAACACAGTATAACAACTATTTGCACAGTATTTACACTGCATTAGATATTATAAGTAATCTAGGGATGATTTAAAGTATACCAGAGGATGTACATTGGCTATATGTAAATATTATGCCATTTTATATGGGGACTTGAGCATCCATGGATTTTGGTATCCATAGGGAGTCCTGGAGTGAACACCCCATGGATACCGAGGGATGACTGTAATACAAGTAAGCACAGCTTCCTTGTACTCTGTGTAGTCTTTGCGACTAAGAAATTCCCAAATAGAGTCTTTCAGCCTAAACACTCATCTTACGTAAGCTGTGTCTGTCTCATTGAAAGCAGTTTACAATTAATGCAATATTTAGTGTTGGTCTAGGCTAGTTGAGATCTCATCATAATCTAACCATTTACAATTTTTTCATATCTGTTTGTAATTCATCTTTTTGTTTATTGTACATTCACTTTAGTTCCCTGCACATACTATTGGGATCACAATTTTGAAAAAGCTATCATTTATTTAACAATTTTGAATAAAATTGTTGCCTTCTGTAACTGAACATAATGAAAGGAAACATGGTACTTAACAAAATCAAGTATTCATCGAAGTGGAGCTGCTGCTGACCATCTGGAGTGTTCTATTGAACTTAAAATTTTTCCTTTTTGCTTTCCTTTACCTTCTTTTTTTTGTTTTCCTTTTGAAAGTGTTCTAATTCTCATAAAAACATTTACCTTTTCAGTTGTAATTTTTATTACCTTTTTTTTGGCTATTTTGATCCTTTTTCTTTATCTCATGACTTTGCCCGTGAAAGATTTCAGTTTCCTTGTGATACAACAACATATGTTTGAGACTCTGAAGCTGCTGCAAGTCTTCTTTCTTCAGAATAGATTTTTAGCTTTTGGTAGGATACTTCTCTCCATTTTATTTAGATTTTGATAATTCCAATAATTTTGGGAAAACATACAAAATTAATCTGAATATAAGGTTCACAAAAGCACAATTCAAATAAATTTTTAAAATGCTCCTACAATGTATAGGGCTACATAAACTAGTAATCAAATTACTCCTATGATACATACATTGACTTGTTCATGGATAACTGTAGGGATTTTTATCATGGGAATATTCTTTTATTCAGGCCATTTTACTACCTTTGGGGCAATTCATGTGCAGTTTTGATGTATCAGTTGGTTTTGCTATATCAGTGTCAATATTGTATGCTTTTTCATCTGAAACTACTGTTGGGATGAGATGCATTCAGGCTAGTATATGACCTCATATAATGGGATGCGTAAAACTTCACACACAGTCATTCTAGATGCATGTGGTGCTGCTATAGTTTTGCTCTATAAACATAAGCATTCTTATAAATCCTCTCTTGCATGACTCCTATCAAAAAAGGAAAAACTGTATAGAGTATTTAAAATGGTGTATTCTAAATTATTTAGTTTGTCCCTGTTAGAACGTCCATTTTGATTAAGCATTGTGGAAAACCAAATCCTCCAATTTTGCATATCTGATAATTGGAAGAAATTTCAGCAGACTAGCTCCAGTTCTACACATCCTAAGCTTTGTTTACCTGAACAACCTGCATAGTTCCAGGGCTAGGTAGATACTGCATGTTCACATTGAAACATAATCTCTGGACCTATATACTTCATGTTTCATGTTGGATGCATCAGCACCATGAACAATAGTGGTATTCTTGAAAGTCATTCCTATACCTAGACAACTAACAATAAATAACAATGCCAAAAATGACCATGAGCTTTATATGCCCTATGAAGCAAAAAATAAATGCTTTCCCAGATCAACTCTCTTTGTTGGTATCACCCCAAACCCATGCTATTCTAAAGCCTCTGACACCCAAGAGCAAGTATGGCAAAGAAAGAATTGCAGTGGAAAGAGACAATTGTCTCAACTAGTGAAAATATCTTACTTTGGTATATTTTACAAAAACATATGATTATGTGAACACATTTCTGGGTTCCTTCTCAGGCCCTTGGAAATGGTCCATGAAAGTAAAGAGCTCTGAAGTTTAATTAGTTTCACAGTAAATCTGCTTCTACAAACCACCAGCAAGATATATCACAGCTAATTACAGTTTATTGATTACTCTTGACATATTCCTGCTGATAATATATAACTATCAGAGAATTAATAGTTTACACAATTTAATAATTGTGTCAATTCTTAATTATGTAATTATAAGATTATGATATAGGTATTAATAATAAATTAATTACAATGGCTCACATATTTATAGCACATATTATGTAGCAGGTATTTTGCCAGAGTTGTTTAATCTTCACATCAACACTATGAGCCATACTATTATCCGCGTTTTAGAGGTTGAGGTAAACAGAGGCACAGAAAGGATATGTGATTTGCTCTAGGTCACACACATTTTAGTAGAGGATCTAAAACAATGCCTATATGGAATTCTAAGACAGGCATCCCAAATGCCTCTCTGGCCAGGTAAGTAGGATAAATGAGTGAAGTCCTTGGGTATAATCACACCAGGCATTCATTTTGAGCCTGAGGAAACTGGGAAACTCTTAAATTGAAGAACTCAAGACCCATTTAAAGGTCACTACTGTGAGGCAGTGGGTTGTGGCGCTACAGAAATACTGGCCCAAATTATCTGATTTTTCAAGAGAATATAGAAATATGGATTTTTTGGTACATAATCTCCTAATTTAAAAATATTTAAGTCAGGTAGTGCGTGGTAGCTCATGCCTGTAATCCTAGCACTTTGGAAGGCCAAGGCAGGCAGATCACTTGAGGCCAGGAGTTTAAGACCAACCCGGCCAACATGGTGAAACCATGTCTCTACTAACAATACAAAAAATTAGCTGGGTGTGGTGGCGCCCAGCTACTCAGGAAACTGAGACAGGAGAATCACTTGACCCCGGGAGGTGGAGGTTGCAGTGAGCTGAGATCGCATCACTTCCCTCCAGACTTGGGAACAGAGTGACAGAGAGAGACCCTGTCTCAAAAACCAACATAAAATAAAATAAAATAAAATAAAATATTTAATTAATTCAAAAAGAAAACAACTGGCAGGTGAAACAAAAGAACCGGTGGTTCTATTTTCCAGCCTCTGCTCTTGGGCCAGGATTGCTCAGCCACAATCAGATCTTTGAAAAACTGCGAAGTGTAATTTGTATCTTTACACCCTTTTTCCATTCCCATTCAAAGTTTCGTGTTTGTTGTTTTAGCTGGTAACACATGACCTAGCATTATGTTTGTCCCAGGGCAGGTGTTTAATAATTAATTGTTATCGAATACATGAAATCAGGTTACTAGTATTCCCTAAGTTAGAAGCAGGGTTTGAGCTCTCTAACTGGGTTGCTTTTTTGGAAAAAAGTTAATAATATAACAACATTTAACAGTTTATTGCAGGTAAAATTCGGGTGGTGCAATCTATCTTTAGAAACATATATATATATATACTTTTTTTTTTCCTCCAGTTGATCCTTGTTGGCCAAGTATCAGATCAACCTAGGAGTAAAAATATATAAAGAGCTGGGTATGGTGGCTCATGCCTATAATCCCAACAGTTTGGAAGGCCGAGGTGGGAGGATTGCTTGAGCCCAAGGGTTCAAGACAGCTTGAGCAACACAGTGAGACCCTGTCTCTACAAAAAAAAAAAAAATTAGACAGGTGTGGTGGCTCACACCCATAGTCGCAGTTACTTGGGAGGCTCCTGGGATCCTCCTGGGGTCACTTGAGCCCAGGAGGTGGAGGCTGCAGTGAGCCATGATTGTACCACAGCACTCCAGCCTGGGAGGCAGAGTGAGATCCCGCATCGAAACAAAAATACAAACTATATATATTAAAATAAAAAGTTTACATATATATATGTACATATAAAGAAGGACATAAAATGTGATCAAAGTCTGTAATTGTCACAAATGTTTCAAGTTCGAAATATTGCTGTCCCACTTTAATCTCAGCTGTATGAAATACGTGATTGCTTTTTAAAAGCACATAGCCAGCCAATTCAATAGGATCCCAGAACAACCTTTGCCCCAGTTATCTTGCAGCCCAGAAATCAGTGTTGCTAGTAGCAAAGCTCCGAAATATAACTAATATTCATGTTGTAGAGAGGTATAAATTACTGTAAGTCTAGTAAATTCATTAATTTGATGATTTCCATTATCTTCATTTTATGTATTTTATTTTTGTTTTAAAGTTTTCTTTATGTTTCATACTTCGATGGCCAAAGGATATATACTTACATGTCAAATGGCTGAAACTGTTGTTTCCAGGAATTTCAGTAAGATGATTTTACTTTTATCTGCCTGGTCTGATTTTTCAGCTCATTTGATTCGTGCATATTGCTAAAGTTCATAAATATTGTGCCTAAAGCCAGCCTTTCAGATGTGGAGAACAGAGAAAGGCTCACCAGCTCTCCATCCCAAATCTCTCTTGTGCCCAGTGGCCTCCGTCTCTGCTCCTATCATCTGCATTTGGGTCTGTTATATTTCTTCAGTTCAAGCATGTGATTAGGCACTTCTGGAGCTTTGCCAGACAATGCAGGAGTTTCTGCCTTCCAGTGTCTCATCCCCTAAGGCAGAAAACTCAATCTATTTAGAGAGCTGTTAATTATGTGAACTACATTTGGCCAGGAATTTATGAGCAGAGAAAATAGGAATGTAAAAAAGACTGAGTAAGCTATATGCAAACTTTAAAAAAATAAAGCAACCTAACCAAAAGAATCTCTTTTAAAGGGATTTTCCTCTATTCTAGTTTGGTTTTTTTCCTTAACCAAATTTGAGAGCACACACTTGCTTTACAGTGATATCAGTCTCATCCCAAATATGCTTGTAAACTTGGGCAAAATGCAGAGAACTGAGAGGAATGTAAATAATGTATGTTCTCTCTTCAGGGCTGTTCAAGGAAATGCTGTTTACTTAGAAATAGAATTTTTGAAAGTATGTCTGCCATCTGTAGCCCAGATGATGATGAGTGTGGCAATGAATTAAACATTTAGAAATAAAATCTAATGGTTGTTTCTGTTTTTAAGGATGAGGCAACTATAAAACGGCTTCATTACTCTTAATGCACAAAATAGCTGGAATTTGTTTATGTGCCATGTATCCATAACTTAGAAGATATATAAGGAAAGACATGATGATTGCGGGTTTTTGAGAGTGTGTCTCGGCACAATTTCTGTATAGGTTATCATGCATGAATAATGTGCTAAGACACAGGAACAGTGCCAGAAGTTTGAAAGCATTATCATCATCATCACTTGCTTTTTATAGAGGACTCATACTCTAAGATAGAGTCACCATTTCATGTGTTGCTGCTCACATGCATGAATCTACATCTATCAATTAATTCATCATGAAAATTACCATTTTTATCCAGCATTTATAAGGAACTTCAACAAATTTACAAGAAAAAAATCATTAAAAAGTGGGCAAAGGACATGAACAGCTAGTTCTCAAAAGAAGACATAGATACAGCCAACAACCATATGAAAAAAAGCTCAACATCACTGATCATTAGAGAAATGCAAATCAAAACCACAATGAGATACCATCTCATATGAGTAAGGATGACTATAAAAAAAAGTAAAAAAATAACAGATGCTGGCAAAGTTGTGGAGAAAAGGGAACACTGTATACTCTGTTGGTGGGAGTGTAAATTAGTTCACACCATTGTGAAAGACAGTTGGCAATTCCTCAAAGACCTAAGATAGAAATAACATTCGACCCAGCAATCCCATTACTGGGTATATACCCAAATGAATATAAATTGTTCTACTAAAAAGACACATGCACACGTATGTACATTGCAGCACCATTCACAATAGCAAAGACATGTAATCAGCCTAAATGCCCATCAATGATAGACTGGCTAAATATAGTGTGGTACATACACACCTTGTAATACTATGCAGCCATAAAAAAGAATGAGATCATGTCCTTTGCAGGGACATGGATGGAGCTGGAGGCCATTATACTTAGCAAACTAATGCACAAACAGAAAATCAAATACCTCATGTTCTCACTTATACGTGGGAGCTAAATGATGAGAACACATGACACATAGAGGGGAACAACACACATTGGGGTCTACAAGAGGGTGGAGGGTGGAGGAGGAAGAGGATTAGGTTTATTACCTGGGTGACAAAATAATCTGTACAACAAACCTTCATGATACAAGTTTACCTATATAACAAACCTGCACATGTACCCCTGAACTTAAAATAAAAGTTAAAAAAAGAAAGAAAATTACCATTCTGAAATCTATGAAAAGACATGATTCTGGGCATGATTCTTTACTGAGTGAGATGCAAACAAAACAAAACAAAAAAACCCCATGATCTGATTCCTAAGCACTTCCCATGAAGAGCAGACAGTCTGAAGCATATATAGAAAAGGGCGATGAAAATATTCAATACATTTATAATATAGCCACAAAATCAAGGCACCATGGAAGTATTTTGGTGTGGTTTAAAAAAACAAGAGCAAATTTGGTGTTGTATGGTGGGGCAATATTGGTGGAATCATCACCTTTCATCCAAAGTCAAGAGACAATTTTGGAATGAAGTATAATTTCAAAGGTTTCTGCAATTGAGAAGGTTGAAAAGGAGGCACACATGACAGAAAATACAGTTAGACAGAAAATGAGGGACAGAAATCAAGTTGGATTGTGGAGGTAGTGAGGCACAGAAGTGGCCTATGGTACCAAATACAAAATATTTAGTTGAAGCAGGCTATTCACCTGCAACTCAAGATATGTAGTAAGGTTTTAGAGCGTCAAAGAATGTCCCAACCTTCTTTCTGATCTCACTCCCTTTTCTTACAAACTTTTGTACTTCTCTGCTATTAACCAAAACAACTAGTTGTTTTAATTAAACAGCACATATTTGTGGTGGAGAATGCTGGCAAAGAACTGGTTAAAGTGGTCCTGCATGGGATCTAGGCTAGAGGGGGAAGGTTTGGGTACTGAAGGCAGATTGGAATAGTCTTATTGAGTGGTGTGCTGGAGTCAACTCCTACAGTGTAATAAGAGGAAATGATGAAATTCTCAGGAATTTTGTAAGCCAATTGTTACATACATCTATTATTTAAAAATATGTTAAACTTACAATTAAATTATATTAAAAACAAACATCATAAATACTTGTATTCCTTCACTTCTTATTTTTGCTACATTTTACTGTTATCTATATTCGAGGTAATTTTCTCATATTGTAGCTATCTGATGAAAATACTATTGAATGATGTACTACTGAACATCTCTTTTCAACGCTCGATGACAACATGCTGATAGCATGAAATCAGCTATATCAATAAACATTTGCTAGGACATCACTGGAGCTAGCTACAAGGTACCATCTTCAAGAATAGTTCTGCTCTTTACATCAGAGTTGATTTTGCAGGCAAAATAAAATCCCATTAAAAAGTAGATGTGAGAAATCTATGAGTATAAAAGAAGTACCCAAGCTAACATTTCTCTCATTTTGCTGTTGGTGCTTTTTGACTATTCAAGCATTCATTCAACAGTGTTGAGCATGTTCTACCACCATGCTAGACCCTCTGGGTACAGTGAAGTATATGATGCGGTACCTGCCCTCGGGGAGCCTATAGCCTAATAGCCCACTCCAGGAGTAGTGGATGAGCACAATGCAGATTGACACAGGAGGGAAGCCCAGGTGCATGGGAAAATGGAGAAGACAAACTTAAGTGTTGAGGCAGGTGTGAGACTAACACCATAAACAACACGACATTTTGTGCTAGCTAAAATAGGTTGGGGAATCTTATAGAAAGAAAGCATTAAAATGTACATGGTCCTTCAACTCTTAACATGCTTTGGAGAAGGATGGGTTATACTCTAGGAGAAAGATTCCCATACCTCTACAGCTGGATGAAGTTGAGAGGAACAGGTGGCACCTACCAATGGCAAGACAATGGGAGCCAGGAGGCTTTGCAGTCTGAGGAATGGCCTTACTAGTGAGATGAGCATCCTGGTATTGGTAGTTTGCCCATTTCAGTTGGCCACCGTGCAGTTCTTCCTGGGAACAGCTTGATGCTAGGCTATCTGAGGACATCTATTCCTTTTCGTTCAACCAGACTGAGGGTGTTCGGGCAAAGAGGAAGGAAGTGTATTAAAAAATAAGGAGGCTTAATCTGTGTCTTGAAGTGACCAAAGATGGAAGGAGAATCAAGACAAAAGCCATGCCCAGGTAACAACTATCTTGATTTCATGATTAATTCTCATTCAAATAGCTATTTCTGGGATATTTATAAATAAACTTGAAAGGTAGAAAAGAAAGGAGATAAGATAGCATAGGGAAAGGATGAGAAACATTGTCACTCAGTTGCTAATAATATTTTCAGCTGGTGCTTCAGACCAGGCCTGGAACTCTGAAATTGTGATTAAATTCTGATCCAACACCTAGACAAATACTTGTAATATCAGGTAACTGAGAAGTAAATTGAAATGACATTATTAGAAATAAGTGTCTAGGTATAATAACTTGCATCTCTTTGCTTGAAAGGAGAGAGTTCATCATCTGTATTCATTGCTTTTGAAACTGCTAAATAGAATCCTATATTTCTTCATGCTGAATTGAAGCCTGTAGTTATCAAAATGCTGACAAGTTGAGTTATTGGCTATTTTCAGGGACCATGCAAAAAGTTTCCCATTAATAATATTCACTGTGTACATTGATAGAAGAGAATTATTTATTACATATGTTATTACAACTTATCCTAAATGCCCTGAAGAAGACTTTTTTGACTTACAGAAAGAAAAAAAACATTTGCAGGGGGCGTTGACAAATAACAAAATACCATTGCCTACAATAAATGGGAAAACATAGCAATGCAGTTCTGTGATAATTCAATTAAAATCTACCACTCTCTCTTTTTGTTTTTCAGCAAGGTTTATCATGCTTACATCTCAGAAAATATGAGGTAAATCAGAAGACCAGAACTCACATGAAGAAATTTGTTGTAAATGCTTATTTATCATGTGGGCTTAAAAGTTTATACTGAGAAAAAATTTCAATATTTTTTTTTATTTCACACTAAAAGTATTATAAACTACCCACCTGAGGTTACAACAGTGTCTCACATGCCTTTAAGAAAAAAAAAGTTTTTTAATTTTCTGATTTTAACTATGAAAGAAATGGCTCAGAGGTAAATATGGGTTACCACTGTGGAGTATGACAAGTTTTATTTGGCAAATAAGAACCTCAGACTTTCTTCTTGTGGTGGAATTGCCTATATAAATAGTTCTCAAACCTTTTCTGTATTTTAATCAGTGAACTATTTTGATAGGTTCAATATAATTTTAGATACATCCCTTCATACGTGATGCTACACAGATATAATTCATACCCCCACAACACACGAAACACACACATATGACTAAGTATGGTGGGGGAAATAATGGTACCTTTAGATGCCACTCATCCATGCAGTTGGCATAGATCACATGGCTCCTATGTGCCAAGTACTGTGCTAGTCACTGGGATAGACACATGAAAATACCTACCTCCTGTCCTTGGGAAGGTATTACTACTATCTAAAGACATAAAAAAGACAAATCACAATATATTAAGGTGAAAAATCTTGTCAAACAGGTGTGGAGAATAATGCAACAGAATTACCCAGAATCGAAGTATTCACCCTTCCCAGAATGAGAGGAAACTTCACAGAGAAACTGACAAAGGAACAGGATTTTGCCAGGCAAGGAAGAAGGAAAGGTCTGGAATTAATAAATTTCAAGTCATTCTAAAAAATAAATACTATAGAAACACCATGAGAAATTTTCCTGAATACAGTACACAGACTATGTAAAAGACCTTTCTGAACAAGAAGCTATCCTTGAGACATTATTTTTAAAATGTCTGCCCTTGAAAAAAGAGATCATTTCTACCATATTTTCTGCAGTTCCTAATTCACTAGCAGAGTTATTCCATTAGTTACGGCATTCTTTTATGTTCCCTCAAATTGTGCTCTAGGAGTTTTAGGCCAGTGACTTCTTATATTATCTACTTTTTGATGGGATATAGTAACTTTTTCTTACAATTTTGAGAATAAACATTTCAAATTCTCTACAGATTTTTCTCTCTTCGGCACCTGTAGAGACATGTTTTTCATCCAACATATTTTATATTTCACTCATTTCCTGATGCCACTTAGAGTACTCTACATGAGAAGTGACTGAACTACTCTTTGGTTCAAGAGCCTCCATTTTGACTTATGTTTCTATAGTATTAAAGTAAAAAGGTGATCCTGGATGAGATAACATCCTAGAACTTTTTTAAAGACCTTGATAAGAAGAATCAGAAAAGTGTTGAGGCTGAGCTTGGTACAACTCCATCTGGGCTGGACTGTTAATATCCCTCACTTGGGTGTAATTGTTGATTGATTACCTAAAACCTTGGGAAAGGTACTGTGGCAAAGATGCTGCTATGCGTTTACTAATGCACTTCTTCCTGTTGGACTCACAGAGAGTGTTGGCTTCCCTGGCTCCCCTGGGGTTGGCTGCACCCCTGAGCCTGAGTTCTAGCTATCTGGGTGGAAATGATGTAGGCCACCATACTCCCCTCAACCCCCTGAATTTCCTTTTCCTGCCATAGCTGTCCCAGAGGCTACCAGATGGTATATGTACGTAATGCGGTAGGACTACTCAATGTAGATCAGGCTTCACATAAATGAGAAATGAATGTTTGTGTTGATTGCTTTTGACCAGTTGGAGTGTTTCTTGCCAGAGCAGAGCCTATTTTCTACTTTCTGGCACAGTTATGTGATTGTCTTGTTGGAGTCATAGGGTAAGATCATGGTACGTGAAGATGAAGATGCAGTTTATTCTAAAGGAGCAGGTGATCCCAAAATCAGTCATCCTGGGAAATGATCAGGCCTGGAGTAAGAAATAAGGATTTTATAGAAAACTTTGGAGAGAGAACATTTTCCTTCTCTTTGGGGCCAGAGGTCTAAGGCAGGGAGATTTTTGGAGCATTTCTGACATTGGGATGACTGTAAGGGATGGAGAGTATTTGGGGAGAAAGTCTCCATCTGGGCAGGAGAGAGGGAGGGAGCCAGGAGACAGGCTTGTGCCTAGCCAATAACTGTAAAGTGTTCTCAGTGTTGCATTTCTCTTCCATTTTCCTCAAATCTTCAATGAAGTCTACTTTGAAGTACAGCTTGGTTTCTGCTTTGCTGCAGGAAATCAGGGAAAGACTAGCCCTTGCTTCTAACACACCAGTAAAGGAGACAGCAGTGTCCCTATCCCCGGAGGTTACCAGCAAAGAACCAGCAGGCCCAGCTGTATGTCAGAGAACAGGGAGTAGGAAGAAGAGTTTACAGGGCAGCACTGTAATTGATTTGGTATCCCTCTTTTCTGCCTGAAACAGAAGTAAAACTAAGATGCTGAAGACCAGAAATATTCTATTATTGACATACCTTTTTGATTTCAGTGAGTTTCGAGCTGCAGTTTCATGGTGCAATTTTCCACAAAGGTTTCTCAATAGGAAAAATGTCATTCTGTCAGCCTTGTTATCATCAGCTCCTGCACTGGCCCTTAAAACTTCCACCCAGGAGTGATACAAGCGACTTCTACTTACCAAAAACAAGTTTCACACATGGAGAAAGGCAAGGCAGAGTTAGGATGTTTGTGTACAGTCTGTTGATTCCTCCACACACCACACATTTCCCATGAAGTCCCTTGAGTCCCTTACTGAAGAGTATGTTGTTTCTATTCAATAAACTATCACCAAATTTAAAATGAACTGAACATGCTATTAGCATTCCTGACAAGAGAAATTCTGTAAGGAGGGCTTAGTCATAGGTAGGGAAGATGAGGAGAGAGACAAAAGAAGAAGTGAAGAATGGATGATGAGTGACATATAAGAAGAAAATAACGAAAGAAGAGAAATAAAGGAGAGAGGGAGAAGACTGACTATGAGCACTGCCCATCCTCACCCTGAATGGCTTTGTTACCACTTTTCTGCTCCTCTGAGTCCCCAGTGTTGCTCATTTCTCTAGGACCTATTTCACTGAACAAAGAGAAACCTCCAGGAAAGAGGAAGCAGAAGAGTAGAAAGAGGTTAAATCACACACATCAATTGGGGCCATCAAAGAAAGGCAACTGCAGGAAAGGAACAAGGATCAATGAGGAGGGAAGGAAAGTGGAACCCACCCATGGAGAGTCTAAAATTCAAAAACTTCTTAAGCTTGGGAAGATACTGCAGCAACATGAAAAGTGAATTTGTTGTTCCAGCCTTTGAAATATCAGATTTCCCCCCTCACTGCATTCTGCCTGATGAAGTTTGCAAAGTTCACAGTCTGAAGATTTCTATGTGTGTCCCAGGGAAGAAGGCAACTGGTTGTCCCAGAATAACTACACTGGGGACTTTACATCTTGGTTTGTGTGCTGGATGGACTGTATTGAAATGGGGCCAGCAGGTCAAGTCCCTGAGTCTGCCTCTTTCCATCCATCTTTAGACATGTTGAGTGTCACCCAGCTCCACACAGCCACAGCTTTGGAGGATATGCCAGGCCTGCTGGGTAGAGGTAGCATAACTGTATTCCAGAGAAAACTTACTTTGGCCTGTGAGAAATCAGTGAAGTTTTTTGGTTTGTTTGTTTGTTTTAATGTCTTTACAGCTCCACAAGCCAGGTGCTAAATGTATCATTTTAATGTAAGCTGAGATGTTTTCAGTAGCACTATGCTATGCTAGTGGAAAATAACAGGCATCTCTTTTAAATGTCAGACTATTTTTGCATAAAAATTATGAAGTTGTGTTTGAATCCCAGTGCAAGAGAGCTGAGTCATCTACAGTGATGGTGCACGCCAGGGAAAGTAGCAAGCTGCTCTCCAAGGTGTGCTTAGACCTTGCTATGGCAGTGGTTGTTACTCATACCTTACAGCCTCTATTTATCTTTTTCTTCATGACTTGATTGTGAAACTGTTCAAAATATTTTATAGTTTTCTAAAGAGAGAGCATCAATACTTCTAGGCAACTTAAAGCACAGCCAATAGCTGAAGTTCCCTCTCAGTGTTCTGGTGAGTATTTCTCCTTCTTCTGAAATGAATACTTCCCTTTTCTTCCTCAATCTAAAAATATATGATTTCCTCAGAAGCTGTCATATTTTACACACTGCTACCACTAGCTTAATCAATGTGAAAAAATAGCTCAGCTCCATGGGTGCCCAGCTTGGAAAACCCAGTGTCAGAAAGAGGCAAAGGGAATCCCTTCCTTTGGGAAAATCCCTACTCCATGCTGCATGGTGTGGTGAGCACACAACGTGCTTGGTTTCCATCTTCACATGCCCTCCTGCTGGGCATCTTTGAGAAGTGCACAAATTGCACAATTATACATGTCAGCTCTTACATGGTCTTACATGATGTATCTCCTTAACTACATTTGATTGGCCCAGTGGTGGCTTCTTACATAAGCCACCCTTTTGTATAATTGTTTCCAACTAGACCAAGAGAGTTGGACCATCTCTAACTGGTGAAAGCCAAAATGATGAAGATGAATGCATGAGCTACTGGTGACTGAGTTTCCTACAGTTTGAAAAACAGCCATGCGTAATGAGAAGAAAATGAAACCAACATAAACACAAAAGGAAAAGCAAGAGATCAGAATTTAGTCAGCACTGAAGTTTCTGATTTCAGTTGTACCTGAGACTAGCAACAACCTTGCTCTTCTAGCAGATGCATGTTTTTGTTGTTTAGCCCTCTCTTGAATTCCATCACAGCAACTTGAGAGTCACGAAAAAATGCAGAGCACTGGAAAAGACAACCATGAATTATTGCAGCCAGTGCTTCCCGATGTGGCTCCACCTTGCACAGATGAAACTCGTAAGCAGCTCAATCAGAGAGGGACAACTACAACCCAGGTGTGGCTTGGGTTAAATGATTAAATGAGAGAGACATGTGCTTGTTAAATGATTAAGAGCCAGTAATTCCCCATATCTAGAAGTATGACCTTATGCAACTCTATAGACTTCAGTTTCTACACCTGTAAAATGAGAATTTTAATAGTTCCTATTTCATAGGTTTGTTGAGGGGATTAAGTGAAATAATGCATGTAAATATTTAAGACAGTGCCTGGCACCCACTCTTCAATAACTGTTAGGTCTGATTTTTATTAATTATTTCCAGTGTCATAATGGTGCTTGACACAGATTAGGCATTAGTAAGTGTTACCGTGCATATACCAATCTAATTTTAGCCCTAACTTGATAGGTAACATTCTGTCTTCTTAGGCAAGTGATTTTATTCTTTTTGAACCTGTTTCTTCATCTGTAAATCAGAATAACAGTAATTTTTTGACACATTAATGGAAAGATAACATAAGGTAATCCACTTGAAGAAATTTCATGAACTGTAAAATTCTACTCAACTATAAAAGATAAATGATTAATTTGCATCTAAGTTTGCTTCTTTTCAAAAGTACCAAGATATCAACATTTTAATGGCTAAAAAAGAAATGAAAATTTTAAAACTCTCTTTCCTCTATTGAATGCAACAGGTCTATATATCCTAAAAATAGAGACTTTTTTCTACTTTGGAATCAATAAAACTATTTTTATTTTGATTTTAAAAATGTGTCATTTAAACATTCTTATTTTTTCCTGCATTAGCCCTCATACAAAAGTTTTGCTTATCCCTTATGAAGTCTGAGAATTTTGATCTTACTCTAAGGCTAGTCTGGGAAAACAGCAATTTTAAAATTACCAATACGAGGCTAGGCAATGTAGCAAGACCCTGTCTCTACAAAGTTTTTAAAAAAATTAGTCAGGCATGGTAGAATGCACCTATGGTCCTAGCTACTCAGGAGGCTGAGGCAGGAGAATTGCTTGAGACAGGAGTTTAAAGGCCTCAGTCAGCCATAATTGCACCACTGCATTCCAGCCTGAACAGAATGAGACTCTGTCTCTAAAAAACATAAACAAAAAAAGAAAATAAGAAAAATCTATTTAAAAAATTAAAATTACAAACGAAATATTTGCATAATGTTTAAAACATTAGCCCACTGCTGGGCTCATACCTGTAATCCCAGCACTTTGGGAGGC
This sequence comes from Gorilla gorilla gorilla, assembly GCF_029281585.2. Taxonomy (NCBI): domain Eukaryota; kingdom Metazoa; phylum Chordata; class Mammalia; order Primates; family Hominidae; genus Gorilla; species Gorilla gorilla. The sequence goes on from NC_073229.2 coordinate 103,959,526, forward strand.
CAAGGCAGGTGGATCACCTGAGGTCAGCAGTTCAAGATCAGCCTGGCCAACATGGTGAAACCCCGTCTGTACTAAAAATACAAAAAAATTAGTTGGGCATGGTGGCGGGTGTCTGTAATCCCAGCTACTCAGGAGGCTGAGGCAGGAGAATCGCTTAAACTCGGGAGGCAGAGGTTGCAGTGAGCTGAGATTGTGCCATTGCACTCCAGCCTGGACAACAAGAGTGAAACTCTGTCTCAAAAAACAAACAAACAAAGAAACAAACAAAAAAACAAAAAAATACCATTATCCTGCATACAATGAAAGAAGCCTCAGATCAAATTATCTGTTTTCTTAGCATGCTAGTATTTTATAAGTGGAGATTTTGAATTAATAAATAAAACCAAATACAATCATCTGTGGACCATCTCCATAAGAGAATAGCCTAACCAAAAATTATATTACTTTTTCTATCAATTTGTAGATGTAAATGAAGATGTTCAGCAGAATACACTTAAGTTAAAGTATAAAAATATAAGACAAATTATGAGAGTAGGAAATTTGGACATAGTGCTACACCATCCGGTTTCCTCTTTCAACTTAGAACATCATCATATATTCTCTTCATACACCCTCTTCCGTTCTTAACTCAAAGAGTTGCAAGGCAGGACCTGAAAGGTAGAGAGGATCTGAATGAGTCCAGGTGTTTGACCTCAGACATTTTCTTTCTTTCTTTTTTCTTTTGAGACAGGGTCTTTCTCTGTTGCCCGGGCTGGAGTGTAGTGACACAATCACAGCTCACTGTAACCTCAACCTCCTGGGCTCAAGTGATTCTCCTACATCAGCCTCCTGAGTAGCTGGGACTACAGGTGCACACCACCATGCCTGGCTACTTTCTTTTAAAAGATGGAGCCTCACTATGTTGTCTAGACTGGTGTTGAACTCCTCAGCTCAAGTGACCTCCCACCTCAGCCCCCCAAAGTGCTGGGATTGCAGACACGAGCCACTGTACCTAGCTTGACCTCATCCATTTTCAAGCCTGGTTGTAGACCTATTCAGAGAAGCTACTTAGTGATGTGGTTTCAAGGTTGTGGCAGGATGCTATTGGCTTTCCCTCGCTAGCAAAACCTCCACTTTTCTCAAGTCTCAATGTGCCCAACCCTAGAGGGTAAATCATGGTTGGTCTCTGTCAACTCCTTACTGCTAGAGATGGCAGAATTGACCAAGTTCAGGACAATGAGATGTAAGCAGAGTTTGCTGAGGGCTCTGGGAAAGAGTTTCCTCCCAGACAAAGCAGGAAAGGCCCATGAATCCAGCCCTTTGCCTTTCCTTTCTTTTCCTGAACACTTTATATGAGAATGTGATGCTTGGCACTTCAGCAGACCTTCAGGAAATCACGATGGGAAGAGAAGCCTGTCACAGAGACAGACTAGGTGACCTGGCAGTGCTGAGCTACTGACCTTCACCCAGAAATGCCCACATCTAGAGTTTCTGTTATGTGAGTAATTAAGTAACATTCTTGGCTAAACTACTGTTAGTCTTTGTTTTTTTTTTTTTTTGTTACTTATAAGAAAAATCACCCTAACTGATAGAAGGCTCTTCCACAAAGAGTTTTACCCTCCTGCTTTTCTCTGCTCCCCTCACAACCCCGTAATACCTAGTAAAATGTGGCCAAACATGATGCTACACATTTAGAACCACAGAATGTCAGAGCTGAAAGTCACATCTCCAATTCTCAGATGATAAAATAAGAAATTTAGAAGTGATTCCTCTTGTTTGAGATGTTGACCCTTGCCTATTGCAAATGCCAATGGAAAAAGGAAAAGACGCATCCCCCATGTGAACTGTGGTGTAAATGACTCTCCTAAGATTAGTCTGTCTGTGGACAGAGAACATGAGGCACTAGCAACTAGAGGTGAAGGAGGCTCTTTAAGAAGGGGGAAAGGTATAGAAAGGGAATCTGGGGCTGGGTGTGGTCGCTCATGCCTGTAATCTCAGCAGTTTGGGAGGGTGAGGTGGGAGGATTGCTTGAGCCTGGGAAGCAGAGGCTGCAGTGAGCTGTGATCACACCACTGCACTCCAGCCTGGGTGACACAGAAAGACCCTGCTTCAAAAAAGGAAGAGAGGGAGAGGGAGAGAGAGAGAAAGAGAGAGAGAGAGAGGAAGGGAGGGAGGGAGGGAGGAAGGGAGGGAGGGAGGGAGGCAGGGAGGGAGGGAGGGAGGGAGGAAGGGAAGGAAGGAAGGGAAGGAAGGATGGATCTGGGGCTCCATTATCAGTTTCTTCTTCATTTTTCCTAAAGCCAGATCTGAGGAAAATGTTTCCACAATAATCGTGTGAAATGAAGAGTGCATATTGCCAAACTGCTTCCAGGAATGTGCAGTGAGCATTTCCTCTAGAAGGCCTGAGTGTTCCAGCCTCACCACACAAGGTTGCCAGTCCCTGCTTTGGCCTCCAGAGGGTCTGTGAATTAATGAGGGGGAGGCCACTAGGTTTATAAAACTTCATGGGAGAGAATTTTAAAGAAACAAAGAACTAAAATAATAATATTAGGAGTATCAGAGACTAATTTCAAAAGTTTCAAGTATTTTCTGAACTTCTGTCAATCCAATTCTTCTATGTCCACGTAGATGCAATCTGACTTCCATTCATTTCAGTTTCTGGTTTACAAGTTTTTCTTGAAATTTTGAAAATTCCTTCCCCTGTTTTTCCCCTCAAACTTTTATAAAAGCCAAGATTATTTTGATCAGAGAGACTATATTCTTTTAACTTAATTATAAGAGCAATACATGTTTACATTCATGTCTGTCTGCTACATTGCATGTCCCTAACTCTGCTTAGAAAGTGCATAAAACTTAGTAGATGCTCAATAAATATTTGTGAAATGAACATATGAAGGCATGTAAGCAACTTGGAAATACAAAAAAGAAAAAAATTCAGAGTTTAAAGAAACTCCCTCATTCTATACATTCATTTGTAGAAAGCCAAATCTTGTTCCACAAATATGTCTTCTATACATATATATTTCATTTATTTATATTTATTTATTTATTTATTTAGAGACAGAATCTCATTCTGTTACCCTGGCTGGAGTGCAGTGGCACAATCATAGCTTACTGCAACCTCAAACTCTTGGGCTCAAGCAATCTTTCTGCCTCAGCCTCTTGAGGAGCTAGGACCACAGGCATGCACCACCGTCTTCCGCTAATTTAATTTTTTTTTTGTACAGACATGATCTCTCCATGTTGCCCAGGCTGGTCTTGAATTCTTGGCCTCCAGTAATACTTCTGCTTTGGCTTCCCAAAGTGCTGGGATTACAGGCATGAGCCACTGTTCCTAACCCCTTCTCTATATATTTTAAGTTGTCCATTTTCTTTCCTGTAAAGGAGAAGATTCTCATTGTTGTTGTTTCCTGAAAATGTATTTTTTGTGGAAAATTTCAATTGCATTATTCTGTACTATAACAAGGGGCAGATGGCATGTAAACTGCTTCCACATATGTACGTGTGTGATAAAAACAAACCTAAGTGCTCTAATTCCCACTACAAGTTTCTCTACTCTGCTATAGAAGACAGTCTAAGACATTTAATAGAGTTTTATAATTTAACCACAATGACTTAAAAAGCTGATGTAACCAAAGTAAGTAAATAATAAACATACCCCTTTATTTGCTATAACATGTGGTGAATGTAAGATGTGATATATTTTCTTTGCTCATTAGAAGAATGATTTATGGACTGATTTCCCAAGCATGTCTCAAGGTCTATTGGAATTGTGCATGCATCTTGGGATGTAAATGAGGAGGCTGTCAATGAAACTTCCTGGAAATGTCCTCATTAGCAATATAATTTAGCAAATATGATATTGATGTTCCTGCACTGACCCAGGTTGGACACACATGCCATTTCAGTAAGTTATCTGCAGAACTTCTGCTGTGATCAGAGCTGGATGGTTTACACAGAAACACTGGGGGAAAATAATTCAGATAGAAGTGAGTTTTAAGTTTCATTGGGCAGACCATTATGAAATTTTATTTCCACTGTCAATAAGGATCCACAAAGAGATGCCACAGGACTTGAGTTAAAATTGCTCTGTATTTCTGGTCATGGATGCCCACATTATTTGTATACTGATTTGTCCTTACCCTTGGCAAAACTGACCTTGGGAAAAAAACAGGGAAACAAAGACATTTGACTTAAGTTCCACTTTTCCCATTTAGCTGTTCATTCAACCAATATGTACTCTGTCTGTGGAAAGGGGAAAGAAGAGCAGGAGGGACTTTGTATTGTGGTTTGAGTGCCGGATTAGCTGCAGTAGAATAGAATATCAGGTACATTGCTAAGGTTTTTTACTCTAATCCCTGGCTCCCTGGACATGTCCAGGATCTGGAGAAACTCACTGCCATGAAGGGAAGGGCCTTGGATCAGACCCAGTGCTATGCTGGCTTCAGGTCCCAGTGGTGGCCACAGAGGTGCTTGCATCATCACATCCCTAGTTCCAGGTGGCTGAGCACAGAGACAGATTCCATTTCTTTGGGAGAAAGTAAGGGAAAAGAACAAGAGCCTCTGCCTGGTAATCCAGAGAATTCCTCCGAATTTTGTCCAAGACGACCAAGGCATCACCATGAGCTGACAGAAGAGCCCATGGGCTTTAAGTGAACATTGGTGGTGGCCTGACAGAGCCCCTCTGTGGACCAGTGGTGGTAGTGGCCACAGGGAAAGGCTCCTCTACTTATGGAAAGGGGAGAGTAGACTAAAAGTCTGCAAAAAAACCACAACACTATTTGGCATGGGGCCCAAGTGCCTCAAATACCTGGAAAGCCTTCCCAAGAAGGACAGGTACAAAGAAGCCCAGACTGTGAAGACTGTAGTACATACCTAACTCTTCAATGCTGAGACACTGATGAACATCTATAAGCATCAACACCATCCAGGAAACATGGCCTCACCAAATGAGGCACTAAGGACCAATTCTTCAGAACTAAATGAGGCACTAAGGACCAATTCTTCAGAAACAGAGATCTATGACCTTTCAGACAGAGAACTCAAAATAGCTGTTTTGAGGAAACTCAAATAAATTTAAGATAACACAAAGAAGGAGTTCAGAATTCTATCTGATAAATTTAATAGAAATTGAAATAATGAAAAAGAATCAAACAGAAATTCTGGAGTTGAAAAAATGCAACTGACATGTTGAGGAATACATCAAAGTTGCTTAATAGCAGAATTGATCAAGCAGAAGAAAGAATTAGTGAGTTTGAAGACAGGCTATTTTTGAAAATACAGTCAGAGGAGACAAGATAAAAAAGAATTAAAAATAATGAAGCATGCCTACAACATCTAGAAAATAGCCTCAAAAAGGCAAATCTAAGAGTTATTGGCCTTAAAGAGGTAGAAAAAGAGATAGGGATGGAAAGTTTATTCAAAAGAATAATATCAGAGAACTTCCAAAGCTAGAGAAAGATGTCAACATTCAAGTACAAGAAAGTTATAAAATGCCAAGCAGAGTTAACCCAAAAGAAGACTATCGAGGCATCTACTACTCAGACTCCCAAAGGTCAAGGATAAAGAAAGGATCCAAAAAACAGCAAGAGGAAATGAACACATAACACACAACAGAGCTTAATACCTCTGGCTGGAGACTGTTTGGTGGAAATCTAAAAAGAGCCAGGAGACAGTGGCATGACATATTTGAAGTTCTGAAGGAAAAAAAATCACCCTAGAACAGTATATTCAGTATAAATACCCTTCAAGCATGAGGGAGAAATAAAGACCTTCCAAGACAAACAAAAGCTGAGGGATTTCATCAATATCAGAGATGTCCTACAAGAAATGCTAAAGAGAATTCTTCAGTCTGAAAGAAAAGGATGTTAATAAACAAGAAGAAATCATTTGAAGGTACAAAATTCACTGGTCATAGTAAGCACAGGGAAAACATAAGATAGTATAACACTGTAATGGTGGTGTGCAAATTACTCTTGACTTCAGTAGAAAGACTAAATGATGAACCAATCAAAAATAATAACTACCACCTTTCAAGACATAAACAGTAAAATAAGACATAAACAAAAAAAGCTAAAAACTAGGGGGACTAAGTTAAAGTTATTAGTTTTCCTTTTGGGTGTTTATTTGCAGAATCAATGTTAACTTGTCATCAACTTAAAATAATGGGTTATAAAATAGTATTTGCAATCCCCACAGTAACTTCAAATTGAACAACACACAACAAATACACAAAAAATAAAAAGTAAGAAATTATACCAGCAGAGAAAATCACCTTCACTAAAAGGAAGACAGGATGAAACGAAGGATGAGAAGACCACAAAACAACCAGAAAACAAATAACAAAATGGCAGGAGTAAGTCCTTACTTATCAATAACAACATTGAATGTAAATGGACTAAACCCTTCAATAAAAAAACAGAGTGCTGAATGGATGAAAAAACAAGACCCCCATGATCTGTTGCTGACAAGAAACACACTTTGCCTTATGAAAATACACAGAGACTGAAAATGAAGGGATGAAAAATGATATTCTATGCCAATGGAAACCAAAAAGAGGAGTAGCTGTACTGCAGTATATCAGACAAAACAGATTTCAAGACAAAAACTGTAAGAAGAGACAAGGAAGGTTATTATATAATGATAAAAGGGTCAATCAAGAGGATATAATGATTGTAAGTATATATGCCCCCAACACTGGAACACTCAGATATATAAAGCAAATATTATTAGAGCTAGAGAAATAGACCTCCAACACAATAATAGCTGGAGACTTCAACACTCCATTTTCAGCATTGGTCAGATATCCCAGACAGAACATTAACAAAGAAACACTGGACTTAATCTGCACTATAGAGTAAATGGACCTCATAGATATTTACATAACATGTTATCCAAAGGCTGCAGAATACACATTCTTCTCCCCAGCTCATGGATAATTCTCAATGATAGGCCATATATTAGGTCAGAAAACAAATGTTAAAACATTCAAAAAATTCGAAATAATATCAAGCGTTTTCTCTGACCACATGGAATAAAACTAGAAATAACTAACAAGAGGAATTTTGGAAACTATACAAACACGTGGAAATTAAACAACATGCTCCTGAGTGACCAGTGAGTCAATGAAGAAATTAAAAAGGAAATTGAAAAAAATTCTTGAAACAAATGATAATGGAAACACAACATACCAAAACCTATGGGATATAGTGAAAGGAGTACTATAAGAAGAGACAAAGAGGGAAATTTACAGCTATAACTGCCTATATCAAAAAAGAGAAAAAAAATCAAATAAATTCCAAACAATGCATCTTAAAGAACTAGAAAAGCAAGAACAGGTTGAACTCCGAATCAGTAGAATAAAATACAAACGATCAGTGAAACAAAAAGTGTGTTATTTTTAAAAAGATAAAGTTGACAACCTTAAACCAGACCAATGAAGAAATAAAGGGAAAAGACCCAAATAAATAAAATCAGAGATGAAAAAGGAGACTTGCAACTGATACCAGAGAAATTCAAAGGATCATTAGTGGCTACTATGAGCAACTATAGGCCAATAAATTGGAAAATCTAGAGGAAACGGATAAATCCCTAGACACATAAAATATACCAAGATTGAACCATGAAGAAATAGAAAACCTGAGCATACCAGTAACAAGATTGAAACCATAATGAAAAGTCTCCCAGTAAGGAAAAGCCCAGGGCCTGATGGATTCACTGCTGAATTCTACTAAACATTTAAAGAAAAACTAATACTAATCCCACTCAAACTCTTCTGAAAAATAGAGAAAAAGGGAATACTTCCAAGCTCATTCCATAGGCCAATATTACTCTGATACTAAAACCAGACAAAGACACATTAAAAAAGAGAAAACTACAGGTCAATATCTCCAAGGAATATTGATGCAAAAATCCTCAACAAAATACTAGCAAACTGAATTAAACAATACATTAAGATCATCCATCATGACCAAGTGGAATTTATACCAGGCATTCAAGCATGGTTCAACATATACAAATCAATCAATGTAATACATCATATCAACAGAATGATGTATTACAGAATAAAATCCACATTATTGTTTCAATTGATGCTGAAAAACATTTGATAAAGTTCAGCATCCCTTAATAATCAAAACCCTCAAAAACTGAGTATAGAAGGAACATACCTCAACATAATAAAAGCCGTATATGATAGACCCACAGCAAGTATCATACTGAATAGAGAAAAACTGAAAGCCTTTCCTCTAAGATCTGGAACATGAAAAGAATTCCCACTTTCACCACTGTTTTCAACGTGCTACTGGAAGTCCTAGCAATCTGATAAGAGAAAGAAATAAAGGGCATCCAAATTGGAAAGGAAGAAGGCAAATTATCCTTATTTGCAGATGACATGATCTTATGTTCCGAAAAATCTAGACTCCCTACCAAAAAACTATTAGAACTGATAAGCAAATTCAGTCAAGTTGCATGATACAAAATCAACACACTAAAATCAGTATCATTTCTATATGCCAACAGTGAACAATCTGAAAAATAAATCAAAGATGTAATCCCATTTGCAATAGCTACAAATAAAATAAAATGCCTACAAATTAACTAAACCAAAAAACTGAAAGATCTCTACAATGATAACTATGAGAAATTGACTCAAGAAATTAAAGAAGACACAAAAAATAGAAAGAGACTCCATGTTCATGGATTGGAAGAACGAATATTGTTAAAAGTTCATACTATACAAAGCAATCTACAGATTTAATGCAATCTATTTAAATGCCAATGACATTCTTCATGGAAATAGAAAAAATAATTCTAAAATTTATACAGAATTACAAAAGACTCAGAATACTCAAAACTATCCTGAGCAAAAAGAGCAAAACTGAGGAATCACATTACCTGACTTCAAGTTACACCACAGAGCTATAGTCACCAAAACAGTATGGTACTGGCATAAAAACAGACACATAGAACAATGCAACAGTATAGAGAACCCAGAAAGAAATCCATACACCTACAGTGAACTCCTTTTTTGACAAAGGTACCAAGAACATACATTGGGGAAAACACAGTCTCTTCAATAAATTGGGAAAACTAAATATCTCTGCAGAAGAATGAAACTTGATCCCAATTTCTTCAATAAATACAGTCTTTTCAATAAACGGTGCTGGGTGTATTAGTCGGTTTTCGTATTGCTATACAGAACTACTGGAGACTGGGTATTTTATAAAGCAAAGAGCTTTAATTGACTTACAGTTCCACAGGCTGTCCAGAAATCATGGGTGGGGAGGCCTCAGGAAACTTACAATCATGGTGGAAGGTGAATGGGAAGAAGACACATCTTACATGGCCAGAGAAGGAGGAAGAGAGAGAAAAGAGGAAAGTGCTACACACTTAAACAACCAGACTGTGTGAGAATTCACTATCACAAGAATTGCAAGGGGTAAGTCTGCCCCTACGATTCAGTCACCTCCCATCAGGCTCCTCCTCCAACCCTGGGAATTACAATTCGACATGAGATTTGGGTGGGGACGCTGAGCCAAACCATATCACTGGGGAGACTGGAAGATATCCATATGCAGAAGAAAGAAACTAGACCCCTATCTCTTGCCATGTACAAAAATCAAATAAAAATGGATTAAAGACTTAAACCTAAGCCCTCAAACTATGAAACTACTATAGGAAAACATTTGGGAAACTCTCCAGGGCATTGCCCTGGGCAAAAATTTCTTGAGCAATACCCCACAAGCACAGGCAACCAAAGCAAAAATGGACAGATGGGGTCACATCAAGTTAAAAAGCCTTCTGCACAAGAAATGAAAAAATCAACAAAGTGAAGAGGCAACCCGCAGAATGGAGGAAAATACTTGCAAACTACCCATATGACAAGGATTAATAACCAGAATATATAAGAAGCTCAAACAACTCTACAGAGAAAAATCTAATAATCTGATCAAAAAATAGGCAAAAGATTTTAATACACATTTCTTAAAAGAAGACATACAAATGTCAAACAGGCATATGAAAAGGTGTTCAACATCACAGATCATCAGATAAATGCAAATCAAAACTACAATGTGATATCATTTCAGCCCAGTTAAAATGGATTTTATCCAAAAGTTAGGCAATAACAAATGCTGGTGAGGATGTGGAGAAACAGGAACTCTCGTACACTGTTGGTCATACGAACTAGTACAACCACAATAGAGAATAGTTTGGAGGTTCCTCAAAAAAAACTAAAAATAGAGCTACCATACCATCTGGCAATCCCACTGCTCTATATATACTCAAAAGAAATGAAATCATTATATCAAAAAGATATCTGCACTCCCATATTTGTTGCAGCACTGTTCACAATAGCCAAGATTTTGAAGCAACCTAAGTTTCCAACAACAGATTAACCTATAAAGAAAATGTGGTACTTATCCACAATGGAGTACTATTCAGCCATAAAAAAGAATGAGATTCTGCCATTTGCAACAACATAGATTGAACTAGAGGTCATTATGTTAAATAAAATAAGCCAGGAACAGAAAGACAACCATTGCATGTTCTCACTTATTTGTGGGATGTAAAAATTAAAACAATTGAACTCATGGAGAGAATAGAAGGATGGTTACCAGAGGCTGAGAAGGGTAGTCATGGAGTGGCAGGGAGGTGAGGATGGTTAATGGGTTAAAAACAATAGAAAGAATAGATAAGACATAGTATTTGACAGCACAACAGCAGGACTATAGTCAATAATAATTTAATTGTAAGTTTAACACAAAGGATAAATTCTTGATGGGGTGGATATCCAATATTCCATAATGTGCTTATTTCACATTGCATGCCTGTACCAAAATATCTCATGTACCTCAAAAACATATACACCTACAGAAATTAAAAATTTAAAAAAATTTTAAAAGACTAATTTAGATGATTATATAACTGACCTGAAATAGAGGAGTTTTATGGATGCTGAGCTAGATATGACCCAAGATATTGCGAGCAAAGACAGTATATGTGGAGAATCAGAAGCACAGTAAAATGTTTCCAAGACTATTTTTGCAATTTTTCAGTCTGTAAGGACCAGAGAAGAAGGGTATATACCTGTACAGTCACCGACGGAAATGCAGCACCCGTGGATCCCATGTTATATTATACCAAAAAACCTATCCCAGCTGCACACAACAGACATGACCAGGGTAGATTCAAAGGAAAAGAAACAAGGCTTGAAACTCAACACTGCAGCACTTAGCATGGTAGGGCACAGAAATCTCTAACAGAGGGTGCATCTGCCTTTAAGACATAGACCCCTGCAGGATAGCCAGTACTGAGATCAGTTTCCCAAGCAGGACTTCCCCTAAACCAGAAGAAACAATCTCAAACACCCATTATCATAAGTCCAGCAGATACTACCTCTTTAATAACCATGTTTAATGCAAAGGACTTTCTACAGAATCTGAGATTTGGCCCATCAGATGAAGAGCAGAAACTAGGCTGCCAATGAAATGAAAATAAAATGAAACTATAATTCAGAGAAGATAAGCACAGATGCAGCCAGAGGGCACTACAGTTAGTTGTCACCATTTCTTACAGAGTAGTAGACCAGTACGTTAAGTATATAAGTGTATGACTGAGGCTGGGAAGTGGTGGGACCAGGTTTTGCAGTTTTTGTACAGTTTTGAATTGTGCGCTAGTTTGAAACTTTGCCATAACTTTTGCTTGATGGTTAACATATTTGCTAAAATTAAAGACTTTCATACCAAATGTGATGAAATTTTCCTAGAACAAAATGTTCAGAATCAGATGGAACAGGATTAGAACTCAGCTATCACAAATCTCATTTGCATAGACCAGTTTGCTTACAGTTTTTTGTCATGGGCTGCCACGACAAAATGTTATAGACTGGGCGATGTAAACAATAGATGTTTATTTCTCACAGTTCTGTAGACAGGGAAGTCCAAGATCAAGGTGCCAAAGGATTCAGTTCCCAGAGAGATCTCTCTCCCTGGCTTGCAGTCAGCTGCCTTCTTGCTAGCTCCTCACATGGCAAAGAGAGAGAGAAGGAACAAGCTCTTTGATATGTCTTTTTATAAGGGCACTAATTCCATTGTCTGGACTCCACCTGATAACCTCATATGAACCTAATTACCTCCCAAAGGTCTCATCTCCTAATGCCATCACACTGAGGGTTAGGGCTTCAATATACAAATGCGGAGGGGTGGACATGTTAGCAGCATAATGCATCTGACTCCTGTGGTACCAAATTATGTTACCAGCAGTGAAGCCAGCAACCTCAATTCCTGCCTCCTCAGAAGAGAGAATTTGACCAAGGGGCTTAGGCAGAATGAGAAACCAAGGCAAGTTTTACAGCAGGAGTGAAAAATTTATTTAAAAGCTTTAGAACAGGAATGAAAGAAAGTACACTTTGAAGAGGACCAAGCAGGTGACTAGAGAGATGAAGTGCATGGTTTGACCTTTTGACTTGGGGTTTTATACACTGGCATGCTTCCAGGGTCCTGTGTTACTTCTCCTCTGATTCTTCCCTTGGGGTAGGCTGTCTGCATGTGCAGCGGCCTGTCAGCACTTCGGAGGGGCCGCATCGCAGTGTGTTTCCTGAGATTGTACACTACTTGGGCCTTCCCTTACCAGTTGAGTGTTTCTAGAGGAAGGACACATACCAGTTACTCTGCCATTTTGCCTCTTAATGCATGTGCTTCAGACTACTCATCCAACTCCTGAGATTTTATTGGGAAGTTGCTGATCCTCAGTTTCAGGCTTTTTCTATTGGGAGACTGCCTTTCTCTGGCACTGGCTGTGATCAATTATCACATCAGAATTTATGGGAAAAACTGAATAGATAAACCATACTCTCAAAAGAAGCATTGTCAAAATATGTCAAGGAATGAATTTGATTTGGGATAAGTCATTGCTGGTTGCCCTGTTATGGATTAGAGTGGCTCTCTGAAGCAGGCTCAAATTGAGTCTCTTATGGTAGGCTTCCAGGTGTCTGCTCCAGTGGGACCACCAACTGATGCTTTAAAAGATTTAGCAGTTGCCAAATATGTTAAGACTCTGGGCACTATACTGACTTCTGTTCATGAGTTTGCTTCTAGCAGGACCACTCATCCCACAGATGTAGCCCTAGATCATTTTCAACTGGGAGACTGTGTCCTCCTGAAGACTCTGAAAAAAAAAGGACTTGAACGCTGACCTCCTGCCAAGTTGACAAGGCCATTCAAAGTGCTGTCAAATATTCACTCATCAGTTAAGCTTGCTGGAAGAAAGCCATAGGTGCATCACACTCAGGTCAAGGCAGCACAACCAGAAGAAACCAGGAAAACAAGGGGCTTGGGAGCCCTTGGAGGATCCAAAGCTACTCTTACACAAAAACGGTAAGTGAAATAAAAATGTATGTCCTACCACATTTATTTAAGAATGCATTCCAATATCAAATGGCAAATTTCAACAATGCAAAAACCACAATTACTCTTGCACCAACCTGAAGCCTGTTTCTCCAATCACCTATTGGGTCTGATTGATAACTTCGTACCCAGAGGTCCATGCTTCTTTCTTACTCAGCACTGCATTACACATTATGTGCAAAGAAATAATAAGAACCCACAAGCTTACAAGTGTAATTTCTATTGACCAAATGACCTCCCTAGGTTAAGCCACCTGTTGCACTTACATTAATTCCTCCTCTAAAGTAGAGACCCATATTAATAAAATTATACAACAGGCTACCTGACTTCAACGAACTTTAGAACACCAAAGCAGAATTAATCTGGGCACTTTTGGGGACTGGTTTATAGACCTGTTCTCTGGGATTCCTAGTGGAATTCAGTTAATCCTGGAAAGCATTCTTAAATTGGGCCTTAATATTCTTCTTTTGTCATGGCGGCCTACGTACTAGTAAAACTTACTATGTATTGCATAACCAAAGGTTGCATGAGTTTGACTAAAACTATCAAAGCAAGAAAGGAGATGCCCATGATCATTGTTCCTAAAAGAAACACTAAGGACTATTTCCTTAGGCAGGTCAAACGATTTTATTCTACAGTCGCCCCTCATCAACCTTGTCCAGCAAGAAATAGGCAGATGAGAGAAAAAATCCCTTTGTCTGCAATCCCACAAGATTGTGGAATGACCTTTGACAGTGCAGAAATTGTAGTAGTGAAAGGAAGTCTAGCATGACTAGTTCCATTTTGCTCCTAACCCCACCACTGCCCCTAGCACCCTAAACAATGATATCATTTAGGTCAACTGCTTTTGATTATTTCTGCACGTAGGCCAAACTAATTATGGGAGGAATTTACAGTTTACCTTTAAAGCAAGGATAATAGTCCCTTCCCAAAACAAACCCCTGAGGAGATAAGGATGGTGTACACACAAGGAACCATGTTATGTTAAAGATTTATAGGAGCATTGTGATCTGACCAAGGACAAGGCAGTTTCACAACCCTCCCTGAGACCCTTGTTGCCACCCAGATGTCTGTGATCATTGATCACCTCTTGATCTCAACCTCCTCCTTCTTCACCTTCCCCAACATAAACAGGGCCTAAAATTCTGTTAACTAAAGATGGTTCTTTAGGACATTAGTACACTATATTCTTGGTTTACTGGCTGTCCAAAACAAAGTCGCCTTCCTTCCCCTAACACCTTGTCTCTTGACTTACTGGCTATTTTGCAGCAAGTGATATAAGCTTGGACTTGTTAACAGTTCAGCAATATATATGAATAAAAACAGAAATTATATATATACATACATATATATATGAGGAGAGGGAATATGTGTAAATGTAGGTGAATCTAGGTAAAAGCTATATGAATGTCAATTGTAATAATCTTACAGATTTTTGGTAGGTCTGATTCTCTTTCAGAATAAAAGTGTATGGATAATTTAAAAAATGTTGAGAGCTCTCTTCTGAGAGGTGTTCAAGTAGAGACTAGATGAATTCCTGAGTAATAGGGATTTTTGCTTGGTTTATAAAATGGGACTGGATGATTTCACTTTGACCCTTAATGTGATGATTAATTTTATGTGTAACTTGGCTAGGCCACAGTATCCAGATATTTGGTCAATCAGCAGTCTGAATGTTTTTGTGAAGGTATTTTTTTTTTACATGAGATTACCATTTAAATCAGTAGACTTTGAATAAAGCAGGTTACACTCCACAGTGTGGGTAAGGTTCATTCAATCCATTGAAGGCCTTAGGAGAAAACACCGAAGTCCCAGAGGAAGAGACTGTCTTCAGACTGAAACGGCAACATCATCTCTTCCCTGGGTCTCAAGTCTTCCAGCCTATCCTGCTTATTTTGGACTTGCCAACCTCCATAATCACATGAGCCAAATACTTAAATCAATGGTTTCTGTTTCTCTGGTGAACCTTGACTAATAAACTTAGATTCTATTTCCAGCTGCCTCCTTGCAACTCCTAATATTCTTCTCTATTTCTTCATCTTCCCAGAAGCCCCTTACCCTCCCTCCCACTCCTTGTGTTCAGGGCCTGATATGTAATAGAAGCTCCTCCCCACTACCAATTATGTAATGCAAGGCTAACTGAGAATAAGCTCAAGGTGTAGTCTAAAAACCAATATATCATTTGTTATTCTTATTATTATAAGTTTTGCAATTACCAAGATTGCTATATAGAACGTGTTATAATCATGGCCAGCCTGAAGCCTAACCTCTGAATGATCCATATCTAATCACAGAGTACCAGTGTCTTAAATGTCACCCCACTCCACTGCTGGGATATATGCCTTCATTAAGATTAAGGAGAAAGAATTTAAATATCAGAGCTTAGCACTGAGCAATCATGTCATTTCTATTGATCACCTAATGAAAATTTATGGCATTTAACAGTGAAAACATCAGTTTACATAACGATGCTAGCTTCTACCACTGTGCTCATGCCATTTCCAGGAAAGCCTTCATCATATTTACTGTAACAGTGCATTTTTAAGGGTCTTCCAACTGCAGAAAGCACACTATGGCTGAAGAAAGATGGGGTACTTTAGTTCTGCCGTTTTGTTACCAAGTGATGTAAATAAAATTTAGACACTGGTCAGCATGATGAGAACCCAGAAAGTTGAAATGTAGAGACTGGTTTCCTGCAGATGTGATATTTTAGAGCAATCATAAAAAAATCCAAATAGGGAGGATAAATGTAAGGATAGAAACAGTCACAGAGTAATAAACTAACACCTTTAAAAAAAGTAAAGAAGTGTATCACCTAGTTGAAATGGGTGAGAATTGTGTCACCTACAGAATCTAATTTATAGTCATCAGAGGAAATAAAAATATTCCCAAGAAGCAACTGTTCCTGGCAAGCTGTTGTGGATGCCACTCCTGACAACTGTGACCCTGCCATAATTTCAGAAGTTAGACATCATTTGCTAAACAAGAAACTTCCGATTTCTTTTTAAATTAATCATGAGTATGGAAAGGGGAAAAGGTTCACTGTCCTCGATTTTCCAGATTCCTCTGAGCTCCAAAGCACACAGAGGGCAACAGGCATGCCATCTTTTCAGAAAGACACTCTCTGACCTTCTTATCTAAAGCAGCACATGCACCCCATGGCTTTCCAGCCCCTCACTCTGCTGTCTTCACAGAGCCTATTACTGCCCGAGAACAGCAGGCTGGCAGCTGGTAAGGCCTACGACCTGAAGCTGGCGGCCTGCATGTGCAGCCTGCCTCTGTGACTTGACAGCCGGGGGATGGGGTGGGGAGGAGGAAGACCTGGGATAAGGTACTTAATTTTCCTGTTCCTCCATTTCCTCTTCTGGAAAATAGGAATGTTAATAGTGCCTATCTCATAAGATTGTGAGAATTAAGTGAGTTACTATTGAAAGCCCTGGGAGCACTGTCTGGCAAATAGTCATACTCTGTGAAATAAAACAGGTGAGCAAAATGTATTCATTGTTTATCATCTGCCCTATTGGAAGATGAGCCCCACAAGAGAAGCGCCTTATCTTACACTCTATTGTACCCTCAGTGCTTATGGCAGTGCCTGGCCCATGGTGGGCCTCAGTAAATACCTGCAGAAGGTAAGGCTGGGAGCACTGTCTGCTTCTTTTGTGCTGCTTTCCTGGTTTCTCTCCTCTCTTACTCAAATGACCTCATTTGGGTGATCTGGCTTATGTGTTTAGTTAGAAACTCATTAAAATATTTTATGCCAACAAATTCTCTAGGAATGTAATCTTGTTAATCCATTCATTCATTAATTCATTTATTAAGATCATATAGTTGAAGGCCTATAGTGTCTCCTGACTCAAATATATGGCCCAGAAACAATACTCAGCGTGTATTTCAACTATAAGATAATGAGATGTCATTTAAATAACCACTCTAGGCTAAGCCATTGGGTACAGAGGCCAGCGGGGAAAAGGGATAAGTTAGGAACAGTCAGGGTTGAGATCAGGAACCAACTTTGCCATTGAACATGCATGGGAGGGGTGGCCTGCCTTCCAAATCACAGAATAAAAGGGATCCAACCAAGCTGGCAGCTTTATCCAGGGTCTTCTCTGGTGAACAGAGTGCCACAGAGCACCCTGCAGATGGGGTAATCATCAGGTCTGGTCCTAGCTAAATGGAGGGGCAAAAGGACCCATTTGAATTGAAGCAAGTCCTTAGTCAGCAACTGAGCTGACTCAGGGT
Source organism: Gorilla gorilla gorilla (assembly GCF_029281585.2). Classification (NCBI taxonomy): domain Eukaryota; kingdom Metazoa; phylum Chordata; class Mammalia; order Primates; family Hominidae; genus Gorilla; species Gorilla gorilla. Next base: position 103,977,150 of record NC_073229.2, read on the forward strand.
TCAACTTCCAGGAAGTTCGAAGTTGAAGTAGTCTGGGCCTGACTAAGAATTCACACGTTCTCCAGCTCCAGACACATGACCTGTATTTTAGAACAGAGTCCAGTGCCAGCAGGAGACTGGAGAACTAATCAGCGACCAGTGTGCACTGCAGTCTGCAGCCATATTGCAGTCTCCATGAAACCCTTGGTTTTGGTCTTTCCTCATTTAGGGGGCTGGGCTTTCATGTGCATTTGAAAGCCAACATCCTTTAGTTCTTGGAAATGTCACTTATTACTTCTTTAGTAATTACCTCCTTTCCATTTTCTCTCTTCCAGAAATTCTTAATTAAATCTATTTCCTAGTTTGATCCTTTAACTTTTTTATTATTTCTTTTTCTGTTTTCCTGTTAGAAATCTGTAGGGGCTTTTGTTTGTTTTGCTTACCAGTCTATTTCCTTAAATTTATCTCCTAGCAATTCTACTGATTTCAGCTTTCAAATGTTAACTTCCAAGATCCTACCAGTTCTTGTTTTATGGATATAGTGTATTCTCATCTCCCTCTGAGGAATGTGGTTATAAAGTGTTTGGGGCTGTTACTTTTCTTGCCTGTATGGTTGCTGAATCCTTTGAGTTCCTCTTTAGTTTTTCCTTTTTTGTCTCTGCCTTGCTTCTCGAAGACTTCCTTGACATCTGCTCCTCTTTGTCAGTCCTTACTCATAAGAGTGAGCCCCTTGAGAGTGGAGTGAAGCTCTGTGTTCAAGGCTAGTCCTTATTTCCTGGTTAGCTTCACTGTGGGATTATGGGTAGAGATGGCCATTTTGTTGAGTGACCCTCAAATACTGGCATCTGTAGGTCTGTTCTCCTGCTCAATCTGTTTATCCAGAGAGCATCCTCCACTCTCCTAGCTGGAGAGCTAAGGCTGGTCACCAGAGAATGGAGGTTGAGTTAGGCAGGGGCTCACTACTTGGTGTGTAGACTTTCACTGAATTCCCTGCTTCCATCCTCTTGCCTCACCTCCTCCACTTCTCCCAACTGGTGTTCCTGAATCTGTCCCTTCTTTGGGAACTTCAGAAAGTTAATCAAGTCTTTCTAGCAAATTCTAAAGATCACAAGGAGTAGCTTACTCAGTGGGATCATTTTTACAGGGTTGCAAATCAGAACTTAAAGACATTTTTCAGGCATCGCCTTTTGAGGACAATGATTAAAAGGGGCTAAAAAAAATCATTAAGAGCTTAGTAATAGAACAGCCTGATTGTGCAGGCTAGGATATTCACATGCATGCTCCCAGACACTGTAGGGTATAGGACCGGGCATGGGGTGGGAGTGGAGGGGCAGCCCAGGGACTTCCACGTGTGTCTTGTTTTGGGTTCATAAGAGGAGACTATTAGGTAAATCACTTTACCTTCACTAGTAAAATTAAATTAGAGGGTTAGAGTGTGGGATCTTTAGGTTCCCTTCAGCTCTAAGATCATCTGTTCTATTCCACAGTAATGAAGTCATCTCATTTTTATCCCTGTAGATAGCTAGGATGAATCATATACAGACATAAATTCTACTTCAAGACATTAAGGTGATATGACATGAATGTCACAAATAACAATAACATCTCCCACATCTTGTGGTTTGAAGGGATAAATGAAGAAGCAGTGTTACCTGTGCTTTGCACTTGTAGTTATGTGAGCTTTTCTTTCAGGCATGAAAAGGCAAAGGCTGTAAAATGGTTTCTTTTAAGGCTTGTTAACATTGGAATTTTATATTTCAAAACCTGCATTATATATTTAGGAAATAAGAGTGAAACAAACCAGTGTGGGTGGCTGGGGATGAATTTGAATGTGTAATTATACACATCACTTCTGAAGGGCAGCTGCAGGAAGCATGTTGATACGCTGTGCTGGGGTCTATGAGATTGGTTGCTAATGAATGCTTAGCACACACACATTTACACACACAGACACACTCATGCATGACCTTGGCATCTGCCCTTGGAAATGTCTGGAAATGCTTTCAACACTGCCTTTGTATACAGTGAAGTGCCCTGGTAATCAGTCTTACGAGATACTGGGAACTATTTCAGCAAAAGATACAAAAATAAAGAGAAGGTATTATTCCTCTGGAAAACCTTTGTTCTTCCATAAGATTAGTTCCTTTCCCTCATACCTCCTTGGGATAAGAGTTTTCTCAATTAGAAATGTTTTTATCTGCAATTTTTAAGGGAATGGCTTCCTGGCACCCTTGCAGGTCTCCACACAGGCCCTGGAGGTGAGGCTCAGCTGCAGCCTGACTTGGCTTGGTGAACGAACACCTTGTCATGTTCTCAGGAATTTGGCATGAGTGGCAGTTCCGTGCGGTGCTGTCAAGGCTGTTGCCATTCACCTCCCTACCTTGTGGGAGGTTGTCACAAGGTCATTTCCCATCTGTTTTCCTGGTTCTGGTGAGGTATGGGACTTTCCATCTGTCCCCCTTCTTCAGGAACTGTTGCAGACTATAAAAGTGCTTGGCTGGAGCCTAGAGTTGTTGACTTCTCAGTCACAGGGTGAGGAGTGACCCACTGCTTGTGCTCCCCATCATCTCCCCCCTTGGCTTGGTGTCATCCTGTGGAACAATGGTGGCAGGTAGCTGACACCATGCTGATCTTTTATGCTGTCTATATGAGTTATAGATTGGCTAAATCCATTTTGGCTTGTTGTCTCCTTACCAGCCGAATCTCTAGAAATATGGCCAGCAAAGCTAGCAGCCGCCCCCATGCTATTGCTTAGTGACTGCCTGGCTGCTTGGTAGAAAACTCAACCAGCTTAAGAAATAAGGGATGTCTCCTTTCCTCACATGCCAAGAAGTCAGGACACAGGCAACTGTTAAGTCAGCGACATGATGTCAGGGCTGATCCACTGCAAAAATTTCTCAGTCATCTTCGTCCTAAGATGGCTGTTCTGGTTCTGGATATCAAATCACATCTGCATTTAAGGCAAGATGAAGCAGTGAAAGCAGGAATCATCATCTGTCTGCTTTATTATGAAAGCAAAAGCTCTCTCAGAAATACTCCGGCAGACTTCACTTTGTGCACCATTGGCCATAACAGGATCATAATACCCTGAGCTTAAAAAAAAAAAAAATAGTTTCTGAAAAAGAGGAGCTAGATCAGCATGATTGGCCTACACTAGACCAGACTCGTCAGAATACACATTTGGGCTGGTCTCCTTACCTTTCTGAACCAAACATGAGTTTCATTGGTGGGACATAAGAAGACTATAAGTTGGATAGGCAACAAGTTGTATCTGCCATTTGAACCAGTGTTGCCAGTCCCAGCCTCTTATCCCAGCTCAGTAGGAAAGACCTGTCAGTCGCTGACTCTACTATCTCTTCTTGCTTGCACATCAATTATATCTCATATTTGAACTGACCAATGAATAACCGGGGCATTGCAAACACAATTTCCAGTTCTTCAGAAACTGTAAATCCAATCTGAAAGAAAAAAGTTGAGAGTTGTCATGATCAAGGACTATAAATGCACCAGCACCTGAACTCCTTCCTTTTCTTACCTGACAACATCAAATGTTTAGAAGAAAAATGACATTAGGTGAACATTGAGAGTCTGATGCCACCATAAGCTTACTCACCTTTGCAGTATTCCGAATAAAATAAATTTCTTTCAGGTAAGAGTACTACTATATCCCCTCTTGTTTAAGTAAGAGATAATTGGGATTATTGCCTGCATTTGGGAAATTGATACAAGAAAAAGCCAACCTATTTTGTCTGGAGGGTAGAAAGTTATTCAAATGCTAAGATAGGAACTAATCCCTCAGGAGCTAGGCTATGAGAACTTAGCCTACCTTTTCCTTCTCTCCTATCTAACTCCTAAATATCCCTCAAGATGCTGCTTAAAAATAATTTTCTTTTTCGTGTGCTTATTATAATGCTTACCACTGGCACACTGGAATTATTTACTTAGACAGTTGTCGTACCCACTACATTAGGAAATTTTCCAGGGGAACAGTTTTGTTCCAAACACTTAGCACAAAGTAGAATGCACAGTAGTAAGTTCTTAACATGTTTTTGTTGAATAAAATCTATTTATACCTTCCTTGATGGCTGTCAAAAAACTACTTAAAACATGCATAATTAATAACATAATTAAGTTCTATATCTTCATTGAAGCACATCAAAATAAAAAGTGCATTTATGGTCCAAAACAAAGACACAGGTAAAAAGCAAATTCAAACCAAGAAAAATATCTGCAACTCTTATCATATAAATATGATTTATTTCCTTAATATGTAAACCGTTATAAATTGAGATGAAAAAGATCAATCAGCCAAAAGATAAATGAGCGAGGACATGAACAGACAGTTCACATAAAAATGACCCTTAGTGAGATGACACTCAACCTTACCCATACTTTTAAAAATGCAAAGAAATGATAAGTGAGAAGCCATTCTCAGTTATCGTGTTGGCAAAAATCCAAAAATTCAGTAATATACTCTGTTAGTGAGACTGTGGGAAAACGGGCACTTTCAACATTTCTGTAGGAACCCAAGTGGTACAGCTCTGAGAGGGGACCATGTAGCAATTTCCATACAGTATTACAAATGCTTTCACCCTTTAACTCAATTAACCTATGACAGGGAGTTTATCCTATGGAAATCTCTGCACAGTTACAAAATGACATGCACAAGTGATGTGTTATGGTATTGTTTGTAATAGCCTAAGAAACAATCCATTTCCATAAAGAGAGGACTGGTTAAATAAAGTGCAGTATGTCCTCAAAATGGAATACTAGGTGCTGAAAAAGAATGAAGACAGCCTCTCTGTTACATTGTGGGAAGGTATCCAGGATAGATGGCTCAGAAGAAAAGTTCAGAATAGTGAACACATTATGATGCCCATAGTGTCATAAAGAAGAGGAAAAGAATATGTATTTGTTTTGGTTTGCAACTGCATAAAGTACTGGAAAGGTATACTGTAAGGAGGGGGGCTGACCGGGTGGATAGAATAGAAGCAAAACTCAACGTATAACATTTTTATTTTAAAAATCCATGAATTAAAAATAATAATCTACCTGTGAATTATTACTTATTAAAAATTAAAAATTTTAAATCCTACACCTTGCACATAGTGTTTACAGCCAAACTGCATGTGTTTAAATTTCTGCCTCACTTACTGCATAAGTGAATTTTGGCAAATTTCTTAACCCCTCTCTGTCTTGAAGGAATTTGATGAGTTAATAAATACAAAGGAATCAAGCCTAAAACACAGTGAGTTCTACATGACTGTAGTCTGTTATTAATACTGCATTTAACAGTAATAATTTTGAAGAACACTTTAACCCTTTAGTGATAAGATTTCCTGAATTCTTCTGATATTCCTAAGTTTTTTCCCCCCAAAGGTGGTAAAATGAATGCCAAGAGAAACACAGTAATATCAAACAGCACTGAGCCAGGGCCAGGTACAAATACAGGAGCCGACACTTGGGCATTGCTAGATCATTCCATGTCACACATATGGAAACCCTAAGAAACAAGGTCATTGATTTCTCTTTCTTTTTAACAAATCAAAAAGAGAATATAATAAATTGGATTATGAGGCATTATGAGTGCGTAAAGTGTTGGAAGATGTGCAAGACAGCTATAAAACACAACCCCTGAAAGTATCTGCTGCAATTCTTGATGAAATCAATAGACGACATCTTTCCTAGATACCCAGAAAACGGGAGTCGCTGTCAGGCTGGGAGTTTCTAGAGAAAGACTCTAAATAAATATGTGGCCACAGGTTCCATAGCACTGCTTGTATTTACAGTTTTGAACACACCCACCCCATGGTTGCTTATTTTAAAAAATAAAAACTCACGGATGCAGAAACGATATAATCAGCAAGGCACTGTCAGTAAATTTGCCAACTCCCTTTGGGTGGCTTATGTTGCCTGTTTCTGTGGAAAATGAATTTGTGCACGACATTTTAATGTTTGGATTATCAGATAACGCCGATTCAAAACAGCACAAAGAAACAGCTTAGGCATTTTTCCTTCTAATCAGAAAAAGAAGCTTACCACATTGTGGAGAAATTGTGCCCCCTGCTGATTTAACTTGATATTAGCGTCATTGGTTTTTTGGGTTTTTTTTTTTTTTTTTTTTTAAAGGCCTGCAGTGCCGCAAGGTAGTGCAGTGTCTTCAAGGTCAGTAATTTACATGTCCTCCTCTCAGAGGCTAAGGCAGCCTCTCTGTGCAAATAGGAAGTTTTTGCTTGATCGTGACCTTGGAAAAAAGGAAGCAAAGGAGGAATGCCTCCTTTTATGAGCTTTCTGGAGATATTTGTTCTAAGAACCTTCTCAGTATTCCCCGTACCTTTGGCGACTCTGAATAAGGAAAGCGAGCAAGCAGTGAAGAGAGAGGAGCTGGTTGCTGGTGAGCACACGCCCCTTGTAATTAATCCCCACTTCAGGAGCAAAGGACAGTAGAGCTCCGTTCATTGATGGAGTTTATTCAGTCTGCGAAAACTATTACCACCAATGAATAGCAATCACGATGGGGCATTCCAGGTGCTCAGATGTCATTCTGTTAACTTGGTGTAAGCTACCCTCTGAAAGGCTCCAGCCCTGGACAATATTGTTAACCAGGGATGTAGCATTAGTAACGGCAGCCTCTTTCTGTGGCCCTCATTTTCATCTTGATGCTTTGTTCCCTTCTTGCTTATTGCCTCTCCACCTGGGCTTTTAATGTGTTTTTCCTAGGCTGGTACTTATTTCCAACAAGCTGCCAAGTAATCTCTCTGGAAAAGTCAACGGACTTTTTTGTTTTTTTTCTGTTCTTTACTTGTGTTTTTCTTTTTCTGTGTATTTTTCTTTGTGCGTTTGTGTGTGTGTGTTTGCTTGCATTTTGCTCGTGTTCTTTGCTTTGTTTGTGTTCTTCTGATAATTGCATCTTTAGGAGAAATTCCTGAATGAACACAGAGAGGACTTTAGCAATGCATTCGGCCTTGGAGAAGATAAAGGAGGAAATTTTCTAAGGTGGGGAGGACCTTTCCTCACGTCTGTCCTAGACAAGGCCACAGGCTGCAGGGCTGCGTCTCTGCCAACTGTGACAAGAACAGCCTCTTCCAGTCTACGGGATGCAATACTTTGTCCAAGATTCAGTTAACAGGTAGTAAATATTGTCTTTCCCTCCTCTGTACCTTAAAAGGGCTTTCAGTCTTTCCAAGGGCCCTTTGCTCTTTGGTTAGAGTTGCCAGATTTAGTCAATAAAAGTCCAGGGCACCCAGTCTGGATTTTATTTTAATATGAATTTCAGATAACGATTTTTTTAAAAGTATTTGTATTTGTTGTTTATCTGAAATTCAGATTTAACTGGGCTGTCGTACTTTACCTGGCAACCCTATCTTTGATTGAACTCTGTTTTCACGCTGTTTTCCAGGGCATTCTAAATCTAGCTGAGTGACTGCTGAGCCAGGGCGCGAGGTCCTGGGCCTTGGAACCCAGGTGGCCTGGGCGGTGCGGCTCCTCGCGCGCTGCCTCAGGCTCTCACCTCCCTCTAGCGGCCGCCAAGGACATCACACACGCCGAGCGGAAGCCCTGCTGGGCGGTGCTGCCGGCTCCAACCCCGGAAAGGGCACGTCCGAGAGAGCTCACCTTCAGCTACTTTCTCCTGGAGGGTCTGCGGTGGGGGCCTGCACAAGAAAGTGGCCTTACTCCCAATAGCGGAAATGGAGTTTCCCTTGTTTCACTTAAAAATACAATGGAAAAAAATGCCTCTGTACAACAGCCTAACCTGACAGTTGATGTCTGACCCTGGGCTGTACTCACCACTAAACACTGATAGATGTTGTCATTTTCATGCTTAAAGAGACCCCACTCACCCCAAATAATTTGTCAAAGAGTACTCATGTAGACAGCAAGTTTTGGAAGGTGGAGATGCTTATCTGTCTTCTGTGATGTGCCTGTGCCTGATAGCTAGTAAATAAGTTTAAATGAATTGACATTGAAATACACTACAGGCTTGGAATTAAAAACAAAGAAGAAACCTATTCCTACCCTCAGAGAATGACCACTTCATCGCAGAGGAGATGATGGCTGAAGTGCTTATGCTCAGCAACGACTGTGGAATTGGGTCTTGGAATTTTAGTTCCTCTGTTAACTTAGGAAATGGATGGCTGGAGGTCTGGGCCAGCCGATGAGGGGTTGATATACCTGAGATTGCTTTACAAAACACTGCTTTTAGTGTTTAATGACACAGGATAGTGTCTACAGCAGTGGCATGGAGCCAGAACAGGGTTCTAGAATCCAGAGATGACTCCCAGGTTACATCTGAGTTCCTTAAAGGACAGTTTCTGCAACGAAGGTGTTCCATGATTGCTCGTTGAATGAATGAATAGGAGTATCTATCACAACCATCTCCACACTCATTGGCTTTAGTGGAGTCAAGGCAAGGTAAAGATATTAATGGCAGAATTCTGGTGATAGGGGCCCCTACCACCAACGGCAGTATTAAGGGGTGATTAGGGAAAAGGGTAGCTTTTAGTCTCTTTCAAGCCACGCAAACAAAGATCACAGAATCTAAGCAAAAGCAAATGTCTTGCTTTACAGTTTCAAGACAAAGCCCCTGGAAGTTGCCCCTTTTAAATAGATTGTCCCTTAGCCTTGCTACGCAGATACACTGGATCCTGTAACCATGTTAGCCCTGATCTGTAATCTCACAAAGTCGGGTGGCAGGTATTTGCTCAGGAAATTGAGACATTAGGTACTCACACTTTTAAAAATAACACATAAGGAAGGCAATAATAATTACATAAGATAATATGTTCCAGGCTCTATATCTTGTTATCTAATTTAATCTTCACTGTAACCCTATAAGGTTATTATTATTGCCCACATTTTTGCAGATGTGGAAATGTCAGCTTAAAGAAGTGAAGTAACTAGGCGAAGGTCATAGAGACAGCCAATATGCAAATGCACATCTGCCTTATTCAACTCTTTCCAACATACAGTGCTGGTACTTGAGTATATGAGGAAGCCTGTTTGTATACCTCCAAGCAGAATCAAATAGGAAATGTTTGCTAGAAATAAAAAGGAAGCATCAAAGGAAAATATGGAAGGGTCAACCAAAGGGTGAATGGGCTTTGTCCTTTCTTCGCTGGAGGTCTGAGCTCAGAAGCCTGGGTCTCAATAGCTCATTCCTTTAGAAATGAGGTTCTTTACACTTGGACACAGGGAGGGGAACATCACACACCAGGGCCTGTCAGGGGGTGGGGGGGTAGGGGAGGAATAGCATTAGGAAAAATACCTAATGTAGATGATGGGTTGGTGGACACAGCAAATCACCATGGCATGTGTATACCTATGTAACAAACCTGCACGTTCTGCACATGTATCGCAGAACCTAAAGTATAATGTTTTAAAATTAAAAATATATATAAAAAAGAAATAACGTTCTTTAGATAACAAAGGAAAGGGCAATGATTCCAAAATCTTTCTCAGCTTTTAAAATGCACACGCTTTCAGGCCTTAGCTCCTGGGTATTCTGATCTAGTAGTACTGGGATGGGGCCCTGGAATCTGAATTTTTAGCAAACATGGCAAATTTGAAACCCAGGAGATGTGATGTTATCAATGTTAATTCCTCCTCCAATCAACCACTTAGGCTAAATTCTTAAGGTAATTTTCTAACAAATATTTGTATTATTATTTGTATAAGATTATGTTAGGAAAGGAACATAAGGCACTCATTGAATGAACTGGTGTATTTCTAGAAAGCAATATGTCAGAATTCTGATGGTGTTTTCTATGCCATTTCACTGGCATTTGGCAGCTTATAACATAGCCCCAGTGGAGATGTAAACTCCTTAAATCTGGTAATTCCACTTTATATTGGATTATAAAAGGTTATGTGGGGTAAGAACCTCAGACCTTTCAAAGAACAGTTAATCTCATGAAAAGAAAAATTTTGGAACCAAAATGTAATAGTGGTTGTTTTAACTCTATGTTCTTTCAGTCATTTAGATCCTCTACTCATTCTCTGAACAAGCATTTTTTAAGTGCTTACCATGTTTCATGCTATGCTAGGAGCTATGAAGAAGGGGGAATAAGAGCTGCTTGGTTTCATTAACTTTAGTGTGATACACCTTCTGAATCCTGTGAATAAAGAGTCTGGGTAAACTAAGGTCAATACATAAAAATAAAACAGATTACAGATGTTCCCACAGTGAAAATGATCACTGTGCACACTGGTGTTTACTTTAATGGACACGTGAATGGGAATGGTGTCAGCACCACACTCTGAGTATCATCAACTGACTCATGAGAAATCCAGAACACTTTGAAAGAAGGTAGAGAGGCTGTGTTACCTCTTCAACTTTGAGCCCCATCTTGCTGAATCAGAGAGTCAACTGAATGGGATTAATATTAAGATCAAACAAGGACGGTTTCAAGTTGTTTGACTAGATATTTCCTCCTTTCTCTCTTACCATATGTTGTTTTTCCTAATTATTTAACTCCTAGGCCTTCCAATTCTATCCCTCCTTGTTGATTTATACCATCCATACTCTTTCGGGTAATTAAGATTTCCTTCTTTAGTCATCACCCCAGCATATAAATTTCATTATCTTTAACTTATCTTACTTATTTCAGTGTAAGAAACTCATCTAAATACCCCTATCCACTTCCTTTTGCAGACACGATCATAACATTTGTAATTTGTCTCGGTTGTAGCTGAATAAGTTACTTAGAAGATGATTTTACATGTTCTTTTTATTTCTTTACTTATCCTCTGTCTACATTTCTGACATGTGCACATGCTCCAATATCTAAGGTTAAATCTTCACTGGTTGGGCAGGTGAGTAGTTGATATATGACTAACAGGCAATTCTCCTTCAGGAAACTCAAGATTGTGTAAGTATGCCTGATTCATCCCTGCTGCTGCAACTGAAACATGTAATAAAAGAGCAACAACAAAGAGAGGTGATGATGACAGCTTAGCTGCAGCATCTTGTTCTCTAGCTCAATAAGCCAACAGGGAAACTATGACCCTGGTGAAACAAGTAGCTCTCAGAATCATTCCAGTCATTCCAAGGAGTGATGTGATTTTTCTTCACATGTTCACAACGAAGATACTATGTTGTTTAATTGATGCTCTTTTTCAAAGTGTGTTCTCTTGTTTCTATATACCTCCCTTATAAGGCTCCATACTGTCATTCAACTTTATTTCTGTTCAACAGAGATTTCTTAAACACCTCCTGCATGCTAAGCACTGTGCTAGGAGCTATAAATATCATGAGGTGGATACAGACATGGCTGTCTCCTGGTACATTCTTTTTCCATCATTCAATCAGATTCACCTATTTTTAAATATGTTGATAATGAGTCAGGATATAAGAATATAAGGCTAAAAGCACGGGCTCTGATCAGAGAGACTTGGTGATGAGCCTTAAGCTTATCACTATTATGGTGGTCATAGGCTTACTTGCATGTACTACTGAGCCTTTACTTTCCCATTTGTGAAATAGAGGTGACATTAGTACCTACTCCCCAGAATAGTTTTGAGGATTAAGTGAGATAAGTGCTCCAGTGTCTTGAATTTAGCAGTGTTAAAAAAGTAGAAGTTCTTATTAATTAATAATATGATTTTCCTGAGAATGTAAACACAGACTCACTAGTTCTCTGCCAGAAGGTGAGGCACCTCCTTGAGCCTCCTAAGAAAAGCTTTTGACAAAGGTTGAAACTGATGTGTAATTGAATTCATAACAAGCTTGTTGAATGGTCAACCAGGAAATATTAAGGTGAAGATTTCTCATGTCAAGTGAAATTAAGAGAATATGAACTAGTGCTGTGACCCCCAAGCTCCCTTTCTTTAAAAGACATTTTCTCTGATTTATTCTGAATAAAACAAGTCTGAGAGAGGCTGTGAAATAATGGTTCTGTGGTAATTAGGTCATCTTCAGAAAGTGCTATATAAAATATTATGCATTATATATTCACAATGCACTTCATTAGCATGTTAAAAATTCAGAGAATACTAGCAGAAAAGAAGCCAGTTTTAATTTCTTATCATTTCCCAAATTCATTTGTCTGTAGGATTCTTTGTTTGTTGAATAGCATCAAGTAGCATCTCAAGGAACACCCTTTGGGAAATGCTGCTGAGAGAAGCTAAGAACTTGCTTCACAATCGTCAAGCACTGAAAAGGATTCATACTTGGGAAACTGGCAAACTGTTTTTCTGACCCTGACCCTTACCAGTAGTATAATCATGGGCAAGTCACTTGATTTCTTCACATGTAAAACAAAATGATAATACATCCTCCATGGACAGCCATAGAGAGAAGATTCATTACAAAATGCATTTACGGTAGGAACAGAAGTTGACAATAAAAGTTAATATTGTCACATTGTGCATCCTAATTTACACGAAACTCACTGCAAGGAAGCAGATCTTAAAAGTAGTCTTGATACTGGAAGACTGGGAAGAGTTTGGGTGTGCTCAGGACAGAGCTATTGACTAAAGTATGAGGTATGTGTAGAGAAAGATGAGGAATCAAGGCTGGGAAGACGAGAAAAGGAGGAAGATAATTTGGTGCTGGGGTGCTGAGGACACTAATAGAAATGGTGAAAAACAAATGTGAGTAGGGGTGGCTGAGGGGTACAGCCAGACTCTTTTCTGACATGCTAGTTTGAAGAGCAAACAAACCATCCAGTTGGCAATTTCATTTATCTAGATCTTAGGAAAGAGTTCAGAGCTTGTGAAACAGGAAACATTAGCATATTATTGTGAAATTTTTGAGAGAAGAATCATTTCTTATTCAGCTCCATATCTTCTGTGTTCAACCTGGTGTCTGGTGCGTAGTAGAAGGTCTTAAAAGTTTGACAAATGAATTAATCAATGAACAAATTAATTAACTGCAAGTCTAACAAATCAAAGTAGATTCCAAGCCATATAACCGAAGCAGAATAAAACACCAGTTAAATGAATGAAATGATAGCTGAACCCCTGGAATTGGGAAGATCCACAATTAAAGGTGCATGGAGAAAAAGAAGAGGACCAAGGACAAAACAAAGAGGTACAACTTATTTGATGGCTGGCAGGAGCTAGAGAAAACAGAGTCAGAGACTGAAGGAGAAATGAGTGTTTTGCAAAAGGATCGGAAAGAAAGGAGAAAGTGGGTGTCAATGATATAAAATGATTCTGGGAGATCAAGTGGAATGAGACTTAGCTTCCATAAATATCACTTCTTTTAGCTATGCTTTAAGAAGAGCAGCGTGACCACAGGGTCCAAAGCCCTGATGTCCGAGATGTGGATGATACAGCCTGTGTAGAAGGAAGACCTCCCACCTGTACCCCACACATACACACATTGTTGGAATTTAAACTTAAAATAAGCTCCATAATAGGAGGAAACCAGAGATCTAACTTGGTTCTTCTCATTTTGACATAGAATGGTTCTTTTTAAGCTTTTAATCATGGAAAATTTTAAACATAGGCAAAGGTAGGGAGAGAAGGGTAATGAACTCCAGTGTAGCCATCACCCAAGTTGGACCATTATCAATTCATTGTCAATTTTGTTTTGTGTGTACCTCCACCCACTTTCCCACACACACACTGGATATTGCAAAGCAACCACCAGATACTATGTCATTTTACTCATACATATTTTTGTGTTTCTAAAAGTTTAAGGATCAGTCTAAAATTGCAATCACAATAACATTATTGCACACCAAAAAATTCAAGTTATTTTTTAATGTCACAAATAACCAGTATTCCAATGCCCCAAGTTATCTTGTTCAAGGTCTTTTGCTATATATATATATACACATATATATATATATATATACACACATACATATATATACACACATATATATACATATATACACACATATATACATATATAATACACATATATACATATATACACACATATATACATATATACACATATATACATATATACACACATATATACATATATACACATATATACATATATACACACATATATACATATATACACATATATACATATATATACACATATATATACATATATATATATATAAAATTTGTAATACAACAACTAGCACCAGAAACCAAAATGTCTTTTCCCCAGTAAAAGGAGTGGTGGTGTCATTTAAATTCCCTTGTAGATTAGTCTTTTCTCTGCAAACATTTCTGCACATATTGGTCACACAAATAAATGATTCATTCGCAGTTTTGATAGCTTTGATAGTTAAATACCTTTGAGGATACTACTTATACTAATAAAAACATTCTTATGGTGCACAATGGAAGCCTTATTAATAGGTGAGGAGGAGAGCCTTGTGGGTGTGGACAACTCTATTACCAGCACAATCTAGAGTTGGGTCAAGGGGAAAGGATACAGAGTCAGGTCAAGAGGAAATAATACAGAGGAGAGAAGAAAAAAGAAGAAAAAAAATCTTTGTTTTAGAAACTCATAGCCAGAAAAGGAAACCTGAAACAATGCTTTTTAATTCATACTTCCCTGGAAGGAAAGAAGACGCCAAAATAACAGAGGAGCTAGCCTAGAGAGAGCACACAGGATAGTCATGCTATCTAAATTAACTCATTTAATCCTCACAATAACGATCTAATGTCAGTATTATTAATTTGGAAATTTAGAAGCAGAGACAAATGGAGGTTAAAAATCCCCATCTCCAAAGGAGCATAACAGTATTTTTGCTACCTGGAAAGAAAGGCAATGGTTTTCCTATATATGTCAGGGAGTAACTGGGCTTCTTTTCCTTTGGATAGCAAAGAGCACTTAGACGTCAGACACCTCCAGGATGGGCCCCTTTTGAGAGTAAGCTCTGAGGCACCACGCAGATCTCGGGGTCCAAAGCAGAGCACACAATCATCTGGAGAGACCTGGTGCTCATTGAGGAAGGAGGGAAAATGATATCACATCCCCACCTTAGACATGGAAGAGTTGTCAAATGAGGGCAAAGGGACCATCCAGAAAAGAAGATAAGGAAGAAGCTAGGACACAGCCAGGCAATTCTGCCCACATGCCAGTAAAGTGGAGAAACTGATGCTGTTTATGCTTGTTGAGAGTTCCCATGGTTTTGCAGGAACCAACCCAATGTTTTCTGTGTTTTTTCACCCGCTTTCTTATAGTCTATAAGAAAACCTACTACAAAAAACTCCTGCAGGAAGAAAAGAGTTTGTGTGTTTGCATTGGAAACAGCAGGCTGGAAAAAAACGAGGAATTCCAAAGGATCCTAGGAAAAGGCATCCGAAAGGAAGCAACTTGTTGGTAGCTGGTAAAGGGGAGGTAAGGAGGCCTAAGAATGAAAGAAATAAATTATAAACCTGTTTTAAGAGTGAGAGTAGCTTAAGGCTTTAAGATTTATTTCTGGGGGGGGGGGGGAGCCTGTTGCTTGACAGCAAGCGATTTCAGCATAATTAAAAGAAATCCTTTTTAGAGTTTATATTCCAGTCATACTAGGCGCAAGGCAAATTGTTAAATATGCTTCTACCCCTCATTTCAACCTTAGACATCCCCTTACCTTTCCACTGTAATAGACTTTCCAGGACTGTTTCAAAATTGAGGTACACACATATACACGTGCATGTGCACACACGTATACACTAACATATTTGGACTATGCTATTTCAAACTCATGGGAATGCCAGGTCACCAGTTATTTCTATTAGAGTGGCGCTTGGTAATAAATGAATAACCCTGGTTCTCAGCCCAGTGTTAAATCTTAGTAAAAGATAATGAATAAGGACACAGTTTCCCCTAAGACCTTTATGCTCTTTGCATGATACTTGAACATTCTCATGCTCACATGTATAAAATCAATTTATTATTTAGCTAACTTTTGGTGGCAAGTGACAGAAAAGTTTGAACTCAGGAAAGGGAATCATTGTATTACATAACTGGTATGGCCAGAGTGCAGTTGACTTCAGTCACAGTTTGATCCAAGACAATGTTAGCAAGATATTTTCTCTCTATTGCCATCTGACATGGTTTGAATGCTCCCTCCACATCTCATGTTGAAATTTAGTTGTCATTGTGATGGTATTAAGAGACAGGGCTGGGAGGCAGAGTAAGATGGTAGAATAGAAACCTGCAACATATGTACCCCCTGCAGGTATGCCAAATTTTCACAACTGTCTACACACAGAAAAGCACCATCACAAGAGCCAAAAATCAGGTGAGCAATCACAGTACCTGGTTTTAACTTCATGTTGTTGACAGAGGCATTGAAAAGGGTTGAAGAGACAGCCTTGAGTTGCCGACACCATTCCTCCTCCAGCCCTGGCAGTGGCCATGTAGCACAGAGTCTACGCACTTCGGAGAGAGAGAGAGTGCAGTGACTGGCGTACTTTACCCTGAACTCAGTGCTGACCTGTCATAGCAGAAAGCAAAGCCATGCTAGGTTCAGCCAGTGACTGCACATGGAAGGTGCATCTGGAACAGACCTAGTCAGAGGGGAATCACACATTCCATAAGTCAGAAATCAAATTTCTTGGCAAGCCTCACCACAGCAGGCCAGAGGGCTCTGGGACTCTAGGTAAACTTGAAAGACAGTCTAGGACACAGGGACTGCAATTCCTAGGCAACTCCTAGTGCTGGGCTGAGCTTAGAGCCAGAGGACTGGGGCGGCGTGTGACCTAGAGAGACACCAACTGGAGTAGCTAAGGGAATGCTTGCACCAGTCCTCCCTCAACCTGAGGCAAAACAGCTCACAGCAACAAATGTGTCTCCTTCCTTCTGCTTAAGGTGAGGAGAGCGAAGAGTAAAGAGAACTTTGCCTTGCATCTTGGATACCAGCTCAGACGCAGTAAGATAAGGCATCTGAAACATGCTAACTATAAGTGTAACCTAGCACAGCCCCAGTTGTGGTGGCTACAGTGTAAAACTCCTTCTGTTTGAGAAAAGCAGACGGAAAAATAAAGAGAACTTTGTCATGCACTTTAGGTGCCAGCTCAGCCACAATGGGATAGAGCGACTAGCAGACTCTTGAGATCCCCGAGTTCAGGCCTAGGCTCCTGGACAGCATTTCTGGACCTGCCCTGGACCAGAGGGGAACCCACTTCCCTGAAAGCTGAGTCTCAGGCCTGGCAGCATTCACCACAAGCTAACTGAAGAGCCCTTGGGCTTTAAGTGAACATCAGTAGTAGCCTGTCAGACCACTCCCCACCCCCATGGGCCAGTAGGATGGTGCCAACAAGGAGAGGCTCCTCTGCCTATGGAAAGGGGAAGAAAAAATGGGAAGAACTTTATATTGTGGTTTGAGTGCCAGCTTAGCCATAGTAGAATAGAACATCAGGCAAATTTCTAAGGTTTTTAACTGCAATCCCTGGCCACCAGAGAGCATCTCTGGATCTGCTTTGGGCCTAGAGGACCTCACCACCCTGAAGAGCCAGCCTGGCTGGCCTTGCCATGTGCTGATTTTAGAGCCCTAGGTCATTGAGTGAACAAAGGTGGTAGCCAGGGGGTGGTTACAGCAGGCCTTGGGCAAAACCTTGTGCTATGCTGGCTTCAGGTCTGACCCAATGCAGTCTCAGTGGTGTGGCCACAGGGATGCTTACATCACCACACCCCCAGTTCCAGGTAGCTCAGCACACACACACACACACACACACACACACACGCACAGAAAGAGAGAGAGAGAGAGAGAGAGAGAGAGAGAGAGAGAGAGAGAGAGAGAGAGAGAGAGAGAGAGACTCCATATGAGAGAAAGTAAAGGAAAAAAACAAGAGTTTCTTCCTGGTAATCCAGAAAATTCCTCTGTGTCTTATTCAAGACTGCCAAGGTGGTACCTCTGTGAGTCTGCAAAAACCACAGCAAAATTGGGCTTAAGGCCAAAGTCCTTTCAAATACCTGGAAAGCCTTCTCAAGAAGGACAGGCACAAACAAGCCTGAGAAGACTACAATAAATACTTAACTCTTCAGTGCCCAGACACTGAACAACTGTAAGTATCAACACCATCCAGGAAAACAGGACCTCACCAAGTGAACTAAATAAAGCACCAGGGACCAATCCTGGAGAAGCAGAGGTATGTGACCTTTCAGACAGGGAATTCAAAATAGTTGTTTTGAGGAAACTCAAAGAAATTCAAGATAACACAGAAAAGGAATTCAGAATACTATCAGATAAATTTAAAAATAGATTGAAATAAAAAGAATCAAATAGAAATTCTGGAGTTGAAAAATGCCACTGACATACTGAAGAATACATCAAAGTAACGTAACAGCATAATTGAGCAAGCAGAAGAGAGAATTAGTGAGCTTGAAGAAAGGCTATTTGAAAATACACAGTCGGAGGAGACAAAAGAAAAAAGAATAAAAAACAATGAAGCATGCCTACAAGATCTAGAAAATAGACTCAAAGGGGCAAATCTAAGAGTTATTGGCCCTAAAGAGGAGGTTGAAAAAGAGACAGGGGTGGAAACTTTATTCAAAGGAATAATATCAGAACTTCCCAAATCTAGAGAAAGATATTGACAATTAAGTACAAGAAAGTTATAGAACACCAAGCAGAGTTAACCCAAAAGAAGACTACCTCAAGGCACTACTAATCAAACTCCTGAAGGTCAATGATAATGAAAGAATCCAAAAAGCAGCAAGAGAAAATGAAAACATAACATACAATGGAGCTCCCGTACCTCTGGCAGCAGACTTTTTAGTGGAAATCTAAAAAGAGCCAGGAGAGAGTGGCATGACATATTTAAAGTTCTGAATGAAAAAAAAAATCACCCTAGAACAGTATATCCAGTATGAATACCCTTCATGCATGAGGGAGAAATAAAGACCTTCCAAGACAAACAAAAGCTGAGGGATTTCATCAATATCAGACCTGCCCTACAAGAAATGCTAAAGGGAGTTCTTCAATGTGAAAGAAAATGATGTTAACAAGCAAGAAGAAATCATAAGAAGCTACAAAACTTACTGGTAATGATAAGCACACAGAAAAACACAATATTGTAACATTGTAACGCTGATGTATAAAAAGTACTATTATCTTAAGTACAAAGACTACATGATGGGGCGGGTGAGGTGGCTCATGTTTGTAATCCCAGCATTTTGGGAGGCCGAGGCAGGTGGATCACCTGAGGTCAGGAGTTTGAGATCAGCCTAGCCAACATGGTGAAACCCTGTCTCTACTAAAAATACAAAAATCAACCAGGCGTGGTGGCAGGCGCCTGTAATCCCAGCTACTCAGGAGGCTGAGACAGGAGAATCGCTTAAACCCGGGAGGTGGAAGCTGCAGTGAGCTGAGATCGTGCCACTGCACTCCAGCCTGGGCAACAGAGCAAGACTCTATCTCAAAACAAACAAACCAACAAACAAACTACATGATGAACCAATCAAATATAGTAACTACAACTTTTTAAGGCATAGACAGTATAATAAGATATAAATAGAAACAACAAAAAGTTAAAAAGCAGAGGATTCCTGTAGTCCTAGCTACTCCGGAGGCTAAGGCAGCAGAATGGCGTGAATCCGGGAGGCGGAGCTTGCAGTGAGCCGAGATCATGCCACTGCCCTCCAGTCTGGGCGACAGAGTGAGACTCCGTCTCAAAAGAAAAGAAAAAAATGCGGAGGATAAAGTTAAAATGTAGAGTTCTTATTAGTTTTCCTTTTGTGTGTTTATTTACAGAATCAATGTTAAGTTGCCATCAATTTAAAATAACGGGTTATAAGATAGTATTTGCGATCTCCACAGTAACCTCAAATTGAACAACATACAATGAATACACTAAAAACAAAAAGTAAGAAATTAAATTATACCACCAGAGAAAATCATCTGCACTAAAAGGAAGACAGGAAAGAAGGAAGGAAGGAAGAGGAGACCACAAAGCAACCAGAAAACCAATAATAAAATGGGAGGAGTAAGTCCCTACTTTATGAATAATAACATTGAATGTAAATGAACTAAACTCTCCAATCAAAAGACATAGAGTGGCTGAATGGATTTAAAAAAAAAAAAAAAAACCCATGATCTTTCGCCTGCTAGAAACACACTTCACCCATAAAGATACACATAGACTAAAAATAAAGGAATTAAAAAAGATCTCCATGCATAGAAACCAAAAAAAGAGCAGGAGTGGCTATATTTATATCAGACAAAATATATTTCAAGACCAAAACTGTAAGAAGAGACAAAGAAGGTTATTATATAACGATAAAGGGGTCAATGCAGCAATAGGATATAACAATTGTAAACATAACATTTCATTCAAATGTTATGTAACATTTTTCTCCACATCACATGGATCATTCTCAATGATAGACTATATGCTAGGTCATAAAACAAGTCTTAAAACATTCAAAAAATTGAAATAATATCAAGCATCTTTTCTGACCACAATGGAATAAAACTAAAAATCAGAAACAAGAGGAACTTTGGAAACTATAGAAAAACATGGAAATTAAACAATATACTCCTGAATAACCCATGAGTCAATGAAGAAATTAAGAAGGACATTGAAAAATTTTTGAAACAAATAATAACAGAAACGCAACATACCAAAACCTATGGGATATAGCAATGGAGTATTAAGAGGGAAATTTTTAGTTATAGGTGCTTACATCAAAAAAGAAAAACTTCAAAAAATAACCTAATAATATATCTTAAAGAAGTAGAAAAGCCATCACACTACCTGACTTCTAACTATATTACAGGGCTATGGTAACCAAAACAGCTTGTCACTGGTACAAAAACAGACACGTAGACCAATAGAACAGAATAGAGTGCCCAGAAATGAAGTCATACACCTACAACCATCTGATCTTTGACAAAACTGACAAAACTATGCAATGAGGAAAGGACTCCCTATTTAATAAATGATACTGGGATAACTGGCTAGCCACATACAGAAGGTTGAAACAGGAACCCTTCCTTAATTCATATAAAAAAATCAATTCTAGGTGGCTTAAGGACCTAAATGTAAAACCCAAAACTATAAAAACCCTGGGAGACAACTTAGGCAATACCATTCTGGACATAGGAATGGGCAAAGATTTCATGATGAAGATGCCAAAAGCAATTGCAACGAAAGCAAACATTGACAAACAGGATCTATTCAAACTTAAGAGCTCTGCACAGCAAAAGAAACTATCAGCAGAATAAATGGACAACCTACAGAATGGGAGAAAATATTCACAAACTCTGCATGTGACAAAGGTCTAATATTCATCATCTGTAAGAAACATGAACAGATTTCCAAGAAATAACAAACAACCCCATTAAAAAGTGGGAAAAGGACATGAACAGACACTTTTCTAAAGATGACATACATGTGGCCAACAAGCATATATTAAAAAGTGCAATATCACCATTCATTAGAGATATGCAAATCAAAACCACAATGAGATACTATCACACACTAGTCTGAATGGCTATTACTAAAAAGTCAAAAAATAACAGATGCTGGTGAGATTGCAGAGAAAAGGATGCTTATATACTGTTGGTGAGAGTCTAAATTAGTTCAGCCATTGTGGAAAGCAGTGTGGTGATTCCTCAGAGAGCTAAAAACAGAACTACTGTTTGACCCAGCAATCCCATTACTGTGTATATACCCAAAGGGATAAAACTTATTCTACCATAAAGACACAAGCAGGTGTATGTTCATTGCAGCACTCTTCACAATAGCGAAGACATGGAATCAATCTAAATGCCCATCAATGATAGACTGGATAAAGAAAACGTGGCACACATACACCATGGAATACTATGCAGCCATAAAAAAGAGTGCAATCAAGCCCTTTGCAGAAACATGGGTGAACCTGGAGGCCATTCTTCTTAGCAAACTAATGCCAGAACAGAAAACCAGATACCACATGTTCTCACTTACAAGTGGGAACTAAATGATGAGAACGCATGAACCCAAAGAGAAACAACAGAAACAGGGGCCTACCTGAGGGTGGAGAGTGGAAGATGGGAGAGAAGTATAAAAAAAAACTATTGGGTACTAGGCTTAGTAATAGGGTGACAAAATAATCTGTACAACAAACCCCCATGACATGAGTTTACTTATATAACACCCACATATAAAAGTTAAAAAAAAAAGAAGTAGAAAAGCAAGAGCAGACCAAAGCCAAAATTAGTAGAAGAAAAGAAATAATAAAGATCAGAACAGAAATACGTAATTTTGAAATGAAGAAAACAATACAAAAGATCAATGAAACAAGAAGTTGGTTTTTTGAAAGATAAACAAAATTGACATCTTGCCAGACTAGTAAAGAAAACAAGGGAGAAGACTCAAGTAAATAAAATCAGAGATGAAAAAGGAGACATTACAAGTGATACCAGAGAAATTAAAAGGATCATTAGTGGCTACTATGAGCAACTATTGGCCAATAAATTGGAAAATCTAGAGGAAAGGATAAATTCCTAGACACATACAACCTAACAAGAGTGAACCATGAAGAAACCCAAAATGTGAACAGACCAATAACAAGTAATGAGATTGAATCCATAATAAAAATGTCTTCCAGTAAAGGGCCTGATGGCTTCACTGCTTATTTCTACTAAACATTTAAAGAAGAACTAATATCAGTCCTACTCAAACTATTCCAAAAAATGGAGGAGGGAATACTTCCAAACTCACTCTATGAGGCCAGTATTACTCTGATACCAAAACCAGACAAAGACACATCAAAAAGAAAAGAAAACTACAGGCCACTATCTCCAAGTAATATTTATGCAAAAATCATCAACAAAATACTAGCAAACTCAATTCAACAATACATCGAAAAGATTATTCATCATGAGCAAGTGGGATTTATACCAGGGATTCAAGCATGGCTCAGCATATGCAAATCAATCATCAATATAATGCATTATATCAACAGAATGAAGGACAGAAATCATAAGATTTTTTTCAATTGGTACTGAAAAACATTTGCTAAAGTTCAATATCCCTTCATAATCAAAACCCTCAAAAACTGAGTATAGAAGGAATATACCTTAACATAATAAAAATCATATATGACAGACCCACAGCAAGTATCATATGGAATGAGGGAAAACTGAAAGACTTTCCTCTAAGATCTAGAACACAACAAGGATACCCACTTTCACCATTGTTTTCAACATATTACTGGAAGTCCTAGCTAAAGGAATCAGACAAGAGAAAGAAATAAAGGGAACCCAAATTGGAAAGGAAGAAGGCAAATTATCCTTGTTTACAGATGTTATGATCTCATGTTTGGAAAAATCTAGACTCCCTACCAAAAAACTATTGGAACTGATAAACAAATTCAGTCAAGTTGCATAATACAAAATCAACATACAAATATCAGTAGCATTTCTATATGCCTACAGTGAACATTCTGAAAAAGAAATCAAAAAAGTAATTTCATTTACAATAGCTACAAATAAAATAAAATGTGATGGAATTAACCAATGAAGTGAAAGATCTCTGCAATTATAATGATAAGACATTGATTCAAGACATTGAAGAAGATACAAAATTTGAAAGAGAGTCCATGTTCATGGACTGGAAGAGTAAATATTGTTAAATTGTTCTTACTACACAAAGCAATCTACAGATTTAAAACAATCTCTATCAAAATACCAAGGACAGTCTTCACAGAAATAGAAGAAATAATCCTAAAATTTATATGGAATTACAAAAGACCCAGAATACTCAAAGCTATCCTGAGCAAAAAGAACAAAACTAGAGGAATCACATTACCTGACTTCAAGTTATATGAGAGAGCTATAGTCACCAAACCAGCACGGTACTGGCTTAAAAACAGACACATACAAAAATTAGCCAGGTGTGGTGGTGTACACCTATAATCCCAGCTACTTGGGAGGCTAAGGCAGGAGAATCGTTTGAACCCTGGAGGCGGAGGTTGCATTGAGCCGAAATCGTGCCACTGCACTCCAGCCTGGGTGACAGAGCTAGACTCTGTCTCAAACAAACAAAACAAAACAAACAAACACAAAACCAGATACATAGACCAATGGAACAGTACAGAGAAACCAGAAAAAATTTCATACACCTACGGTGAACTCATTTTTCAACAAATGTGCCAGGAACATACATTAGGGAAAATGCAGTCTCTTCAAAAATTGTGCTGGAGAAACTGAATATCTATATAGCAGAAGAATGAAACTTGTCCCCTATCTCCTGCCATATACAAAAATAAAAAAAAATTGCTTAAAGACTTAACTCTGAGACCTTTAACCATGAAACTACTGTAAGAACACATAGGGGAAAGTTTTCAGGACATTGGTCTGGGCAAAAATTTCTCGAGCAATACCCACAATCACAGGCAACCAAAGCAAATATGGGCAAATGGGATCACATCAAGTTAAAAAGGCTTCTGCACAGCAAAGGAAACAATCAATAAAGTGAAGAAACAACCCACAGAATTGGAGACAATATTTGAAAACTACTCATCTGACAAGGGATTGAAAACTAGAATATATAAGGAAAAAAACCCTATAGGGAAAGAAATCTAATAACTGATCAAAAAATGGGCAAAAGATTTGAATAGACATTTCTCAAAAGAAGACATACAATTGGCAAACAGGCATATAAAAAGGTATTCAACATCATTGATCATCAGAGAAATGCCAATCAAAATTACAATGTGATATCATCTCAGCCCAGTTAAAATGTCTTTTATCCAAAAGTCAGGCAATAACAAATGTGGCGAGGATGTGGAGAAAAGGGATCCCTTAAGCACTGTTAGTGGGAATGTGAATTAGTACAACCGCTATGGAGAACAGTTTGGAGGTGCCTCAAAAAACTAAAAATAGAGCTGCCATACCATCTGGCAATCCCACTGCTGGGTATCTAACCAAAAGAAATGAAATCAGAATATCAAAGAGATATCTGCACTCCCATATTTGTTGCAGTACTGTTCACAATAGCCAAGATTTGGAAACAACCTAAATTTCCGTCAACAGATGAATCTATAAAGAAAATGTAGGACTTGAACACAATGGAGTACTACTATTCAGCCATAAAAAGAATGAGATCCTGTCATTTGCAACATGGATGGAACTGGAGGTCATTATCTTAAGTAAAATCAACCAGGCACAGAAAAACAACTATTCGATGTTCTCACTTATTTGTGGGATCTAAAAATAAAAACAATTAAACTCATGGAAATAGAGAATAGAAGGATGGTTACCAGAGGCTGAGAAGGGTGGTCAGGAAGTGAGAGAGAGGTGAGGATGGTTAATGGGTTAAAAAAATAGAAAGAATAGATAAGATGCAGTATTTGATAGCACAGCAGCAGGACTACAGTCAACAATAATTTAATTGTACATTTCAAAATAACTAAAAGAGTGTAATCGGATTGTTTGTAAAACAAAAGACAAATGCTTGACAGATGCATACCCTGTTCTCCATGATGTGCTTATTTCACATTGCATATGCCTGTATCAAAACATCTCACGTATCCAATAAATACATACACCTAATATGTACCCACAAAAATTAAAAATTAAAAAAAAGAGGTGGGACCATTAAGAGGTGATTAGGTCATGAGGGCTGAGGGCTTTGCTCTCATTAGTGGATTACTGTTGTTATTTCAGGGAAGGGTTACGTTGAGAGTGAGTTGTTATAAAAGCAAGTTCAACCTTTTCTTGATTGCTCACTCTTGCGCTGTCTTGCCCTTCCACCTTTTACCTTGGGGTGATACAGCAGAAAGGCCCCTCACCAGGTGCCATGCCAAGCTTTTGGACTTCATAGCCTTCAGAACCATGAGCCAAATAAACTTCTATTCTTTAAAAATTACCCAGTCTGTGGTATTCTTTTAGAGCAACGTAAAATGGACTTATACACCATCTCTCAACTATGCATTTTTTTGTGTTAACTTCATCCTAAGGCAGCCTCTCTCCACATAGTGGCAAGAGTGTTTCTCAGTGTCTGCTTTATATTCTACCAGATGAACAACTTTAGCAGAAAGCTCCTCTTCCCCAGTAGTGCCAGAAAGTCACAGGGCTGACTCTGCTTGGCCCAGCTAGGTCTTCATGCCCATTTGTAGACCAATTACTATAACAGGAGTGACAGAATAACCTGGTGAGCCAGAAAGGGGTCACAAGTTCCACTTGAAACATATAAATTGGTGAGGGGGTAGGGGGCAGGGAGAGGAGGATGGGTGAATCCTCAGAAGTTACTTAGATTATAAACAAGTGGATGGAAAGGAAAGCTGGGAATACAAAGACAGATTAACGTTTGATAGACAGATGGATTGATAGATGATGACAGACAGAAGATAGATTATTGATCGATGAATAATGACTATTCTCAGCCATTTACACCTTAAACATGACTAGAGTTTTTATGTACACATTTTAATAAGTCTGTGTATCCACTGCTGGTATCTTGAATGGCTTCTTCACCTTCCTTTGCTAAGGGATAGATGTTAGTCTTAGTATTTGAAACATTTCTTCTCTATTGAACCAGGTGGACTAATTTTATTTCCTCCTTTTTTGGATTGCTGAAAGTGCTGAAAGGAAAAATAACAGCCCCAATTATTTCAATCAGGTGAGAGGAAATTTATCATTTCCAACTAAAATGACATTGATTAAAAACAAACATCATATATGTCAGCAAAGAAAGGGTCCCAGGACTTCGCCAAACATTCTTTCATTGCTAATGTTATACAGTTCACAAAAGTTTGGCCTTCTTCTGCAAGGAAAATTATTTTGTTCATTTATTCACTCACTTATTCAACAAATTGTTTATTGAATATCGAGGCAGATTTATCACAAAGAGAATGAAGCTTAATTTTTATTATTTTATTATATCCTTTTCAAAGGCCTGGAGGAACCCTAGAGATGTGTTTACATGCTTATATATTTTGGTAAAACTTGTAAATGTAAAAAATATTTACAATTCTGGCCATAAAAAAGAACAAAGCCATGTTCTTTGCAGCAACATGGATACAGCTGGAGGCCATTATCCCAAGTGAATTAAAGCAGGAACAGAAAACCAAATACATATGTTCTCACTTGTAAGTGAGAGCTAAACATTGAGTATTCAATGGACATAAAGATGGCAACAGTAAATATTGGGTACTACTAGAGGGGGGAGGGATAGAAGGAGGGAGACAAAGGTTGAAAAACTAGCTGTTAATTTAAAAAACAAACAAACAAAAAACTCCCAAAACTAGCTGTTTGGTGCGATGATAACTTCCTCGGTGATGGATTCAATAGTACCCCAAACCTCAGCCTAACGTAAAATACCCACGTAACAAACCTGCACATGTATCCCCTGAATCTAAAATATAAGTTGATATTATTTTTTAAAAATTAGCTGTGGTAGGTTAAGTGCCCTCTCTTTCCACTCTGACCTTCTCCCTGACCACTGAGGGTAGTGTTGAAGAAGCTGTCATCATTTTGGAGATATGGCTAAGGAGAGGATGAGTTAAGGTGTAGTTATTGCTAGCTCTGCTTGTGTAGGAATGGCTTTCAGGGATATTCTACTGCCACTGTGCTGGCTCACTTAGTTTTATGACTGAAGCTGTAGAGCAGAATGTTACAACAAGCTTTGAAACATATCTTACAGTACCTTTGGTATGGAAAGTAAAACAAAGTTTGTATGGAGCCAAAAGCAAGCCAGAGGAAATTTATTTTAATTTTCAGAAGCATAAAACTGACATAAAAATTATAAGCCAAGGATTCAATTCTAGTAAAAATGGAAGTACATTCCTGTTAATAATATGCTTGCTAACACAGAGAACACGCCATACATTAATTTCTTTCTTGATGGTATTTGTACAAGATGTAACTTAACAGAATTTCTGTGATCATAGGACCCAGTCCTACAGTGAGTATATCTGTGTGTGAAGCTGCATATCTTATATATCCCAACTATTAGTAATAAAAAGTAAATTTGGATCAACAATGTTATTGCCAGGCATGGTAGCTCACACCTGTAATCTCAGCACTTTGGGAGGCTGAGGTGGGCAGCCTGCTTGAGTCTTGAAGTTCAAGACTAGCCTGGGTAACATAGCAAAATCTCATATCTCCAAAAAATTAGCCAGGCATGGCAGCACATGCCTGTAGTCCCAGCTACTCAGGAGGCTGAGGTGGGAGGATCACCTGAGCCCAGGAGGTCAAGGCTGCAGTGAGACTGCACTCCAGCCTGAGTGACAGAGTGAGACCCTGTCTCAAAACAAAACAAACAAAACAATGTTAGAGGAAAGACTACATTTTTATTATAATGTGGATGAAATACAAGTATGGAGACATAAAGGGCTAACTCAATTTCCCTCTTGTGAAAGAACAAAGTGCATCAAATTTAAGTGATACAGACTCTAAAGCACTCCACTTATACCATGAGACTCAAGTATATAATGGCAGGCAATGAAAAGCCAAAAAATTGTTGTGGTGGGCTTCATCCTAGAGGACATAAACACAACAAAGAAAAATCCAACACCAAGGAGGAACTTCTCCCTTCCTTCTCCCAGAACACATGGCTTTAACTAGCAGAAATCCAGCATGATGGGATTTGTTCTGAATGAGCAAACAGAAATACTTCCATATTGATTGAAGGAGAGAATGGCTTTGCATGATAAATTGAAATGCCTTTCTTTTAAATAGATTTACTTAAAGAAGAAAAGAGACAGTTTTAGAAAATTTCTGAATTTTCTAAATTAAGAATGAATTGAGAAAAAAAATTATTTGTGAAACTAGGGTGAGATAAATTTGTGTTTGAGACAAAATTTGTCAAACACAAATTTGACAAATTCTGTCTCAAACACAAATTTGTCAAGTACAAATCTGAGACAAATTTTGAGACAAAAGTGTATTTGTGAAAATGGGTTGAGAGATCATGAAGTAAAGAACATTCTTATTGGGGGAACCCACCCCCAATATTTCAACATATGTTCTCTCTATTTTCTGTAAGTGTTGGCCAGCTGAGAAATAAAGAGAGACAGTACAAAGAGAGGAATTTTACAGCTGGGCTGCCGGGGATGACATCACATATCAGCAGGACTGTGATGCTTGCCTGAGTCTCAGACCAGCAAGTTTTTATTAACGGTTGCAAAAGGGGAGGGGGTGTAAGAGCAGGAAGTAGGTACAAAGATCACATGCTTCAAAAGGCAAAAAGCAGAACTACTAGTAAGGGTCTAACAAAGATCACAAGGCAAAGGGCAAAAGCAGAACTACTGATAAGGGTCTGTGTTCAGTGGTGCACGTATTGTCTTGATAAGCATCTTAAATAACAGAAAACAGGGTTCAAGAGCAGAGAACTGGTCTGACCACAAATTTACCAGGGCAGAGTTTTTCCCCACCCTAGTAAGCCTGAGGGTACTGCAGGAGACCAGGGCGTATCTCAGTCCTTATCTCAACTGCATAAGACAGACATTCCCAGAGCGGCAATTTATAGACCTCCCACCAGGAATGCATTCCTTCCCTAGGGTATTAATATTAATATTCCTTGCCAGAAAAAGAATTTAGAGATATCTTCCCTACTTTCACGTCTGTTTATAGGCTCTCTGCAAGAAGAAAAATATGGCTCTTTTTGCCCGACCCCGCAGGCAGTCAGACCTTATGGTTGTCTTCCCTTGTTCCCTAAAAATCGCTGTTATTCTGTTCTTTTTCAAGGTGCCCTCATTTCATATTGTTCAAACACACATGTTTTACAATCAATTTGTACAGTTAAGACAATTATCACAGTGGTCCTGAGGTGACGCACATCCTCAGCTTATGAATATAATAGGATTAAGAGATTAAAATAAAGACAGGCGTAATAAATTATAAAACTATTATTTGGGAACTGATAAATTAAAATTTATCCACATTAAAATGAAATCTTCACAATTTATGTTCCTCTGCTGTGGCTCCAGCCGGTCCCTCCATTCGGGGTCCCTGACTTCCTGCAACACATTCTAATATTAGGAAAGTTTGGTTTGATACTTGAAGAATTAATAAACACATTTTTATGGAGAGATATGAATGTACTTAGAGCAGAAGATTTAATACTGTTAAGATGTCAGTTGGCATTCTCCTAAATTTGATCTATAGATTCAACAACATCCCAATAAAAACCCTAGAAGTATTATCTGTGGTCACTGACAAGATGAGTCTAAAATGTATATGAAGAAAATCAAAGAACTTAGAATATCCAAAATAGTTTTGAAAAAGAAAAAGTTAAACATTTGTATTATCTGATTTCAAAACTTACCGTAAATATATAGTAATCAAGACATTGTGGTATTGATGTAAAGATTAACATTTAGATCAATAAATTAAATAGAGTCTAGTAGAAATTCACATGTATATGTTCAATTATTTTGTATGCTAGGTCCTAATATGACTAAATAGAGAAGAGGGAGTCTTTTTAACAAATACTGCTGGCACAACTAAATATTTACTTGAGGAAAAATAAAAAATTACTCTTATCTCACATGATACACAAAAATTAATTGTAAATAAACTATAGACCTATGGTTTTAAGAAGAAAATATAGGAGAAAATCTTTGTGATCTTTTGGTATGGAAAGATTTTCTATATAGAACATGAGAAGCATTAAACACAGGAGAAAAAAATCAATAAAATGAACTTGATCAAAATAAAAAACTACTGCTCTTCAAATGCTACAGGCTGAGGGAAATATTTGGAACACATATATCTGACAAAAATTTGTATCCAGATTATTTTAAACAACACTACTTAATACTAAGATAAACAATCCAATGTAAAAATAGGCAAAAGATTTGAACATTTTACAAAAGAAGCACATGAAAGAAGTGCAATATTGTTAGCATGAGGGAAATACAAATTAAAGCCAATATGAGATACCACTACAAGCCCATTAGAATGGCTTAAATTAACAACAACATAAACTAATGAAGACAAAACACTGACAATATTGTTTGTGAAGATATAGAGGAAGTAGAACTCTTTTTTTTTTTTTTTTTTTTTTGAGACAGAGTCTTGCTCTGTCGCCCAGGTTGGAGTGCAGTGGCATGATCTTGGCTCACTGCAAGCTCCGCCTCCTGGGTTCATGCCGTTCTCCTGCCTCAGCCTCCCAAGTAGCTGGGACTACAGGTGCGCACCACCACGCCCGGCTAATTTTTTGTATTTTTAGTAGAGACGGGGTTTCACCATGTTAGCCAGGATGGTCTCAATCTCCTGACTTCGTGATCCGCCCGCCTCAGCCTCCCAAAGTACTGGGATTACAGGCATGAGCCATCGTTCCTGGCCTGGAAGTAGAACTCTTATACATTGCTGGTGGGAAGGTAAAATGGTATAATCATCTGCAAAAACAGTTTAGTAGTTTCCTGAAGAGGTAAACATGCAATTACCATACAACCTAGCAGTTCTGCTGTTAGGAAGTTAGCCAAGAAAGATGAAAATATATGCCCACACGAAGACTTGTACACGGACGTTCATAGCAATTTTATTCATATAGTCAAAAATTGGAAGCAAACTGTCTTAGTCTGTTTAGTGTTGCGGCAACAGAATACTTGAGGCTGTATAATTTATAAAGAAAAGAGGTTTATTTGGCTTATGATTCTGGTGACTGGAAAGTCGAAGAGCATGGCACCAGCAACTGCTCAGCTTCTGGTGAGGTTCACATATTACATCACAGCATGGCAAAGAAGCAGAAAGGTGAGTAGGCATGTGCAAAAGGGACGAAACAGGAGGAGTAGCCTTTATAACAACCCACTCTTGTGGAAACTAATCCATTCTCACAAGAACTAGCCCAGTCTCATGAGAAAAGTGTTAATCTGTTTTAATGACCTAATCACCTTTTCAAGGAACCACCTCCCAACACCGCTATATTGACAAGTAAATTTCAACATGAATTTTGATGGGGATAAATCTCATTGAAACCATAATACAATCCAAATGTCCCTCAACAGGTCAACAAATAAACAATTTGTGTTTATGTCCACACAATAAAATGTTACTCAACAATAAAAAGGAACAAGCTAGTGTTACACAACAATATAGATAACTCAAAAACATTATACTGTGCAAAAGAAGGTCTATACAAATGAGTACAAAATATATTATTTTATTTATATGAAACTCTAGAAAAGACAAACCTAATGTACATTGACAAAGCAAATCAGTGGTCCCTTGGAGCCAACTGCATACTTAAAATGGATGCATTCAGTTATGTAAATCAGGGGTCCCCAGCCCCCAGGCTGTGGACCTGTACCGGTTTGTGGCCTGTTAGGAACCAGGCTGTACAGCAGGAGTTGAGCAGTGAGTGAGAAAGCATCACCACTTGAGCTCTACCTCCTGTCAGATCAATGGTGACATTAGATTCTCAGAGGAGAAGGAACCCTATTGTGAACTGCATATGTGAGGGATCTAGGTCGCACTTTTCTTATGAGAATCTAACTAATGCCTGATGATCTAAGATGAAACAGTTTCATCACAAAAACATCCTCCCCCACCCACCACAGAAAAATTATCTTCCATAAAACTAGTCCCTAGTACCAAAATGTTTAGGGACTGCTGATGTAAATCATGCCTTAATAGAGTTAAAAATTGAAAAAATAAAACAACCCACGGCGAAGGCAATGAAGATGAGATTTCATTGTCTTTACCTAGAACTCGGTAAGTGGGAAAAAAGAGATAAAAATGATGAAAATGGGGACCCAAAATGTAGGGAACAAATCCTAGAAATCCAATCTTTATATTTAGACTTCTAGGAGGGGATATTCTTTTAAACAAAATTTATATCCTGCATTGAGTTGTATAACCTGGCAAAGGATAGAATCTCAGATGATTATCTCCTGACTGCACTTAGGTTTGTTTGATCCTTCCTTCCTCCTCTTTCACTCACTGTGGCATCCAAAGATTACTACCATCAACAACATTGTATGAATTCTGCCTTAAATATTTGTTCCACAAAATGAAAGTTTTCTTGCTTTAGATTCCCAAGCTCTGGGGAAGAGAAAAAGGTTGTCATTACATTGGACATCCTCTATTCATTTACACAGGACTATAGCAATCATGTAAGCCTACTTTTTCAGAAAGTATATACTACCGAAATTTGTGTGTGTGTGTGTGTTTAAATTCCTATCTTAGGACTGAAAAAGATGTGCACATCTCTCTTAAATTTTGAAGAGACTATTCAGCAAAGGTAGTGTAGATCCCAACACTTCCCTTCAAATGGGGTGGACCCACCCTTCCTAGGAATGAAGAATAGTGACAACTAATCTGTGACACAACAATTTGAGTAGGATTCCTAATATTTTCATGAGGAGTAGCCAGGCTTTAGGAAATTTGGCAGTGTTAAGGCGATGTAGTAATTTTGCTGGAGGCTTAGCATAATTATTCAAAACAAGTCCCTAGAATTTCACTCATCTTTTGGATGAAGTCCAGCAGAAACAAGTTGAGTGGTTTTGCCAACCAGAGAACAGTTTGAGTGATTTTTCAGCAATGTTATAAATACTTTCAAGGAACAATGAGATTTTAGGAATGACTTAGAGAAGGTGCAGAGAACTTCATTCCCTTAAAAATTACCACTGTTCACAAAAGAGATGTGATGTCACTTATCTTTAATATTTATACTATTAATTTGTGTTCTGAGACATGGCTCTAACTGAATTTTGTGTCTCTTACTCTTAACTTTTATAATTATTTTTGCTATTTAAGACTAATGTCAATAAAACTCTCATACTTGTGCCATTAGAGAGTAAGTTGTACCATGTAAAAACTAATAATTAGGTTGACGAATCAGGCATGGCAATGAGGAATTGGGTGGAGCTTGGCAAAATTTTTAGTTCCATCAGAATGGAGAAATTTAGAGAAGGAATTTTATTACCAAAAACAGGATGGTGGAAGTGGGGTCTTTTTCTGGGTGTTTTTCTTTAGTTTCTAAAGTAAATTATTATTCTATGAGAGCCACATTATTTTAATGTGAATAATTTTTTCAGAGATCATTTATTTGTAAACAGAAATGATTAACTCTTACATCATAGTTTTCCTGTTAAACTAGTGTCTATATACCACAGGCATAACCAACCACAATTGAAAAACATGGTCAGTCTAACTCATTGTGGTTTGTCTGTGTAGCCACACCTTGAGATGGGAGCCTGGAAATGCCAGTTTTGCTAGTCTCAGTCCAAATTAGCTACACTTCAGAAACAGATCATCTCAATTTCCTACCTCCTTTCTCTCTCTGTGTACCTATTATTTTCCTTTTCCACAAAAGACATAAAAATCTCTCTCTTTCTTCCTGAAGAAAGAATCTGTCCTGGTAGAAGCTGTCCAGATTATACCCTGAATCTGAAGATTTAGAGATCATAAATTTGAGCAAGAGGAAGAGCCGTGGCCTTGGCCTGGGCTCAGGAGGCCTATGCCCTGCTCCATCTCTGCCACTGTTTAACCGTCTGAGTAGGTGAAAGATGCGCATTCCCTGTTCTCACTTTCTGCACCATCAGAATAAGAGGGCTGGTCTGGATTATAGCTAACATTCTATGAATCTGATTCTTTCTTTGTTCTCGTTTATTCTGCCCTAGCTGACCTCCTCAATGGGTGCTTTAGAGTTTACAAAGCTCTTCCATACTTCTACGTTTTAAAAAGCCTTTCACATTCTTGATCTCATTAGATTTTTATAGCAAGTTGGAGTGAGAAGCAAAGCAGATTTTACTACTTTTGCTTTATAGGTGAAGAAACTGATGCCAATAGAGGATTTTTGACTTGCTCATTGGCTCATGGCTTCTAGTGGTTGAAGCCAGGGTTAGGAGCCACACTGCTAGTAAGTCGTTCCCCATTCTATGCAACCACATTGCATGCCCCCCAGTACATAACAGCTTAAAGATGGTTTGGTTCTTCCATTCTCATTTCTAAGGGTTGAAAACACAAACTCCAATTTGTTTCTGAGCTTCCCTCATTCTGAAGCTTCAGAGCACTGAAAAGTAATTTAAGGGTTGAGTTCAGAAAATGGCCAATGTACATGTGTTTAACAAGAATTGTTTTAGTCATCGAAATAGGCAGGGCCAGGAGTAAGGTGAAATGAGTGAGGCCTTTGCTTCAGGCACAAAATTTAAGGGGATACAAAAAAAAGTAATCAAGACGAATATTTTAATGTAGTTAAAGTGCAATTTAATATAACTTATGGTGAAAGAATAAAAATTATTGCAAAAATTCCATGGTGAACAACACATTAAAATTTTAAATAAAGATGGGATCAGTAGAGAAAAAGGATAAAAATTACATACATGTAATTACATGAATATAATTCTTCAATCTGATAAAAATGGCTACTATACCAAATCTATGTCCCCTGCCTCCAGACTTCTGATAATGTAAGGGAAAAAAAAAGCAAAACTATTCGATTAAACTATTATTAATTGTGCTTTCTGTTACTTGCAGCCAAACACACTGAATCAACATTTTTGAGTCTTATTGGCTGACCATACCTATTTCCTACAACTTTATCTTATACCAAGAAGGTGCACAATAAGTATTTATTGAGCTGAAAGAAATTTTTCATTAATTGGGGATATTTTAAAAATAAAATGCTGTTAAGTTATAGGTATAATTCAAAATTGCTGGGATAGACATAGAGAGGCAGTGTTGAGAGGGCCATAGCAAGTACTCAATAAAAGTAATAATAGTAGGTAATGTTTACCAACTATTTGTTATATTTCAGAGAATGTTGATTTTATTTCTAGTATCTGCAGCTTTCTCAAAATGTAGCACTTATTTATCTTTTAGTTCACGGATGCAATCCAAGCTATCAATGTATTCCTGGGATGAATTACATGTCAATGCATTTAGTTTCTAGCAGACTATTTAAACAACCATTTAAAAACTTCTATTTTTGCCTAACTTCAAGCCCTTAAACACCTGTTGCAAGACAAGTAAGACATTGTCTCTGCCCTGAAAGAACTTGCCATCTGATGGGAGGTTTATAACCCAATGAGGAGTTTATCTCCCACAGACCTGTTTCCTCCCTGCCTCCTCATCTCCTATTCTTACCTTTAGTGGTCCTGCTCCAA
Organism: Gorilla gorilla gorilla; assembly: GCF_029281585.2. NCBI lineage: Eukaryota > Metazoa > Chordata > Mammalia > Primates > Hominidae > Gorilla > Gorilla gorilla. The sequence goes on from NC_073229.2 coordinate 104,013,019, forward strand.
GATTTTAGAGCTATTAGTGATGGCTTGGAGCTGAGTGGTTCCTGCTTCTATTGTGTTGGGAGTGTCAGCTATGATACTAAGTTGGTGCAAAAGTAATGGCAAAAACCACAATTACTTTTGCAACACCCTGCCCCCAAAATAGCTCTTTGAGTTAGAATTCTGAAAGCCTTTCTTAGAAAAATACTGTTGATTCTACTTGATGGCTAGATTAAAATACAAATTTTTTTTATTTCAGGTGAACTTTAAGTTCAGTAGGCCCTGTGGGTAGGCCTGAGGCTTAATATTTATGTATGACATAGTTTCAGCTGGAAGGTCAGACGAATGAATGATCAACAAATTTTTGGAACACAATACAACAATAACTGGGAGACTACCCATATAGATACTATGTGCATTGTGTAATATCACAATATGCCTGGGGAACATTCTCATAATAGCAGTTTAAACTAGCAGCAATGAATCCAAACTTGCTTAGCAAGGCAAACTCTGTCATCATTCTTTATGGATGTCAAACATCTATTTAGTTACTATTGCATAAACTAACACTTATAACATGTCAACTCAGCTTGGTCTCAACTAGCTCTTATTTTTAAGATGATTAACATTTTTCTTAATATTCATAGGCATTTATTACATACTCTTGCATTGTGATATGTTGGGCATTTGACCATTTTACCACAACTGCGTACTAAAGGAATGAATTAAAATTTAGTGCACTCTCAAGCACCATATCAATAATCTTAACTCTGCAACATTAACTCTAAAAACTTGTAACTAATAGTAAAAGTTCACTGTATTTTAAATCTTCTTTTAAATTGTACTGTGTTCTTATATTAAACCATAACCTCATTTCCAGTAGAGATGAAACAAGCTGACAAATTACACACTTATTTCAACCTATTATTCTATTTCTTTGACATATACCATGTATAAAATTAGCTTCCAATTGTTAAAGAATTCAGTATAGTCTGAGTGTGATGGCTCGTGACTGTAATCCTAGCACTTTGAGAGGCCAAGGCAGGTGGATCACTTAAGATCAGGAGCTCGAGATCAGCCTGGCAGACGTGGTGAAACTCTGTCTCTACAAAAAATAAATAAATAAATAAATATATATCTATATATCTATATCTATATATCTGTATATATATATACAAAAATTAGGCAGGAATGGTGGTGTGTGCCTGTGGTTCCAGTTACTAGGGAGGTTGTGGTGGGAGAACTGATTGAGCCCACAAGGTTGAGGCTGCAGTGAGCCATGGTTATGCCACTGCACTCCTGCCTGGGTGACAGAGATTCTGTCTCAAAAGAAAAAACAATAAAAACTAATTAAAAAAAAAAACCTGGATTCTAGTTCAAGCTCTGGCTGACCATAAAAACTTGGTCAAATAATTCCTAGTTTGTTCCCTGATAATTTTTTTTTTAATTTAAGAGACAAGGTCTAGCTCTGTTGCCCAGGCTGGAGTGCAGTGGCATGATCATAGCTCATTGTAGTCTTAACTCTTGGGCTCAATTTACCCTCCTGCCTCAGACTCAATTAGTTTATAGAAAAGCCGTATGTTCTGTTAATACTATCTCAAGAGTTTCCAATAGTATCACATCTAAGACTGCACTGGCCACCAGAAATGTTAAACACAAATCTATGCATGTTAGGCAAGAAAATATATGTATTATTATGAATATGTATTCATACATAATATACTATGAATGTGTGTATGTATTCATAAAAGTTGTTTGTAAATGAGAAGTAAGATTTTATGAAGTGGTTCTAACTTTTTCTTACTTTCTCTAGACCTTGACTTCAGCACCTTTTATCATGTAATTATTAGTTTCTTTGCCAATCTTCCCCACAAGTCAATGGCTTTGTCAAAGTTTTGCGATGTACGTTATTATCTTCCTGAGGCTAACACAATAATTGTTACATATAAGAAATTCTTTAAATATATGTTAAATGAATATATTCAACAGTAAGCTGAGCGTATAAAGTATAATTACCACAAAAATGATAGGTAAAGCTCTTTTTATATTATCTAGGTTTTGGCATAAGTACTTCTTTTTTTTTTTTTTTTTTTTGAGACAGAGTCTTGCTCTGTCTCCCCGGCTGAAGTACAGCAGCCCGATCTCAGCTCCCTGCAACCTCTGCCTCCTGGGTTCAAGCAGTTCTCCCTGCCTCATCCTCCTGAGTAGTAGCCGGGATTACAGGTGCCCACCACCACACCCAGCTAATTTTCGTATTTTTTAGTAGAGATGGAGTTTCACTGTGTTGGCCAGGCTGGTCTTGAACTCCTGACCTCAGGTGATCTGCCAACCTCGGCTTCCCAAAATGCTGGGATTACAGGCATAGCACACTACTTCTTGACAAGGAAATGTCTTGTTTCCAAAATTATACCACTGTCCCCCAAATAGTTATATGAATTTCAGTTACAATTAGGAAACTTCTGACATAAAATCTGAATATGGAAGGATAAATGTTACATAAATTGTTGTAACCTTAATCACCACTGAAGTTGTTCAAAAATAAGTCTTTGAATGACTTTCAGGCAGTGGTACAATTCCATAGCCATGTCCAGGTATCTTAAGAAGCACGTAAACCATAATGATGTATATAAGAAAACATTTCGGACAAAGCTTAAAGCAATTAATTTATATTAAATATTTAGTAGATCTATGCGAAAAACATTAAATGATATGCATGTCTGCTGTATACCACATATACTATACCACACCCACAATAGTAAAGAGTCCCATTAGTTCAGTGTGACCGACTTTCTAAAAATCCCATGAATAGGAAAATCGGAACTTTTTTCTGGTTGCATATCACATGCTCATTAATTGTCCCTAAGGCCACTGCCTAAAACAGGCTCCAGTCCAGTGGGTAATGAAGGTGATCCCTTTCCTGAACTAAACAGATCATGTGGCACTGTGAATGCCCAAAGCAGGTAAGCCCTGCCTTCCGTGATTATTGATAAATATAAACGAAAATGAAATAAGTTACAAGCCAAAGTAATTCTTATGTAGTGTTACAATTATATGACAACAATAAGAAGTATTATTATTATGCCAATAATATGATGGAAACCCTGTAACAATAATACTACTCATTGAATATTTAATATGTGCCAGTTCCTGGGCTAACTGTTTTTATAGCAATGTCTCATTGAATCCTCGCCAAAAACTTGAGAACTAAAACCCAGTTGAGTGACATTGCCCTGGCTTATATAGCCCATAGGTGTCAGAGCCAGGACTTAAACCACAGCCAGCTCACCCCAGAACTCATGCTCCTTAATCACTTAGCACCGACAATGGGAAATGTTAATTAAATACCAGCACATGCTATAAGGATCCTGCCACCTCACTATTAATAACTCAGCAGCCAATTTGCAAAAAACATTCAAGTGGATTCTGTTAATTGCAAACTTATGCTCCTTCCTCTGTACAGCTAAGGGAACACCTGACCATAGAACACAGTGCAGGGTCACTGAGTAGGTGGCACAGGGAGTATGGCACAATCCTACACGACCACTGTGGCCAGAGAATGCTCCATGTTGGACCACCGTTTCTCCTTTACAGACCAAATGTCCACGCATGGTTAGTCCCCTCCCAAGTACCAGTGACGGGGGTGAGAAAATCAAAGCACAAGCCTCTCCTACACAAGAGAGAATAAAAATGCTGGGAGAGCAGGGCTCAGCTGTACAAAGGGCATACAGGGCCCACACATACAGCTATTGTACTTCTATCCATAGTCTCTGAAATTAGCCTCTGATTTCTTTTTGAATACAACTTTTTAGGTTTGGATGTGATTGTACTGTACACTTTAATCACTCCAGGTGGATCTATATCTTCATGAGAAAAGGTTTCACAACCTTTGTCAAAAAAGACTCCAGCACATAACTCATTTCTTTTAATCTGATGATCTTCATCCTATAGTGGAAATTTTTGCTTAAATAATTGAGAATATCGTCATCTCTATTACTCAACAAGGCCTATTTTAATACTAGTAATTGAATTTCTGCAAGAAGTTGTTTTTCAGTTTGACCTGCTGTGTGTACCCTTCTTCTCTTCTGTTATGTTCAATGTAACTTGGCTTTTTCACTTTGTATTAGTCAAGGTAAGCTAACTGTTGTAACAGTGAACCCCAAATCTCAGCAACTGTCACAACAAAAGTTTATTTTTTGCTCTAATCACAGTTCAGTTCAGAAAACAGGCAGCTTGCTTCCAAAGGATGAGCTGGGGACCCAGGCCCCACCCTTGTCAACAAGCCAACGTATTTAACCATGTGCCTCTGGAAGGGGAAAGAGAGTGGAGATTCATGTGGAGAGGGCTTTCATGAATCAAGGAGGAACTAGTACCTGTTGCTTCTACTCACATGTACTGATCAGCCCTCAGCTACTGTGAGGGAGCTGGAAAACATGTAGCCAGAGACAGGAGGAGGAAATGAATATTGGTGAAGAGCAGCTGTTTTTGCCAAACATAAGTAGAGTAAATGAGAATTATCTTGGCCCAGGGTCTTAATATTTTATAATTAAATAATAATTAAGGAAGTTGTGAGTTAAAAATATTTTGCCATCTACAATAAACCCTTTCAGAGGATCTAGTCAAAACTACTAGGATGGATACTTGTAAAAAAAATTTAAAAAACAATAACCTTGTCCCCTGACCATGCAATTATGATAGAGAAGTAGGCAAACCAAAATGAATTTTAAATATAAAAATGAAATATGGGATGAACTAAGCTACATCAATTTTTTCACTAGAAAAAAGAATTCTTATGTGAATTAAATGTGAATTAAAACACTATCACTATATATTTATTAGAATAGCCAAAATCTACAACACTGACTACACCAAATGCTGACAAGGATGCTAAGCTACAAACCTCTCATTCATTACTGGTGGGAATGCCATATGACATGGCCACTTTGGAGGACAGTTTGTCAGTTTCTTACAAAACTAAACAATACTCTTACCAGCAATCACACTCTTTGATATTTATCCACAGTAGTTAGGATCTCATGTCCATGTAAAAACTAGCACACAGATGTTTACAGCAGCTTTATTCATAATTACAAATAGTTGGAAGCAACAAGATGTTATTTAGTATGTGAATGGATAAACTGTAGTACATCTAGACAAAGAAGTATTATTTAGTGATAAAGAGAAATGAGCTATCAATACATGAAAATATGTGGAGGAATCTTAAATGCCTACTACTAAGTGAAAGTAGCCCATTTGAAAAGGCTACACTATATGATTCCAACTATATGACATTCTGGAAAAGGTGTAACTATGAAGACAGCAAAAAGGTCAGTGGTTGCCAAAGGTAGGGGGAGGGATGACTAGACAGAGAACAGAAGATTTTTAAGGCAGTGAAACTATTCTATATGGTGCTCTAATAGTAGATACATGCCATACATTTGTGAAAACCTGTAAGATATATACAAAACCAAGAGTAAACACTAATGCAAGCTATGAACTTTGGGTGATCACTGGTTCACTCTACCCACCTGAACCATTCTGGTGCAGAATGTCAATAGTGGAGTAGGCTGTGTTTATCTAGGATAGTGGGTATCTAGGACTCTCTGTATTTTCTGATTAATTTTGCTGTGAATCTAAAACCCCTCTAAAAACTGAAGTCTAATTTTAACATCATGATTTATAATGAAATTATAAAAAGTGACTTGAAAAATTAGCATACAGAAGCAGCATCAATAATGCAATAACTTTAATTTTGCTTAGATGATTAATAAATATTTTTCAAGCACTTATATTCAAACTGCAGGAGATTTGTAGATGTGTACAGGGATGGGCATGGTATTAGTAATGTTCTTTAGTCCAGGGATCCATGGCAGGCCCCTGTGGATTTAAAGTCATTAATTTCTATTATTGTCTCAGTGCCTGGCCATGAGCCCTTAATCTGATTATCTCTCCTGCTATTCTAACCAGAGCTATTCCACCACTGTCTTATAACAGGTGCAAATTAATTCCCAACATAAAGCAATAAGAGCTACTATAGAAAGTTATTTAAATTTCTTTTGCTATTAAATAAACTTTAAAGTGCCTCAGTACTTGATTAAGAAATCCTGCTATTTTCTATAGTGATTTTCATTGTCTGAATTCAAATTATACTATATCAATCCACAATCCACAATATCAGGATTGAAGTGGTGCAATTAATGTTCCAATAACTCATTAATTGAAAGATTTCTCTCTGCAAAGGAGATTTTGTTATTTGCATGTTGTTATAAATATTTTCCAAGGGGGCTCCAAATTCAGAGCATCACTGTTACTAGCTATGCTATATAAATAACAATGCAGTGAATCCTTTACTAAGTGGTTAATATACACAATGTATTATGTTACATTAAAAAATGCTTAATACAATCAATTCACAAGAAAGAGAGTGTAATTTTTTAACTATAGAAAAGCCATTTTAGAAGTAAACTTTAAGCCGTGAATAGAAAGGAACAAGAAAGTCATGATGCTGATGTAAATAAGTAATGAACAGTTTCTTTCCTGGTGGAGGGGAATGTAACCCTTTTTGGAAATGAATATAAGAACATATTGTGGATTGCTTATGACAAGAAAATAGCTTAGGGCAGTTATTCTCTTTATTTTGTATGACTGTGAAAAGAATAATAATCCTGCAAACTACCTAACCTTCCCCATTACTACCACATAATAAATTAAGAAATGAAATTAAAACAATTTAACCAAATCTGAGGATGAATGAACTTTTAAGGGAATGCCAAGAAAAATGCAGGGAAATCACATTTATTAAGCAATTCCATGAAGTAGACACTGTGTTAAATACTTTGTATGCATTTTTAAATTTAATTTCCAAATATTAATCAAGTTAGAGGTTATATCCCCATTTTACATTTGAAGAAAGAAACCCAGAAAGATTAAGTAACTTGTTCAAGGTTGTATCAGTGACAAAGCTCAGATTGAATCCTCATTGGTTCAAGGATGACTTCAAAAACATTTTCTTTTTTAGGAATATTGAACAGCCTTCTGACTCAAGATGGTAGTGTAAGCTCAACTATTTATTTTCTATCCCTCTCAAGGCTCTGTTTAAAAAAATAGTCAAAGATTAGCAAAAATGTCTAAACCCACAACAATGGGAAGAATATGAAGGGGCCTCAGCAGATAAAATATTTCAATAATTTTCTGCAAGTTGGAAAGTAGGCAATTAAATTATAGACTCATGAAGCGAAGTAGAGGAAACTGCCACCAAGTTATATGCAGAGGCAGCTGTAGTGAAGGCGGTAACCAGGTTTTCCACCACAGCCCCCAAGAAATGCCAGACTGATGAACTGTTGTTGGAATGAGAAGTTGGGTCAAAAAAAAGGCAGTTTGAAAAGCCTGTATACAGAACAAACTCCCAATTCCCTCATCCACAAAATTTATACCATTATAGCACTTAAGCTTTACTTCTTATATTGTCATTGAAAAAAAGAAAGTTCTGTTAAAAATTATGTTGAGAACTAGGGCATCAGCTAATAAATCAGCTAATAATAAATATCACCTGGATAACTCCATGGACTACAGAATGAATTTGGTGTCTAGAGAATATTGCAAACAACTGGACACACTAGAGATTACACTACAAGCCAGAGAGTAAAGCGCAGTCTTTTATTTTTTTTAAGTGGGGAGTGGTTCTTGAGAGTCAAATCAGCTGTATTAAGTGTTTGGTGCTCAAAACTACATTCCCTCAACCTGCTGCTCATTTCAGTGCTGTAATGGACAGTTCCATGATCACTGGCAGTGAATGTCCCATCTCAAACTAATTTTTGCTGCTTCTCTTTTTGTTTCTGTCTCAGAGTTACTTAGCCTGAAACTAGGCATATCCCAGACATCAGGAGGAGGGTACAGACAATGCTCCTGAGTAACCAACGGGAGACAGAAATCTGTGGATAGATGTCCAGCCTCTCTCATCCTCCAGATATGAGATTCTAGGTGGTCTCTTTATGGTTTCCCAGAGGGTTCGCAGCAGATGTACTTCGTGGCTCACGGCGGTAACCAGCCTAGAATATACCCTTTATTGGCATTCCCTCTTTCCCTATCTTACTCCCTTTACTCATTCATTCCAGATTTCTAGAAGCAACGCTCAAATAAACTGTCTGTATTTAAAACCTGTCATCAACTCTTAAGAAACCCCCAAAATAAGAGAGGAGAGGTGTAGGAATCAGGCCTATGCTAAGATCTGTGGATGCCAATTATTTGGCACTCATCCAAACATTGAGAAACATTTCTTTAACATTTTTTAAAAGTTTGGAGGTCAGAAAACTGCTTCTGCCATTGCTACCATCACTGATAACATCATATTTTCCCCATGCCAATGAAGCTGATGATAAATGATGAAACATGGGATCCAGCTATTATCAGAGTTAACTGTCTGAGCTATTTGAATTACCTTCTCTCTCCAAAAAACCCACTCACTCAAGTACATTTCATTGGTAGAATATAACCGGATCCAAGGCTGTAGCTTCAAGGAAGGTTGGAAATACAGTTTTTAGCACTCTAGCCCTTGCAATAGTGATATGTGGGAGGGTATAAGAAAGGAGTGGGAATGCATGTCAAGTGCATTGAACAGTATTGAACACAGTGTGCTGTGCAGCTACTCAACATCCACAGTCTTTTGCCTATATTTATCTTTCAAAGAAAAACCAGAGCAAAACCAACATGCTCCAACCTCGCATATTACAACAGGACTTTTTAGAAACAAAAATATGCTCACTCTCTCCTGAAAGAGAAAATCCAAAGTCTGTTAATTGTATCCTTCTAGTGATATTGTTCATTTCTCTTCTAGTTCAGTTATAATTCCACCTTGATATCTTTTTTTTTTTTTTTTTTTGAGATGGAGTCTCGTTCTGTCGCCAGGCTGGAGTGCCGTTCTGTCACCAGGCTGGAGTGCAGTGGCCCGATATCGGCTCACTGCAACCTCCGCCTCTCGGGTTCAAGCAATTCTCCTGCATCAGCCTCCCGAGTAGCTGTGACTACAGGCGAGCGCCACCATGCCCAGCTAATTTTTGTACTTTTAGTAGAGACGGGGTTTCACCATGTTGGCCAGAATGGTCTCAATCTCTTGACCTCGTGATCCGCCCGCCTTGGCCTCCCAAAGTGCTGGGATTACAAGCGTCAGCCACTGCGCCTGGCCAATATCTTTTAAACTCAGGGCTAAACTATAAATTTTACCATCAATAATATGCCTTATATCAAATAGGAAGGAATAGAGAGAGAAGAGATTTGGGGTTAATATATACAAATATAAACACCAAGCAGGGGAAAATGTGAAAACTATCTCAGATCTTGTTCTTGCAACTGGTCACAAAATCATAAGTAGTATGGTTAACCTAATTTTCCACTGCTTATTCCAATTGTCTTTTGCCTCAGTTATTATTTAAACTGGAGAGGATTCTTCACATGGCAGAGAAACCCTAACCTTCATTGCTGAAAGAGTTGAGGCCTCGGTAATCCTGTCTCCTTCTGATTACTAAAGGCATCCACGAAATTTTATCACTGCCCATGCAAATACTTGGAAGCACCAAAGAGGATCTAATTCAAGACATAGACCTCTCTTTTTTACCCCAGCAATCACCACAGCAGATATAGTTCTCTTCTTTGTTGAATGGCAAAAGAATCCCTAAATTTTAGGTGGCCATTTTGACTTTAAGTGAAACCATTATTTTATCTCCCAGTAGAAACTTTCCTTCTCTGGGTACTGAAAATCTCTAAACCAGCACAGCAAAAAGTCACAATGATAAAAACAAAAGATTTCTGCATGTGGGTACAGTATTAATAGTATAAGAATCTGCTTTCAAATCTATCCCTTGATTCCCAAATCCAAGCATCCTGGCTTGGGGAGAGAGAGATCATACATTGGTGGCTGGTTTCAGAGCATATAGTATACCTTGCAGGAAAGCATCATAGGCTCTCAAACTGTTGTCTGTAAGCTAGCATCATAACATTCTTTAATAAGACATTTCACTGACTTAAAAGCCACATGCTTCGGGGAGATAGTCTATATGGTAGGTTGCAGATAATAGTTAGAGGCTCACAAACACATTTCCTATCTTCCTGCAGACAAACTTAGATTACATTTCTCAGTATCCTTTGCTCTTAAGTGGAATAATTTGAATGAGTTCCTGTCGATAGAGTATGGGTTAAATTTAATGATAATCACCTCCAAACCTGGGTCATTGACAGCCTACTCCCTCCATGAAATCCTCTGAGAAGCCCTTCGGTAGCTTCATCTCCTCAGCTGAGTGCAGAAAACAAATTGAGGGAGGGAGGCCTGGGATCTCTGAATGATTGTGGACAGAACCTTTCACTCTGCCCACTATTACACTGTGAAAATGGAAATCGAATTTTTAAAAATTATCTATGTGTTCTGTCATATTAATTATATTAAACCCTTTAATTTGGGGTTGTTATAGTAGTTATCCTATCCAGGCTAATACATGGAACAATAACTAAATTCCATACATGTGAAACCATTGCCTTATTTATTTTATTACAAAATGACTTTTGGGGATATGAAGCAATGTTCTGTGGCATAACATGGTATTGGGTAACACATTCAATACATTTACAAATGGATCGTATTGCTGGCAAATTCATTTCAGAGTAAGTGTCATTCTAGTAAGAATGAATTGATCCCTTTCTGTAATGGGAGTGAAGTGGCTGGCTATTCCAAGTCCATATCACAAGGTCAGTCAGCACTGGACTCTGCTGTGGGCAGGTGGGCACTCAGCAGCAGTGCTAGCCAGACCAACCTTGCTGAGAAGTCCATACCATTTGAGCCCATGTAAACCTCTCCCTGGTAAATAATACAAATAATACTTGTGTTACTTTCCTGTGGCTGCTATAACAAATTGCCACAAAATTAGTGGCTTAAAACAATAGAAATTTATTCTCTTACAGTTCTGGAGACCAGAAGTCCAAAATGAAGATGTTGGCTGGGCTGTGCTCCCTTTGAAGGGTCTAGAGGAGAAACCACTCCTTGCCTCTTCCAGCTTCTGGTGGCTGCCAGCCTTCCCGACTGCATCACCCCAGTCTCTGTCTGTGTCTTCACATCACCATCTCCTCTTTGCAGGTATAGCATTTCCCTCTTTTTTTTTTTTTTTTTTTTTTGAGATGGAGTTTCACTCATGTTGCCCAGACTGGAGTGCAATGGTGTGATCTCAGCTCACAGCAACCTCCGCATCCCGGCTTCAAGCAATTCTCCTGCCTCAGCCTCTGGAGTAGCTGGGATTACAGGCATGTGCCATCATGCCCAGCTAATTTTGTATTTTTAGTAGAGATGGGATTTCTCCATGTTGGTCAGGCTGGTCTCAAACTCCCAACCTCACGTAATCCGCTCACCTTAGCCTCCCAAAGTGCTGGGGCATTTCCCTCTTATAAGAACACTTGGAATGGCATTTATGGTCCACCCAGAGAACCCGGAGTTATCTTCTCTTCTTAAGGTCCTTAACTTAATCACATCTATAAAGACCCCGCTTTTCAAATAGGGTGACATTTATAAGTCCCAGAGCCACCATTAAGCACACTACACTGTATTTTGTCCATTTGTTTATAAACCCAGTGAGCAAACATGGGGTGGTTAGGGAAACTAAGGAAGGAGGCTAATATCCACAGAACAGATTATCCTGTCCCTCTGTTTATTAACAGCCTCTTCTGCAGTAGGTGCCTTTGGTGAGCATTTACATGGAATACACACAAAAAGTCCCACTCAGAACTGTTTATCACCAATCCTCAATTTTATTCCTTCCAAATCCTTGAGCATCTAGCCAAATCATTATCCGTTACCCAAAAAACTGATGTAAATGCACAACCCTGGGAAGTTTTCGTTCTAGGAAAAGGGAGCAATCAGATGTACTGCCCAAAGTTCTTTCATAAGGAGGATTTTCCTCCCACGCACATTTCAGGGCAACTCCTAAGTGCTGTAATGCTACCACAGTCCATTTCCAGCTGGTGTTTGCATACTGTGTGGAATAATTTGTAAACCAGGCTCAATTTTATTTTACAGTTTCTCAATAAGGGTCCCATCATAAATTAGACTTTGTCCCAGATGGTTTAAATACAGAGCCTTTAATGAAAGGATTGCATGTAGAGATATAGGCAGGCATAAAGAAACAAACAAGGGATGGGGAGGTGCAAGAAAACTAGCAAGAGTGTGAGCTGTTATTATTCTCTGGAGGGGCAAGGAAAGAAACAGAGCTCAGTGAGAATTAGACCTATGGAGAAGCTGCTTCCCAGCAGGGGCTGTGGTTGTGGAGGAAGGTATGTAGGGTCAGAGATGCAACACTAAAGTATGAAGAGGGCATGGAAGTGTTCTTCACACTCTGGAAACTTTTGATCTCCCACTGGCACTTGCTATTGATTGAATCCAACTGGAAGACAGCTGGCAAGGGAGCCAAGATGATGTAATCCATATGGTTCAGCATTTCAGGGCACAAAACAGATCAAAATGGATTGGAGGTGTGCAAACACAACCAGCTAACATTTCATAGGAACTTTCATGTGGTCAAATATGTGGGCTGAGGGAGAAATGGCAATGCAGCAAGAGCAGGTGCGATGGTCACCTGAGGCATTGCTCATGCCTCTTACCTGTGTCTTTATGACTTTCTACTTGATGAAGGAGTGCTGCTGTGCATGTCCTAGTTTATGAAATAACACCCACACCATGATGGGCAGTTGTTTACATGATCATTTTATGTTCTGTGGTCAGATACACAAGTCTCTGCCATGACCCAAAAGCAATCCAAGATCTGTTTCTTAACATTTATTTGGAGACTAGGTCAAGGTTTTGCTCTAAAACCTGAAAGGATTGCACTGTAATTCTAAATCAAGGTTTGACAGGGGTCTCCTACAGGATTGCTTTCTGCCAAACACTCCAAGCACCATTTAATCTGTTGGATCTTAAATCTCAAATAGCAGAGTAGCATGCACAACAGTTCATAGTTACAAATCATTTTCTTACTCTGGATCCCATTCAGAACTAGCAATCTTATGGAATACTTGATAAATAGGTCCAAGTAGCACATTTAAAGGTGTGTACGTTGTTTCAGAAGTCCAGTGAGATGGTAACAATCACTGGGTCTTTTTAATAGTGTGCAATTTTAATAGCGATTTTATTTCACCCACTATTAAAGAGACACAATGATTGTTACCATCTCACTGGATTTTTTCTTTTTTCTTTTCTTTTTTTTATTTGAGACGGAGTCTCGCTCTGCCGCCCAGGCTGGAGTGCAGTGGTGCGATCTCGGCTCACTGCAAGCTCTGTCTCCCGGGCTCACGCCATTCTCCTGCCTCAGCCTCCCGAGTAGCTGGGACTACAGGCGACTGCCAGCACGCCTGGCAATTTTTTTTTTTTTTTTGTATGTTTTTAGTAGAGACGGGGTTTCACTGTGTTAGCCAGGATGATCTCGATCTCCTGATCTTGTGATCCACCCACCTCGGCCTCCCAAAGTGCTGGGATTACAGGCGTGAGCCACTGCGCCCGGCCTCACTGGATTTTTGAAACAACATATAGACAGCTTTGTATACGAAGGAGGAAATATCTCAACTTGCTATAAACTAATGGACTGCCATAAACTTTATTGATGTCATGGCCTTTGAATTTACATGATTTGTTTTTTCCTCCCGCCTTCTGGCACACGCGTTCCTTACCAAGGAATCTATGATGGTTGCCACTTCCTATTTACCACAGCCAATCAGCATGATGCTAACCATGTAGTGGAACGAAGTGATGTCCTCTGGCATGATGAGACAGACAAGGTTCCTGTGGACTAGATTATTACAGAAAACTGGATAGCTGAGGTAAGATGGCAAAGACATACAGCTTACCCTACCAGGCGAAATGACTTCTGTCATCTCTTTGTTAGAAGGGAGAAAACCACTTTTAACAGATTCATAGCAACACGTCAGCTCTGAACATTTTATTTGCTTCAGTTAACTACATCTGAAACAGCCATTGAATTTGGAGTTACATGGTTAATAATAATACACTCTCTCCAAGACTCCCCAGTCTGCTTGGGTCAAACAGGAGTGTTAAATGGGGGTATGACAAAAAATCATCACCCCTGAATTTTTCAGACCTTGGATGATGACATGGACCTCTGACATTCACCCAGAAATGTGGCAATACTTTTGGTCTACTGTTTCAATAAGAAGGGGACATTTTAGAAGCTTCAACTTGGTCCTTCATACCATAATGGCCTTCATTCCATGGGACAGGGAGCTAATGTGGGAGTTCAGCTGGAGGTTGAATATATCTAATCCAACTATACGTGCAGGAACTGGGAAGGGTATGTTTGAGGACCCACTGAATCACTGTGAGATGAACTCAGATCAAAATTATATTTATCACCTGGCCTCTACAAGCCTCCATTTTAACTGGTGAGCACAGTAGCAATTGGGGGTGCCCAATGAGCAGCATCTGCTCAGAGTCAGTGTCCCAGTAATCCTCCCAAAGTGTGCTTATTTTCTTTCCCTTTTGGTGAAAGCTAGAAAGAGGACTGATAGTATATCCTGTGACATCACCACAGAATATTTCAAGGGAATCCGATGTTCCCTCCATTTAAAAAACTCTGGGTCTGTGTACTGGAACAAGAATGGGAATTGGTGAGGGGCTGTGTCTCTCATTGTAATGACCCAAGTCGGGCCAGTGTTTATCAGATTAGTCAGTTATACTAGTCAAGAAGGACCTTAGTCTATCTATTTCAGTCCTCAGGACATCAAAATAAATTGGCCACCACCATAGATGCCCACAGGCCAAGCTATTCTAATAATAACTCTGGCTCTTTTGCCCATGACTATAATCATGTCTATTTTGTCTCTGGCATTTAAATACTGCCATTTGGCCTCTGCCAATCTGATACTCTAATTCCCACTGAAATTGAAATTAAGGGACTCATTTTAGGGACAGCTTCCTCCCTCCGTCATGATCCCAATCTATAGAAAGTAACCACTACAGAATTTTCCAAGGATGCTGGTGGAACTTACCAATAGATATCTCAAACATAGAGAGGGGCTAGTCAAGTGGGTCACACATGGTAGATCTTCTCCAACACTCCTAACTCCATTAAGTCTCTGGAGTCTCTCCTCCACATTATTCCAAAGAGTTTCTAACATATATCTGAGTTTAATATAGGCTGCCACTGAGTCCCTGTTTCAGTTGAACAACTGAAAAACCAGTAAAGCTGCTCCTCACTGTTTAGCTATGTCCTCAAAATAAGAATTTTTGGTAATATATAAGAACTATATCAATAATTTCAGTTCATTCTAAAGAAATGTTTCTCCCTGCCTTAACTCCCTGAGAACCTATTCCTACACATTCCTGCAAATGAAAATTAGCTAAATCCTATCATTCTAACTGCCTCCTCCCAGGATAGATTTTGTATTTGTTCTCCTGGGGCATGCTGCGATCTAATTCTCTTTGCAGATCTGATGGCACTGAAAGGGCAGAAGGCAGGCATAAAGGGGATCAGCATCCCCTTGGAAGGTAACTACCTTGGTTGAGGTCATTATAGAATCTCAAGCAACAAAGGACTAATGTCATCTGATAGGGAAGACAGACCGCTTTTATGAACAGGCATATTCAAAGCAATTTAAAGATTCATGTTCTCAGGTTCATCCAAATCTACCCAAATATCCCCATTCTGTTTCTTTAGGTCCCATCCTTTCATGATCAGTGCCACAAATTTCACACAGGAAACCACTGAGGCTGTGAAATCAAGTTGTAATTCTGCAATCCAAAGGAGCAAACTTTAAATCTTGTTTTAAGGCATTTTAAGTCTGTAGCTATGATATATAAAAGGGTCTCTTGGGCGGGGGGTCAGGGCGGGTCATAGAAGCTGTCTGCAACTTTTTCCTTGCCCTAAGCCAAGAATTTAAAATAAGAGCGAATACTCTTTCTGTAAGCTCTTCAGTGCAATAGGAAGCAATCCTTCCACTCAAGTTTTCTCTGTTTCTTATTTGCACCACAATAGTGCAATGCAGCAGCCAGTCTGTCAAAGGCTTGTCTTCAATAGCTATTCCATCCTATGTGGCCATAGGTGATCATTTAGCTATTTGCTTCACGGAAAACAGTATCCCATTTCCCAGTGGTCATGAAGTTATCACTGCCTATAAACTCAACTAAGTCAGATAACCAATGTCATATTGTATTTAAAAGTCAATTTCTTGATCAAATTTTGGTACTGAATACTGAGCTAGGTAAGGTTCATCACATATAATAGATACCATTCAAGGTATTCAAGCAGAAAATCTTTAATTCAAAAGAGTAGATGTTTATAAAATTATTGGTAACTTGGAGGAATAAAAGTCAGGAGGCTATCCTTAATCTTTAGCTTCAAATTCATACAACCACATCTGTCATAAGTGCCATCACCATTAGCACTGTCTGTATTCATAAAATTGATGCCAAGATAGTGGAACATGTTATCCAACTGTTTCCAACACTTTTGTCTGTAGGAGCCCACTTACATAATTGTGCTACTACAGAAAGGTGACATCCACCTCCTTCAGCCTTTGTAAAATTTCACGAGTGCCTCACATTGACAAAACCTAAATTTACGAGGGGATCACATGGGAATCTGAGAAATGTAATTTTTAGTTCCCCAAACTCTGTAATACTGAAGGAGGGGAGAATGAGAACACATCAAAGGGAAAGGAATGGATTCATAGTGCCCATAAACAGCTACTACACTAACCTAAAGATGACGCCTGATTTCTGAAGTAGTTAATATTTGGGGTAGACTTCAGGATGTAAGCTCCAAATCTCAACTTTAATGATAAATTAGAAATTTGTTACCCAAATTCATCTGGCTGCTCTTTTTCCTCATGAGTTCCCATATTACTTTTATTTTTGGAGGAAAGATTAGGTACCACTTTACAAGGGCTGGCAGTAATAATTCAAGCATAACAAAAACAAATGTTGAATAAATATAGCTTTGAAAAGCAGCTTTTCTTTTGCGATTATGTCTTTATGACATTTTTACTGAGATCTGAAATCACAATATATTGGAAACCTAACTGTATCATGTACAACTGACAAACCCTAACTATATAATATGCTTATAAAAATTGTAAATGTATTTGATCCCCAGATTTATTAATTAGAACACAAGCCACACTCTCAGGTGAGGTGTGACTGTTGCTAACATAATGCTATCTATCATACAAGACTCATAATCTACCCACCCTCTAATTACCAAATAGCAAGCTAATCATTATTCTTGCAAGACTGGTTCCTAGGACAGCTTCCTCACAGGGAGGAGAAACTCAGCTGAAATATAATGCATCATGAATGACAAAGAAGGGATTTCAACTGGATGCTTTCTTTTTTCTCCATGGCAAATTCAATGAAAATAAAATTTAACCGAGAAAAGGAGCAATCTGACTGGCTTCTCTAAAATTGCAGAAAAGGGATTCAGGAATACCTAAAGACTGACAGAGTACATGGAATATGTACATGGACTGATGTAATATTCTTTATAACAATCTTGTATTTAAATTGAGAAATAATAATTTCAAGATCCTATGTTTTTAGAAATAGCCATATTATTTAAACCTTTCAAGATTTTTTTGTATTTAGGATGGCTTTTAATTTGGACATATTCTGTATAGATGTTCAAAAGCAATGTGACCTTCTGATAGCTGCATTATAATTAGATATTAAGTGATGTGTTTCAGCGTGCACTTTTTCTCTCTCAAAGGAGATACTACTTTATTAACACATTCCCTGGGATAACCTCATGTATGAGAATGGAAAAAAAAAATCAAAATCTAAGTTGAGTTTCTATTTAAGACCAGATGGGTCTCCAAGGAAGAAATGAACAAAAATTTGCTCATGTGTATTGATGTGTAAACATGCTTTGTGTGGTAAATTGAAAAAGACAAGAAAAAAAAGGAAAAAGAAAAAAACAACACCCTAATTAAAAGAAAAAGATAGAAGAAAGTTTAATTTCTCAAAGGAAATAGCAAAACCGACATTTCTAAGTCTGAAAGAACACCAAGGGGTGACTGACTCATAGCATTCCCGTTACTCATCTAAAGACAGCTCTGGATGCCCTTCTGGCTAAGTCACAAGGCTCTTCCAGTGATACATTCTAAAATCGTACAATCTTCATGTGGCAGTGGTTCTATATATCAATTATTTTAAATTTAGGTTTTTTAATCTCCTCCAGGATTCACAGCCTCCTATGAAAACAAATTCAAAAGGATCTTTGCCTTTCAATTCACAGCTGTGCCTTCCCCTCTGTAATTTATAGGAAAACTAACTTCTAACACTTACATGATTTGTAGTATTTTGAAACAAAAATATTAGGTTGGTGCAAAAATACAACAAAAAAGGAATCCATTTCTACTTCTCTTCCTTTTCACAAATATTCTTGTCATTCAGAAGTTATCTGCCTAAAATACAAAAGACTAAGCATGGATTCTAAATTACACCACTAATAAAGACTTGCTTTCTAAGGTCACTTGCCAAAATTACTTGCACGCTGAGTGGCAGGTGACCAATTTCCTTCAGCAGGTTTTATGATTACTGCTCAGATGTTGTGTGTTATGTGCCTGTGTACACAGCTCGGTATCAGTCTCTCACCTCTGCTGCCCTATTTACCATCCTGCAGGATGCTGAAATCTGCCACCCAGGTCCATGCTGAGCAGGCCAGCCAGCACACATCCTGGTTAGCTGTAGCTGTTTTTTTCTTAGTAAGCACGGTGTTATGAGTACAGCTGGCTGAGATTATGGCTATAACAAGGAAAGAACCGGGAGAGTGTGAACTCTTCAGTGTGGTGTCTCATTCTGAAGGTGAGAGAGATTCAAAAGTTCTGCTCCAATAGTCAATATATAGTATCTGACTTGTATTGTCAAATAGATAATACAACAAAAATCACTTATACCTCTATGTTCTCTTTCCCATTTACAGGGTAGCTGAGTTGCATATATGAAACAAGCCTGTAAATTAAAATATTCCTAATAAACTAAAAGCACTGCTAGATTCCATGTTCTAAAGTACAAACATAATAATCCATGTTAAAATATTTTTGAATACCTTGAGAGCATGCACAACAAGAGAAAGAGAATGAATTAATAATGTTAAAACTAAAACTAGTCATTTGTTAGTTTCCATCAGCAAAACAGTCAAAAGTAACAGACTTGGGAGGCCAAGGCAGGAGGATTGCTTAAGGTGAGGAGTTCAAGACCAGCCTAGGCAACATAGTGAAATCTCATTTCTACCAAAAAATGAAGAAGTAACAAAGGAAAGAGAAAGAGCTATGGTCATCTATTACAGAGGAAAACTCACATGTCTCATGTATTTCTAGTTATTGTATTTAACAAATTCCTTGTCTTCTGTGTAAGAAAATGTTACTTTAGTTAGTGACAAAGTTTTACCAAGTAGGAGACACAATCTTTATTCATCAGTTTCTAGATATAAGACATGCAACATATCTGTGATAATAGAGAAATTATGAAAGCTACTGGAAAAGGCTGTATTTATGACATCTTATAATCATCTTCTATAAAGAAACTTATAGTAAGGACTGAATGATTTAAATTAAAGAATACAAGAACTTCCCCATTTATGTTAAGAATAATTTAGAAGAAAATGGTATGTTTTATGTCTGAATGAAAAGCTCTTCCAAAAGCAACTAATTTTTAAAGTAAAAATATGCTACTATAGAAAATAAGCTTTTTACCAGAAATGGTAGATACTCAAGTTCCAGTTTGATTTTTTCTATATAAGAAATTAGCAGCAGAAAACAATTTAGAATTAACTAAATCAAATAAACATCTAGCAGACAGTTTACATTATAATAAACTGATTAACAAAAAAAAATCATTTTTTCCCACAGCAGAAGTATATTTATTGTGCTGAAATCAGGTAGCAGGGAATGAATAGCTCTTGGGAACCAGTACAGAATGTTCACAAAGATTTACAAATCTCAGTCATTACACACTGAGCAACAAAACAAAGGTGTTGAATCCTCTTAGATCAAACTACTTTATACGTTGCAAATTTTCTGTAATTCTCATGACTGCATGCCTTTGGGGAAAAAGTATTTAATTTTAATGCACAATAAATATGTTATAGCTTACAAAATATTCTGAAATAGTTTGTACAAACAGCATACATCCTACACATGCAGCTTTGACATGTTGTTGAGATACTTAAGAAATATTCATGCTTTTTTTTGGTCACATTTTGTCTTTCTCTAGTAATCCCTTTGCAACATCCCTCAAAAAATTAACCTATGTAGTAAAACATGATACAAATTCTTTCCTACTTTATTTCCAGTTGTTCACTTATATTACATGAAATACTTCATTTTTAAATAGCAAATTGAATGTTATAGTTCTGACTACTCTCACTTTTATTCATTTTGTGTTTTAACAACACCTTGTAACATCAAGCATTGAATTTAACAATCTTTAGCACCAAGGAGTCAAGAATATTGCACCAAAGTGGGTTTATACTTCATACCTAGGTAATAAATAAGATCTTGCAACTTAGTCACAAGGAAAACATTACTCCAAAATTAAACACATTGAAAGAGAAGGATAGTTTCACAGAAATGTTTGGTGTATGCTATTTGTCATAAAAGCAAAAAAAATACTAGCGGATTTGAAAGTTAACATTAAAATTTACATTAGAAGACTCCTTGATTTTTTTAATTAAAATTTATTTAATTTTAAATGTTCTTTCCAACAGAAGAGGTAGGTATATTTCCACATATGAAAAATCAGGAACAGCCATAAATCAAAACAAGGAAAGCCTGATAAAAATCAACATATTCTAACAGCACATAAATGTAACTATCTTATGATGTTACTAATAAAGACATGAGTTGTTTCATGTTTCAATCAGACAATAATCTTAATTTTCATAATATATTTCTGCTACTAACAGGAGTATTCAAATGCTGCCTTTTCATCACAAAAAATTGTTTCCCCACAGTGATTTGTGCCTCGAGTCATGGTGATCTCTGGGTCACCAGACAAGACTTTACTGCAATTCTTTCTTATTTTCACCAACACCATCATCATCAAGCCTCTAAGATTCTACAGAGATCAGCAGATTTTAAAAATTTAATTACAACCAAAATTATACTCTGACTAGAGGTGGAGAGATTTGACCATTCCGGTCAGCAAATGAATTCGAATGTGCAAGTTTAAGTGTATACACATTTTCAGCTTTGGACAAGAAAATGTAACACCACTGATTTCAGTCAGTAGATAAGATAATTAGTAATTTATCAAAATAATTCATAAAGACCGTTTCTGTGATCGTCTAAAATTCAGACCGGAGAATGAGTGACTATAAGATACATGAAAAATCTCATCCTTTAGACAACTGGATGTGAACAGGGGGAGAATCCCCAAAGTCACTTAATGATTGCTTTGGTCTGGAGAATATCAAGGCTAATTTTAAAAAAAATGTTTAAAATAAAAACTTCATAAATAAAACATCTGGGTATGGTATTAACACTTTACTCAGTCTAAGAGTTACTAGGACATAGAGCACATTTGTCTTTTCTCCCCACCCCCAAGCTCTCCTTTGCTTCTGTTTTCCCTGAAATTTTATATGATATGGGAGTTTTTCCTCACTGTCAACAACAGTTAAGGCCCAGTTCAATTTAATCTCCTTTTGCTTTTCCATTTTTCTGCTTTTTTCCATTTTCTATCACGAGTTGTTTTTCTGATTTGCTCACACCATTTGCTGAAATACCATTCATGGCTGTTTTTCCAGCTTTTGGTTTCTTAGGCTCTTTGTATGTCCGAATGTAGAAGTTAAGAAAGAGAAATATGAAGCTGATTGCATAGGCAATTAGAGCCCAGTGCATCCATTTGGGGAAGGGGCAGTCAGTGTAAAGAGACAGTGCCGTGTGCCCAATGGTCACATGGAATTGAATCTGAAAAACAGAAATGACAGCACAAAACATTTAATCTGAATAGTAAACAACTTTTAACAACATCAGCATCTTCTACATAGCTATCACAGGCCCAAATTTTGCCACACTGTGCAAAATTTATTGTTTTCTGGCTCCCATGGCTAGCTCCTCATTCACAGCTCAAATGCCATCTCCTCAGTAAGGACTCTCTGACAAGACTTCAATTTCAATTGGCCCTCCCAATCCCATTAACCAAAGAGCTTTTTGCATTTTTTTAAGGAGAATTATAACTATTTGAAATTGTCTTCTGTATTTGTTATTTCTTTATTGCCTATCTTTCCACTAGAAAATGACTCCAGAAGGCAGGGCTTTGTCTTGCCCATCGGTGATTCCTGAGTCCTCAGCACAGCGTCAGGATCAATGAATATGTGTTGAATAATGTTATCTGATGAAAGGGAATCAATGGCCTAGGAGAGTAAAGTAATAGTATTGTAGGCTCTTCAATTTTGTTTTCCTCCCACATTTTAGATTGGTTTCTATCAAATTGTCAGCAAGCAGATACACATACTTAAAATGAGCTTATCAAAATGGCTCATTTATTTCTTACAGATAGTAGGCAGGTAAATTTTTATTTGAATGAACACTATCCTTTAAAAACTAATATTTTGATGGCCAGGTGCGATGGCTCATGCCTGCAATCCCAGCACTTTGGGAGGCCGAGGCGGGTGGATCAACTGAGGTCAGGAGTTCAAGACCAGCCTGGCCAACATGGTAAAACCCCATTTCTACCAAAAATACAAAAAATTAGCCAGGCGTGGTGGTCCATGCCTGTAATCCCAGCTACTCAGGAGGCTGAAGCAGGAGAGTAGCTTGAACCCAGGAGGCGGAAGTTACAGTGAGCCCAGACTGCACCACTGCACTCCAACTTGGGCAACAAGAGCAAAACTCCATCCCAAAAAAAGAAAAAAAATAATATTTGGATAAAATTTAGTAGATATTTCAGAATAAATACAAGAAGAATCACTTTCAACTTTAAGAATTTTTAAAAGGAAAAAAGCCCAAAGTGAGATGATTAAAATGAAATAGATTCTGATGTATCAATAAAAGAATGGGTCAAGACATAATGTTAACAAGGGTTAACTTTTTATACAATTAACTTATATGACTAACTGTTGTGGGAACTTCTGGCTTGGAAATACAAACTCAACATCCTGTTTGAAATGGACAATTGTGGTTTCTCTTTTAAGGATAGCATTATTCTTAAAATATTAATTATTGATTAAAATAAACAGTATTACTTATTTTAAATATTAAAATAATGTATGCCATGTAAGCTAAAAATTTATACTATATTAAACTTTTATAATTTTCCTTGGCAAATATTTTAATTTGAAGAACTTGTGGTTTCACAATGGTTTTTAGAAGCTGCATCACCAAAAAGGGTGTGTATAAGGGTGTGATTGGGTATGGCATCACTCAAGGAGAGCCAGGTGTAGGCTCCAACAAACCAGATAGGACTAATTCACATGATTTTGATCACCTCTTCATTTTCTTAGGTCCATTTACTATTTACTGAGAGAAATGAATTACACAAACTGTGTTAACAGCTTCTACACAAAAACTGGAGGAAGCTTCCTATACCACTCTGGTTACAAACGAATCCTTCGCACCCAGCATTTCCCAAAAGTTGTGTTTCCTGTTTAGTTAGCCAGCTGTTTAGCAACTTAAAGCAAAGATGAATAATATTTCCAAATGTGATTCCACTGATAAAATTGTGCACATGCTATGATTAAAGCAAATTATAATAAATTCTAAAGCTTGAAAAATAGTTACCAGGTTGGCTTTGAATTTCCAGTTTGATTACAGGCTAGTGACTAGCATCTGAAAGGTACACTAATGCACACACTCAGACTGCCACAAACAGTCTTACTAGCGGGATATGCTGAAAACTGTCTGGACTAAAGACCACCATTTGAAAATATCTGTCTCTGCTCTCTTAAGGACAGTGTTTTAAAGAATTACAAGGAGTTCTCTTGCCCTTATTCCCTTCCTTTGCCCCACCCCTTCCTTGGCTATGTGTTTTCTTTTCAGCTGTTTAGTCTAAATATATGAGATATGTTAAAGACTGAAAAATGAAATAAAAAACAAAATTTTTAAGCAAGGACAAGATGAAGATAGGTAATAAAATTTTAAGTTAAGAAAATCACCTGAAGGGAAAAAATACATATTATTTTTCTACTCATACATAAATCTATGTACTTTGTAGCGTGCTTAGATCTTTAATCATCCTTTCCACAAACATGTTTAGAGAATGTTTTCCTTAGAGGAGTAAGGGCTATGTCTAGTCTTTTAAGCATATTATAAAAACAAAGATTTGCTGGGACCAATAAGTCTATGAATAGGTCGTCTAGAGTCAAGTGGGCATAACTGCGATATAGCTAGAGGATAAAGTTAATTTCATAATAGAAAATTGTCTAAAATGACTTTGCAGTTTAAAATTAATCAAATTTAAACAATTTCAGTATTTTACCAGAAGAAACTTTGGAAGCATTTAACTCACCAGTTGCAACATAGTCAGGTATCGTTTCCACCAAAGATATTTCTGAATCCATGGGCCAAATGCAGTTAACCCATAGTATGAGTACATAATCACATGGATAAAGGAATTCAACTGGGCTCCAAAAAATGCTTTAGAAAAACAACAGGTAATTACAAGATACAGAAAATTTTATTAGGCAGTAAGCCACTGAGATGTACAATAAATGAATACACATTATTTTTTAATATTTAATCTTGAGTACAGATTAGAAATGAAAAATATAAAGTAGTACTAATGAAAAAGTTTTCCCTTCAGATTAAGCTAGATATTTTTAAAGTTTAGATTTGAGGTTTTACCATATAAATAAAAATGTATGTTCAAATGCAAAGGACTTTCAAAGTCGTAGGTTTTTCAAATGGAGTACTCCAGTGAGCTTAAATAGGCCCATAGAACTGTTGCCTATGTTACTTTTAATTCTACTATTCTTGCCTTTAGATGTGCCAATATACATATCTGCAACAAAACAGTACTTATTTCTTAGGTTTCTAAATAGTTTAAAATATGACAGCACTACACACATTGAATAATTCATTTAATATAGATAAATCTACAGAGATATTCCAGTCAGTCAAACTCAATGACATTCTTTCTTTTCAGAATATTAATTAAATCAAGGTATAGATGTAATAATAATTAATTTTTGTCATAAAGTGATCTAAGTGTTCAGTTCAGATTTACTAATTTTCTTTTAAAATTACAGAGGTTGCCTTTAACTGTATTGTTTTAAACTGGGCCCCCAATAATATATGTATGAATTCCTAAGCTGCCAATTATCATAATATGACAATGGAAAGCAGCAAGGTGAACTATACTATAATGACTTGTACCCTGGATCCTCCTCAGAGGAATAATCTGCATCAAGCTCAACAATGTGAATCATCCTTAATCTACAGGCATCTGAAAAGACAGGAGGCAGATCTTGGCCAAACTATGAATTTAGATCCTCTTTAACATTAACAAGGCTATATAAAATTTCCTTTGAATAAGAACCAACAAGACCTATACAGGCTGAGTATTCCTTATCCAAAATGCTCAGGACCAGATGTGTTTCCGATTTCAGATTTTTTTAAACTTTGGAATATTTGCATAGACATAATGATGTGTCTTGGGGATAGGACTCAGGTCTAAATCCAAAACTTCATATACACCTTATACATGTATCCTGAAGGTAATTTTATAAAATTTTAAAATAATTTTATGCATTAAACAAAGTTTGTGTACTCTGAACATCAGAAAGCAAAGATGTCACCCGTGCGGACATTATCTGTGGTTGTTTGGCATCAACATTATGCTGTACATGGAAAAGGGCTAAGAGGGTCTTTTTTCCCTTAGGTATACTGAATAAAGTGTGTTCTGCACTTGTGTTTTGACTGTGACCCATCACATGAGGTCAGGTGTGTAATTTTCCACCTGTGGTGTCATGCTGGTGCTCAAAAAGTTTTGAATTTTGGAGCATTTGGATTTCAGATGTTTAGATTAGGGATGTTCAATCTGTATTAGAGCAGGAGTGAGCTATGGGCTAAGATGGAAATCTTCAGATTTGAGGGGCTGTGTCTTGGTATTCTTTGGATCAGAACTACTAGACCCATTCCCCATCAAAATATTGTTTTCTACCTTTAGTCTTGGTTTATGCTCATCTCTGGGGCAAATCTTTAGGTATTAAAGTAGTCACAGATAAAAAGCAAAAGTTATACTTGCCTCAAATTTTTTAAAAAATGAAATGATGGCTGGGTATGGTGGCTCATGCCTGTAATCCCAACACTTTGGGAGGCCGAGGCAGGCGGATCACAAGGTCAAGAGATCGAGACCATCCTGGCCAACATGGTGAAACCCTGTCTCTACTAAAAATACAAAAAATTAGCTAGGTGTGGTGGTGTGTGCCTGTAGTCCCAGCTACTCAGGAGGCTGAGGCAGGAGAATCGCTGGAACCCGGGAGGCGGAGGTTGCAGTGAGCCGAGATCGTGCCACTGCACTCCAGCCTGGTGACAGAGCGAGACTCCATCTCAAAAAAAAAAAAAAAAAAAAGAAATGAACATGGAAATGATTAACCATGAAAGCAAGTTAAATGGTAGATCAAGTCAAAGTCCTAGGTTCTCATTGCTTTCCACTTAACACATATATGAAATTAAACGCAAGCAGTATATTCCTGAAAATGCTCACCTTGTCCTCCTGCAACCCACTTAATTCCAATCCACCACAAGGTAAACATCGTACAGTGATGATACACATGAAGGAAAGAAACTTGGTTGTTTTTCTTTCTCAGAATAAAAAACACTGTGTCCAAATACTCAACTCCTTTAGATACAAAGTACCACCACAGAGCAGCAGCTATCTGTAAAAAGGGAAAACGTGTTATAAACACCAAAATGACACTATTGTATGGGTTTATACTCATTGTAAGTAAGTCCAAAATAAACATTTGTATATTGCACAAAATGTACAAGGCATGGAATCATTAATGGCTAAATAGGTTTGAAAAACCTAAGCATCTCTCCACGGGGAAAAATAGAAAAGAAAGAGTCCAAAGCTCTATCTATACAGTGCCAATAAGTTAGAGAACATTTTCTGTCTATTCCATAGGTAGATGTTACACAGTGTCAAACTGCTGAATACAGAGCTGGAAGCACATTCAGACTGCTGTGCTTTTCAACTTGGTAGAGGAACTAAGATGTTTACTTTGTAAAATGATTTTAGTTGTTCATGCTTAGCCTACATTATACCTCAGAAAAACTTGCAAGTAAGTTCATGTAGCAATTGGTCTCTACAAGTGTCTGCCTGTCTGCCCACCCTCTTCCCTCACCTCCCCCTCTCCCTCACCTCTCCGACTGCACCAATATGTGCAACAACATAAATATCCAATCACAGCAGTTTGTATTAGGTATTAAATCTTTAAAATAAAAAATTGGAATGAACAAACAAATATTTCCCAGGTCATAAATATAATCCTGCTTACATGAATAAGTCTTTTCTTTTCCTGGGCTCTAATTAAGGCACCAGATGGTACAGAAAGATTACATTACATACTGAGATTAAGGATCCAGTGAGAGGTGACCTCTGTATGTTTTAAAATGTTTTACAAGAATCCTACTGTAACAGTAAACCAAACAATTTTTTATGTCAAGTATTTTCTATGATAAGCATCCTATGTGCAAATAACAATTAAGGCAGTACATAACTAAAATCTATTTATAAGCTTTCATGTGTTAGGGCCCTGTCAGATTCATTCACAGACAGGCTTAGGTGTTTTAGAGTTGAAGGATCCCTTTGCATTCTATACCTGCACCTGGTATATGTCATGAGATTTTTGTTTGTTTTGGCTTTTGCATTTGAAAAACAAAATTATAATTTTAAAGTATGGGGAAAGAAGAAACAGAAAGCATATAAGAAACAAAGTATTTACAAACTGAGAATTATTTACTGAATTTACTTGAAAAATATCATTAAAAATGATATGAATTGGTTGAAAATAAGCTTGAAATAGTTAACTACTCCCAGCAACACTATAGTTAATATTCACTATTATATTAGTTCTTTAAAATAAAGTAACTGTCACCATTTTGGCATCGTAACCTTTAACTAGAAGGAAAGATACAATCTCTTATTTCTCCTCTATCTGGACCTCTACATTTGCCACAATTCACATAAAATAACAAGAAATAAGTCTGCTTAGTTTGCAAACTGCACTAGATATCTTTAAATAAACTACACCAAAAAGTGATACTTCTTGGCTACGTAACAATGAATACAGAAATGAGTCTCTGAGTAAAATATTCACTATATTGCATCCCATATTAGAGAGGAGAAGAGAGCACGAGGAAGATTTCAAATGAAATCTGTTGCAAATCTCAGGTTCTTTATCCTCCTAGATTACAGTTCTCATATAGCTCATTTTTTAAAGACTTGAAAATTTACATCTGTAAGTGAGAGTGGTATTTTTAAACCTTTATCCTAAAAATAGTAATATGTTGCCCCATCCAAGGGTTTTTCTATACATACTTCCAGAAGTCAGTCAGTCAAACACTTATCCCTGTTCCCTTCCCTACGGCAAGCAAGAAGTCAGCCCTCCAACTGAAGAGATTCTTTGGCAATAGTTATCAGAAGAAAATTTTTCATAGCCAATACATCTGAGTAGTCTCTCTCATTTTCTCTCAGTCACATGCCAGGTTTTATTTCCTCCTTAGTCATTTGTTTACATGGCTGCTGTCTGCCTTTTCACCCTCACTAAAATGCCAGCCCCACAAAGGCAGGGCTTTTCACCCCTGTTCCCAGTACCAACATATAGTAGATGCTCCATACATATTTAATGAATAAATAAAACCCACATGACAACCAAGACAGGTGATTTTTCATCAGTCCATAAGTCTTCTAATAGGGAAATGAAGATACGTACATAAAATTGTTAAGTACATTAAAGCAATTTTGTCTCCAGTCTTGATGAATACTGATATTTATATATTGTCCACTCCCCATGCCAGGAAACTATTTTTCTCAAGGGAAGCCACTAGATATTATTACTACATATACTATAGGTAACATAAAACATGTTATGTTTTATATGTAATTTCTAGTATGAACCACAGTATATAAGAAGAGTTCAATAAATAATAGAATAAGGTAATCTGTTGTTTCTTTTGCTTAAATTAATGTTAATTTTACTCATGTAAGTGAATGGAAAATAAAATATAACATCTTGTTACTAGTGGTTTATTTTTCTGCAAATATAAAAAAACTGAGTTTATGCAAATACAAATTGTTCTATGCCTAATTTCCTAAACATTCCACACTTCACAAAACATTTACTTTTCCTCACTTTCTTAACACATAACTTGGACTCTAAGAGTTTCTACTCTTGAGCAAAAACAAACAAACAAAAATCTAAAATAATATCTTTAAAATAAACATGAGACTTCTTTGCTTTAACAAGTACTGCATTCTAGTAATTCAATGCATATTCACTCATGCTGTAAAATAAAAAACATTTTTGAGATACAAAAACAAATTTTAAATTAAGTACTTTTTTAAAAAGCATAGTTTTACTGACTCATAACAATCTAGTATAATTTCACTATCATATTAAAGTACATTTTGCCAGGTGTGGTGGCTCACACCTGTAATCTCAGCACTTTGGGAGGCTGAGGCAAGAGGATCCCTTGCGGCTGGGAGTTCGAGACCAGACTGGGCAACATAGCAAGACCCTGTCTCTACAAAAAGTAAAAAAATATCTAGGCATGGTGGGGCACACCTGTAGTAGTCCCAGCTACTTGGGAGGCTGAGGCAGAAGGATCAATTGAGCCCAGGAGTTTGAGGCTGCAGTGAGCTATGATCATACCACTGCACTTCAGTCTGGGGAACAGAGCAAGAAACTGTCTCTAAATGACTGTTAAAGAACCTGTCTCTTAAAAAAAAGTACATTCTATATTTTCACAGACTGGGGCCTATAAAAATCAAACCACTTTTACTGATTAAGAGTATTTTTAATGTACTTACCCTGACTTCATGAACATTATTAGAATAATCCACACTCTGGCAAATATAGCTATATCCCGCATTATATGATCCCATGAATAACTGGAAAAAGAGTAATAATATTTGTAGTAAAGTTTTAGTAAACACAGCATTAAAAACACAATTATATACAAAATGTAGCCTTTCAAATTATTTTAAACGCAATATTTTCTTTAAAAATTTCAAATGCATTAAAAATTTCATGCATTCCGATTGCTAGAAGTTACTGTGCATTAATTTGTTCTATAATTAAAATCTAAATTAAAAATCACATGTAAATTTTATACTGAACATTGACTCTATCTATTAAATACTTCACAGTATTAAGAGAAATTTTTATTGCTAGGACTCAGATTTCAAAGTTGTCCTACCTTAACTGGTTTCTATGTTTGATCCAGAGTGGTTTGCATCTAACAAATTAGGTACAGGTATCCAAATAAATTAAAGTGCTCACGAAGTTGAGACTCGAGGCTAAGTTTTCAATTAAAGAAATATTTCTTTTTCTAAGAAGAGTTATTGTTTACTTTCCTAGCATTACTAGTCAGTTCTCTGGGTTCATACAGAATTTTAATGAGTCTCTTAGGAAACAAATTCTTTATACATATGCAATTTAAAAAATGGCTGTGTCAATCTAGCCTTTAGGATTTCCTTTGAAAATGTTGTGGAGAATTTGCTAGTGCCCAGAAAAGTATATAATGATTAGTAACAACAGCTATATGGTAGTTAATTCATTTTAATTCCAGCCCAAAATACAACATTACGTAATAGGATTTACTTGAAATTGGCATATTTTGATCAGTTACCAAACCAGAAACTACTGAATAAGAATTATAAATAAATAGCTGCTACTGTTTACTGAGTGCTTAATACATGCCAAACACTATGCAAAAATCATCTTACTTAACTCCGATAATAACCTGAAATGGTAGGTATTTAAGTGGGGAAAATGAGGCTAAGAAAAGTTAAATAACTTTCAATGCCAGAACAGTAGTAAGCGTTATTTTAGAATCTAGTTGGTCTTATTCAAAATTCCATTTTAAACAACTTTCCTATACCTCATGTTTAATATTTTTGTTATTCAAAAGTGAAAAACGTCAAAAATGTACTTTTAGAGTAGCTAACAGTTATGTCTGGGTAAAATATTACAATGATGGTTTTACACATTCTCATTTTTAAATTTCCAATAACCTTGGAAAATTATTAAAGTGATCTTAAAAACATACCTCTCTGAATATAAAAAGGTTAAGCAAAACCATCCCAAAATTATAGATAATGAGCACTAGACGCATCTGAAAAGGTTCTCGGTCCTTCATCCATTTTGGACCCAGCCACACAAACAGGAGATAAAGAGTGCTTATACTTAGTGTAGGCCAAGGAGACTGCATCAGAGGCCAATTTTCCACACGCTTATCTATAGAGAGAACAAAATACCACAAAATTCATTAATCAGTAAATGTTTTATAAAATACACTTTTTAGGAATCAAGATGTTTCAACTTAATTTCCTAATTTGACTAAATACGGATCACTGTCCTTTGAGTCCCAACAAAAAATACATGGTATAAAAACCAAAGAAACAATACTGACTCCTGCAAGTGGCTTTTGAAAATTATGCTTCATTACTTATGTCACACATTATGTTTTACAGAGACCCTACAGAACAAAAACAAGAAATAAAGCGCACTAAAAACAGAGGTGGTTATCTTGGGATGAAAAGTTAATGAAAAACTTCATACACAGAAAATAAATATGTTAAGGAAACATTTGTCTTCCATATTATACACGTGAAATTTATCAGGGCAGCTTGGAGGCTGCTCTGTGTGTCCACTCCTAAAGCAGGCAAGAATGTAACTAGAGAGGTACGTACGGGGCGACGGTAGCCATTTGCTGAAATATCTCGAGACACTGAAGACAAGAGTACAGGGGCACTGAGAGATTAAGTTAGGGTTAATTACAATTCTATAATGTATTTAAACAGTCACCATATTCAAGACATTTTTCTAACTTTTTCATTGAGAACATGCACCTATTTTATTCCCATGAATAACTAACTTGAATGTTTTTCTCTAGAGCTGTAAATCACATAACTTACATATGTGTAACTATATATATAAAATGCAACACATTATTTTACTTAAAATGAATTGATTGTCCAGCATATTCAAATACGCAACCATAAATCAATTTTATAATGGAATGTTGCCACAAGTAAAACATTTCTGAAACAAGCATGATAATGAAATATGGATGGGATCAACAAAAACACATCTTTTAACACATAAAAATATATTAATATTAATTTTTATGTTTCTAAAAGCTAAACAACAGTTGAAGGTTGCAAATCTAATTTCTAGTTTATTCTTGGCAATGCAAAACATTTTATGTTGTATTTTGAAGAAATAACGTATTTTTAAAGTAGTAAAAGAAAATTCAACTTCTTAGAACCAACCTAAATGAATTTAACTTAATTGTTGATTATAATAACTCCCTATTTAAACTGTCATTTTTACTAAAGGCTGTATATGCAAAATGCTTCTGGATTAGTGAACTAGGTATTAAAATATCTTACTTAAAAAATTCATCTGTGTCTATATACTGTCAATAGACAGTAAGATACAAGATACAAAACACAATATTTAATCAAACAATTTGCAAAGTCAGGAAATGACACAACTATGGTTTTAATGAAATCAGAGTTGTTAAGAAGGTGAGCTATTGCTTGATGACTCGTGATATGGGAAAAAAGGTGATAATGACTTGAAAGAAAAACACATATGGGAACCAGGAAAACAGAAAAACTGATTTTATTTCATAGTTTTAAAAGGAGGTCTACTATTCATAGAGATTATGGCTATATCACTCAAATCAAACACATTTCAGAGTTAAAAATAAACCAATATATTTGAACCACAGGAGAGATGGTAAACTTCTCACAAGGAGGAAATGACTTAAAAGATAGCACGGCTGACTTTTGTTAAAAAGGCGCTGTGCCACGAAGGTCTTATCAGTGACTGTTCACTTTTCTTAATGGCATTTTATCATTTTATGTTCATTATCATTCTATGACCATATCTTTCTATGCTAAAGGCCCCCTATAAAACATGAGGTGTGCATCTACTTAGGTATTTCTTTTTCTATACTATAGAAAAAAAAAGATTTAGACAAACCCCCTATATTAGAGAAGAAACATTTAGACAAACTCTCTGTTATAGGTCACAGAGAAGGAGTTGCTGTGGTATCCTGTTCTTTTCCACAAACTTTAAGGCAGGTGCTGTTTTTCCCATGAGACTTATACAAAGAGCAAAAGTACTCTGATTAATGCCATACTCCATGTAACAAAGAAAGGAAGATAAATGTATCTGTGAAATTTTAATTTCTAACATCATAGATTATCTCTCACCCTTACCACACACAGAATTCCTACTGACTTCAAAGAAAGTTCTGAGTAGCGGGTAGAAAAAAAAAATTAAAGAAATAGGTCCAAACCTCTGCCAGAAATTAAGAGTAAGTAAAAGTGCTCATTTTTTTTGATGTACAGTGTGGTATGCTGTATCGTTTTCATTCAACAGAGAAATTTAAAGAGAGGACTACCACAGGAGAGAGGGAAAGAGACACTAGTGAGAAGCTGAAGATCTTACAATATGAAACACTAATAGAGGCCAATAGAAGAGTAAAAAAGTAAAGAGAAACAGGAAATAACAGAGGCATCAGAGAAAGCACACAAGACCCTACCAGTAAGTAGACTGGTGACTGGGTTTTTTTGTTTTTTGTTTTGTTTTTTTTTTTAAGAAATGGAGTCTCATTCTATTGTCCAGACTGGAGGGCAGTGGTGCACACATGGCTCACTGCAGCCTCCACCTCCTGGGCTCAAGTGATCCACCTGCCTCAGCCTCCTGAGTTGCTGATGCCACAAATTATAAGTAAATAAAAATGCTCATTCTTTTTTATATATAGTGTGGTGCACTGTTGTTCTCTCATTCCACAGAGAATTTCCAAAAGAGAGAAGGAAAGAGGCACTAGTAAGAAGCCACCATGACCAGCTGACTGGCTGAGTTCTAACACTGGCTCTGCTACTGTGAATAGGACCTTAGGAGCACAATCGATCTTCATTTCCTCCATCTATAAAACTGGATGGGAAGTAGGTGAACTAGATTAGTGCTTCTCCAGTTTCAATGAGAAAACGAATCACCAGGTTGGGGAGGGGGGTGGGTGGGCATGGTAAAATGCAGATTTTGAGACAGTGGGTCTGATATGCAGCCCATTTCTTTTCTTTTCTTTTTTCTTTTTTGAGACAGAGTCTCGTTCTGTCACCTAGGCTGGAGTAAAGTAGCACGATCTCCGTCCACTGCAGGCTCAGCCTCCTGAGCTCAAGCCATCCTCCCACCTCAGACTCCCAAGTAGCTGGTCCTACAGGCACATGCCAACACACCCTATTAATTTTTGTATTTTTTGTAGAGACAGGATTTTGTCATGCTGCCTAGGCTGGTCTCAAACTCCTAAACTCAAGCAATCCATCCACCTTGGCCTCCCAAAGTGTTAGGATTACAGGCGTGAGCCACCATGCCCAGCCCATGCAGCCCATTTCTAAGAAGACCACATTTTCCAGGAAGCTCTAACTGATGCTATGCCATTATTCCATGGACCATCCCCTTTTGAGCAGTAACAAACTACATGATCATTTAGGCTTATTTTAACTTCTGAAAATTGTTACTTTTAAAAATAATTATTAGGAAGAAGAATAGACTAACGGTGAGGAAAACTGGATCAAGAAAATTTTAACTGGTCAGGGGACGCATTTTGCATGACCAGAGCACCTGCACATGTTACTATTCCATTACAGCACTCATTACACTGTCCAGTGACCTTCTTTTAAACTGTTTTCTCCCTGAAAAGAGGGGCTGGGTGTTTCATTCTTGTATTGCAAGGCCTATCAAAGTACCTAAAAATATATTTGATGAATAAATAAAGAGTAGATAATTTTTTCACACTATTCCTCTATTCTCTATCCTTTCTGCCAAATCCAAAAGCACATTTGTTGATATTCAAGGTTTCCTCAGTGTCCAAGAACCCTTCCTAGAGCTTTTCCCAGATCCTCCTCTATGTTGGCATAATAACTTTATCCTCAAGTCAACAACTCATCAACCTAGTATTTAGTGAATATATGTCCTCTATAAAGCTCAATGACCTTTTACTTCATTCCTTATTCCAGGGGAAAAAAGCAACGCCCTCACTTCTTTGCCCAACAATGCAAGGCATGCATTCATTCAACAACCACTTAACAAATCCCTGTTTTCAGCCTATAAAAGGCCACATTTTACACCATACCCTTCTCAAATTAGCCCTTCTAGTTCGGCAGGGTCAGAGAGCTTTCAAAAATTCAGCCTCCCAGGATTATCATGGAAGCTACAGTAACTGTCAACCCCTAATCCACAGCATAACAATTCCCAACCTTTTAATAATATTTGGATGAAATTCCTCCATGTCTTTACATGTTATAATACTATACAAGTTATGTTTGTTTTTCTGCATGTATTTGCATTAATATTTCCTTTAGTGCTTCTGATGAGATGCAAATATTCTATATTTCTTTCGTATGTTTCCTTTTCCACTAAAAAGGGCTGTGTCACAATAGTGCCATACAATGATATGAAAATTCATCATTACTAACAGTTCCACCTGAGTTTTAAACCAAAAAAAGGTTGGGGGGCTAAAACAGTAAAGGAAAATCATGAATACTAATGCTTCATGTATTTTATGTAAACTTTAAATATATTAAATTATCCATATTTTCATTAACTCGAACGTTTAAAAATATATATTAATATTTTACAGCTAAATTAAATCCTCTCATTTGGGCTATGTATTGAATCCAAATGTAGATTATACATATTAGCGTGACAGGAGATACATTTCTATTATGTTGTCAACATCCTAATCCTACACAGTTATCAGGGGGATTCCATGTCATTAATTCATTAAGAAAAAAGACTGAAAAACATCGACTAAAATCCTACCTCTCCTACCACCACTGAAGTCAAACCCTGTCGCCAAATAGTACAAAGATCCAAATATGTTTTATGTAGCATTCTTGGGAATTTCTCTTTAGAAAGTTTTGGTGGGGTGGAGGGGGAAAAAGTGACACAAATATAAATGGACTCGTCAAATTTATCAAATTATCAAATTTGTTTATCAAATTATTTTTATATTTTATACTATTAATATGCTTATTAACATGTTTGTACCTTCATGTGTTAATAAATTTGCTCTTACTTTGAGCCTATTAACCATTTTAAGCCTTTCACGTTGTCATGTAAACCTTTACCTAAACTAGAATCATAAAATTTTAGATTTAGAAATGATCCCTTTATCTTAAAAATGAGATTCAGAGAGGTCAAGAGACTTGCCACTGCAGGTAAAGCAAGAGCCTCGTGTAACCTAGCAGCTGTTGTAGGCACTACTCAATCCCCATGTACTTTAATCTTAAGGGAGAGAATTTCCCATCGATTTTTTTCTGAATTATAGATACAAACGCTATATTTTAAGACTGTTCTTTCAAGGGAAAGAAAATAAGACAGACTTTTAAAAGTTCCCTCAATAGAAAGAATGACAAGAGTTACTCAAAGGAGCCAAGTCTTACACTTCATTAGGTGCAGCATCTGGCAGACCTGGGCCAGGATCATGAATGCTTCAAAGCCATGACACAGAATAAGGGAAAAAGACTAAAGACTAAAGCCTGGAAAAGAGAAAGAGGCCTCAGCAAATACTAAGAGAACTTACGAGAAATCAGATTCAATCTCCATTTTCAGAGAGCGGAATTAGAACCAACATAAGTTATAGGAAAGTAAATTTCACCTGAATTCAGGAAATTTCTAACCAGTGGGTCTTTCCCTTTTGTACATAGAAGGAGTTGTCTCCTTTGGTAATGGGTTTCCCATCATAGTTTTGAATGAAATTTAAGCAAACCTAAAGCCAAATATCATAGCAAATTGAGCTCAGGAGCAAAAGCCTTTATTTTAATTATGAGAATTACTAAGGCACATTACACCTTAACCCTTGTGGACCCTTAAAGAGTTAATAAATAGTTTGTAATGAAAATATTTTGAGACTGATTTTTAAAGCTTATGCCAAGAGGGACTGATTTAATGTGTTCAGCAATCATACAATTTTATCTTTATTAAAAGGTTACGTAATAATTACGTAACTATGTGTTTGTCAAAATTCAAAAACTGTTCACTAAAAGGAGTCAATTTTACTATTTGCGTATTATTCCTTTATAAAAAATGAGGGGGCCGGGTGCAGTGGCTCACGCCTGTAATCCCAGCACTTTGGGAGGCCGAGGCAGGCGAATCACTTGAGGTCAGGAGTTCAAGACCAGCCTGGCCAACATGGTGAAACCCTGTCTCTACTAAACATACAAAAAAAATTTAGCCGGGCGTGGTGGTGTGCGCCTGTAATCCCAGCTACTCGGGAGGCTGAGGCAGGAGAATTGCTTGAACCCGGGAGGTGGAGGTTGGAGTGAACTGGAATCACGCACTGCACTCCAGCCTGGGTGACAGAGAGAGAGAGAGACTCCTTCTCAAAAAAAAAAAAGAGTCCACCTGAAATGGGGTTTCCCTTGAATATCTTCCACCAATAAGTTTTTATTCTTAATCTGATTTTTATCTTAAGATCACATAGCATGGTGGAATAGATGGTAAGTCATAAAGTCCAAAGTCATATACTACTCCTTTGCAGCAAAGTGATTTTGGCCAGATCACTTGGTCCCTGACCTCTCAATGCTCAACTAGCAGAGGAAGAGACAGACATGAGAATTCAACTGCTATGCAGTGTGATGAGTGTTATGTCAGAGGAGTGCCTTATGTACAGTGGTAGGACAGAAAAGGGGAGAAGGCAGGGTATAAACACAGACATTTGAACTTTTTTTCAAAGAAGAGGAATTTGACAAGCAGACAGGGAGAAAAGTCTTTTTTCAGGGGACAGAATTAGAAGACCTACAAAAGTTCCCTTAGTACAATGACAAGATATATGCAAATGAGAATATCTGAATACCCTGAGAGAACTGAATGTATAAACAGCCCAGAAGCAAGAAATAAAACAATCTGGAAATTAAGCAGACATGATGGAGAGGATATATACAAAGGAAGAGGGCAGGAAATGACTGTGATGGTCCCCTAGGAGGTCTTACAAACTACACTGAGGATGCTGGAATTTATCATGTAGATAATGAAGAGATATTTGATCGTTTTTGTTTGTTTGTTTGTTTTGAGACTGGGTCTGGCTCTGTTGCCCAGACTAGAATGCAGTGGCATGATCTCAGCTCACTGCAGCCTCCACCTCCAGGGCTTAAGCGATTTTCGTGCCTCAGCCACCCAAGTAGCTTGGACTACAGGTGCATGCCACAACACCCAGCTAATTTTTGTGTTTTTTGTAGAGACGAGGATTCGCCATGTTGCTCAGGCTGGCCCTGAACCCCTGAGCTCAAGCAACCCACCTACCTCAGCCTCCCAAAGTGCTGGGATTACAGTCATGAGCCACCACACCCAGCCAGTTTTGGCTTTCAAAAGATCATGGTAGAGGCAGTGGGGTGTGGACTGAGGGGAAGGGGATATGTCAAGAGGCAGGAAAACCAGCTGCATCAGTGGTTCTCAATACTTGTCTACCACTAGACTACCCATGTAAGAATCATGTGCTTGCTAAAATTATAGATTCCCAGGTCCTACTGAATCAAAATCTCTGCGGGTGGGATTGGACACTATGATTTGAGCTCCCCCGGGTGATTCTGACAGGCAGGCAGACTTGGAGACCACTAGGACGTCAGAGATGATGGAAACCTGGGTCAGGGAGCTGCGCTGGCAATGAACACGATAGGTAGATACGAAGGTTTCATGGGTAAAATCTACAGACTCCACGACTGTTGTGGATGTGAGAGAAGAGAGTCAAAGAAAAGTTCAGGATTACTCCCAGATTTCTGGTCTATCTGGCAACACAGACAGTGAAGTCATGATCCAGAACAGAGTAAAGAAGAGGAGCAGATCTGGGAGAAACTGATCAGGTGAATGTTAAACATCTCGCATCTGAGCTACTTTTGGGACAGCTAGGTGGAGGCGTCCAGTAGCCTCTGGAGCTGCAGAGGAACTGCCCTGGCTGTGGACACACAGAGGGGTCACTGACAATGACAATCACACCAGAGTTTGAGGTCACAAGGGAAGGAGCATGTACACTGAGAGAATAACATGAAAAAGGAATGACTCTGAGGACAGTTGAAGATGAAATGGCAGCAAATAAGCCAGAGAGGCAGGAAAAGAGAAAACCATGTCACAAAGACCGAGAAATTTCCAAAAGGAAAGGGTGCATAACAGAATCTATAGCTGAAAAACCAACTGTTCTTCCTTTTTCTTTTTTTAATGAGGAAATAGTTACTTCATAGGGTTAAGATGTGATAACTAAATGAACCAAAGTATGCAAAGGTTCCTAGCACACATGGATACCACGACGTCATGCATTCCCTTCTGTTGCAGCCTATTCTCTCCCAAATTTACATCTTCACAAAGTATGTCTCATGTCAGAGATAATCTGAGCCCCTCCCCTTAAAAGTCAAGCCCCTCAATGTCTTCCAGGATTTTTCTTCTCAACCTGGAGAGTTCTATATTCTGAATATGGACTCTCAAATCAGACGTGCCAGCATTAGACTCCTCACTTACCAGCTGAATAAACCCAAGAAGTTACTTAGTGCCCCTGGCCTTATAGATGATAGTAGGGCTGTTGCGAGGAATAGAACAACATGTATACAGCATCTGACACAGTGTCAGAGTTCAATAATTTTTGGCATTTCATTATTATTGACACTGATCAACCACTAAATCCTCCTCTATCTTCAAAGAGAAAAGTTAAACCAAATTAAATAAAAATTACCATGAATAATTAAACTTAGAAGAGTTTACATTGAGAATAAAAAAACATTTTATGACATAGACTGAGAAGACATTTTATAATTCTGTATTTATTTATTCAGGAGATAAAATACATAAAAATTCTCACTCTGATTTTTAAAATTATTTAGAGAGGCTATTTTTAAAAACTCCTTTCCATGACAATATAAACCAGATTTTAATAAATAATAAAATGCCTGTAATCTAATAGTTTTCAACTAACCCAGGTAACTTCTACTTAATATACAAACAACTATAATTAATACTTACAACAAATTATCAGTATGTTTATTAAAGCAACTTCCTTAAAAACCTCTAATAGACCAATTTTTTTTCTGATTTCTTTTAAAGCTTTTTGCAAATCAGGATCTCCACCAGTCAGAATGAACTATCTTCCCCAAGTAAGCTAAGCTAATAAAGTTTTACTATAATCTCTCAAAAGAAAAAACAGTAATTAAAAAAATTTTAGAACACCCAAACCCCTAGAAGAACTAAAGAAAAGGTATACAAGAATACAGTAGGAAATCATCTTAGATGATGGCAAGGGGAGTCACATGGAGCAGAGGCAGCTTGATACAGGGAGAGGGACAAGACTTGAATTAAAAACCTAAATTCTAGCTCTGTCATTTATTTTCTAGCCCCATGATGATG
This sequence comes from Gorilla gorilla gorilla, assembly GCF_029281585.2. Taxonomy (NCBI): domain Eukaryota; kingdom Metazoa; phylum Chordata; class Mammalia; order Primates; family Hominidae; genus Gorilla; species Gorilla gorilla. Next base: position 104,053,599 of record NC_073229.2, read on the forward strand.
AACCTGAAACTCAGAGCCACTATTTTCGCATGTGTAAAGTGAAGGTGATAATAAGATTAACCAAATCATTGGCCCTTTTGATTCAGGTAAAATGAGCAACAGTTACTGATCAATATAATACGGTTCTAGAAGACACACAAAATTCCTGTTAGGATAAAAAATAATTAAATCTAAATACATCTAGCATTTGATTTTTACATTAATAACTTAAGCACGTTTAAAACTTCTTCTCTTTCCATAACAGTACACAGCAGTAGATTGCAAAACAAATTAGGAATACTCCATTCCCTTGTTATTCAAAGTAGAGTCCATGCACCAGCAGAAAAGCATCACCTGGAACCTTACAAGAAATGCAGAATCTCAGGCCTCACCCCAGAACTACTAACTCAGAATCTGCATTTTAATAAGATTGCACAGTGACTTTACACATTAAAGTCTAAGGAGCACTGCTCTGGTCTACTCAGAAATGTGAGCCTACTTTAACATGTAATTAAGTCACAAAATAAAGTTGACTTGATTTCTTCCTAGATTCTATCTGAATAAATCAGCCACTTCCTCATCTTCTAAAACCATCTATATTTGTTTAATCTACCATAAACAAAAGAAGAACACAAGTCTAACAATCGCTAAATATTGAGCAGCTTCAGGAGTATATTCAAGACACCAAGAAGTCTGTACTATACTATTCCCTAAAACTATCCATCCTTTAATTTGTTAAAACCAACAGTTGCAAATTAATTTCTTATTTTTAAACATCTGGCTACTGATCACCACTAATATACTAAGTGATATTAAAAATCCATTTGCCTTTACTGATTACACAAAAAGGTTACCTATTAGTATGTCACACTGTACACTGCAAGTACCCCAAAGGGTAACTGTAGTCTTTTTCTTAAGGAAATAGTCAATGTCTTCCTCCATTTCTTATAAATGTCACGAGGGCCAATGCTACAGCCCTTGTTCCTTGCTGTATCTCTGTTAACAATGGCAGGTATGTAAGAGTCTTCAAAACATTTGTTAAAAGAAATTTTCAATGAAAACTGTAGACAACGGTTGTCAAGAAGAGTCTGGGAAAGAGCTTATTTCTAACAAACGGAGAAAACGCTATACATCTTAAAGGCCTCTCCTAGGTTCAAATCTAAAATGTGATGCTTAATATATTCCTCAAGCCATGTCTATCAGTGAGGTGAAAAAGGCAGAACTAGAAGAGAAGGGCCCTTCAAATACAACTGGACAAATGAGGCAGGTAATGAACAATCTGAGACACACTCTAGAAACAAACAGATCCTGAAGGTGGTGGGTGAAGAATAGTACGATCAGTTTCCTATATAGTCAGCATGATTAGCAGGGAAAATTTCTGTTCTAACCCCTATGTACTCAAAAAAGAGGATGGAAGGTTTGAGTTTGGAAGAGCACCTGGATGAATGGGAGGAAAGGGTAGCTTTTGCAGAATGCAGGGGTAGACAAGGCAGAGGCTGGGCTAAAAAACGGCAAAGAAGTCAGAATGTGATGGGCAGACAGGAGGGAACAGAGACCTTCACCAGTGAAAGAGGGGAAAGCTGCAATGTCTCAAGGTATGAGGGAGCAGGTGCCCTGAGAGTTGTTCAGCACAGGGTTAAAACAAGATGTTTCCTCTAACTCAGTTCTATAACAGTTACCCAAGAGCCTGAAAGAATGGAGGACAGAGTTAAAAAGCAGAGGGAAAAAGAATTTTCGTTGCAAGTTTGCCTGAATAGAGATCATAATAATGGTAGAAAGTGAGAGAAATTATAAAATTTCCTAGAGCAAGCAAAAAATAAGCACAGATTCAGAAGCTGTAAAGGAGAAAAGACAGTTACCACAGATGAGAGAATCAATGTGTGATTCAAGCTGAAGGCTGGTTACCCTGGGATTTAATTTGACAGGGTTAGTATTAGATGAATCAGGTTCAGGGAAAGTCAGTTTACTCACCTGGAAAACGGGGATAATAACGGTACCTAGCCCAATGGAATATGAGGACTAAATGTGATAATACATATAAAACACTGGACACAGTGCCTGACACTTAGTAAGCATCCAATAAATGTTCACTATTATTACTGGGCAATAAAATGGTATTTATTGAATAAATAAGTAGGCTATGTTGCATTATAAAAAGGTCACTGTTGGGAAGGAGAAAGATCTTGATCCTATTCCAACTCTTACTTTCTAGCTATGTAGCTTTGAGTCTATTTTTTCATCTATAGATGGTTAAATAATATCTAACTTATAGAGATGATCTGAAAATTAAATATAAGGTGTATCAAATACAGTACTACAGCATCTTAAAATGGTCCTATACTAAATGCTCAATAAATGGTAGTGAGTTTCATCATGTGCAGATGATATCTGGTTTCAAATTCCTGACCTCAATGATCCACCCGCCTCGGCCTCCCAAAGTGCTGGGATTACAGGCGTGAGCCGCCGCGCCCAAGTGCAGATGATGTCCAAATTCATGACTTCAGAAAATGGCCTATTCATAAAAGCCAGTTCATAGGGGAAAAGGAGACAATTTCAAGGGAGAAAATATATCTCGAGAGAGAGAGCTGAAGAATGTTGCCTCGTTTCCTGGAAGCCAAGATCAGAATACAAGTAGTTTCCTTCTCTCCCTGTTTCCAATTTTGCTGGGCTTCTCAGAAAAAGTAGTCATAAAACTTAATCTGGGAGTTCCAAGTTCAACCATCCACCCAATGCTGCCAATGAACTCAAAGCTTTAAGAAAATTAAAATGGTGTTTCCCTTTAGCAAAAAAGATGGAAGATACCATTAGAGCGTGTGAGTGTGTGAGTTAATGGGAACTTTAGCCAAAATCTTCCCTTGACTCTAACAGTTCTATAAGTTGAATAGCCACTGGGTAAAATACTGTTAGTCCTGAATGAATTTCATTATCCTTTCACTAACAAGTTTCTAGCTCTCGTATTATGCAATTTGGCAAATACTTTCATAATTCACTTTGAATACACTTTTTTTAAACAATCCTACACCATCATATGGAAGTTAACCATCTTCTCAGGCTAAATATCGCATTTTGTATTCTACATATATTCACATATTTGTGTATGTATATAGTATATGAATAAATATCACTTTGTAGTTTAATCTCATACACCAGCCTTTATAGCACCTTTGAATATTTAGATGTCTTTCTTTAGATGATCTTTGGTAATATTATGACTTTGTTCAGATTTAGTATTCTAAACAGTGATACTTTGTAGATAACAGTAAAAGAAAAGGTAAAACAAAAGAGAAACAGATTACAGGCCTGATTATTTCTTTCTTGCTTGGCTAGTGTGACGGGAAGACAAGAGCACTGGGCTAGGGACAAAACAACTCATGCACATTCATTTGCACTATAGTGACCACCTACAAAAGTTACTTAACTTCTGTAAATCTCAAGGACTTCTAAATATATGGAAAAAATGCCTTCAAGGCCTATCTCCCAGAGTTATTGTGAAGTTGTTTGTAAAACCATAAAGCAAAATAAGCTAAAGTTTTCTTTCTTGTTATTTGCTACTTTCTAGCCACTCGGATTTTTTTTAAGCCAACAGCTATACAGTCTCTTTATAAAGTCATTTTACTTTATATTGAAAAAATAAAGAAGAATTCACTGTTTTACCATTGAGCACTGAAGAGATCATTTCTACAGGTGCTAATGTATTAATTTTATAATATATGAAATTCTTGCATTGTGGTAAAAAGAAAAGCACATAACATAAAATATACCATCTTAATCATTTTTAAGTGTACGGTCCAGTATCATTAAGCATATCCACATTGTTGTGAATCTCTGGAACTTTTCTATCTTGAAAAACTGAAACTCTATACCTATTAAACAAGTCATCAGTTCTCCTTCTCCCCAGGCCCTAGCAAACATCTTTCTACTTTCTGTTTCTATTAATTTAACTACTTTATTTATTTACTTATTTATTTACTTATTTATTTATTTATTTATTTATTTATTTATTTATTTATTGGGCCAGGATCTTACTCTGTCACCCAGGCTGGAGTGCAGTGGCACAATTATGGTTCACTGAAGCCTTCACCTCCCAGGTTCAAGTGATCCTTCTCCCTCAGCCTTCTCAATAGCTGAGACTAGAGGCATATGGCACCATGCCTGGCTCATTTTTAATATTTTTTTGTTGCCCATGTTGGTCTTGAACTCCCGGGCTCAAGTGATCCTTGAGCCTCCACCTCCCAAAGTGCTAGGATTATAGGCATGGGCCACTGGGCCCAGCCTGAATTTGACTACAGTAGAGGGTCCATATAAGTGGAACCATAATGCCACATGCATAATTATCTTTTTGTGACTAGACTATTTCACTTAGTAACAAGGTTCATCTATGTTGTAGCACATGTCAGAATTTCTTTCCTTTTTAAGACTGAATAATATTCCATTGTATGTATATACCACGTTGTGTTTATCCATTTATCCATCAATGGACATCTGGGTCATTTCCACCTCTTAACTACTGTGAATAATGCTGCTATGTACCTGTGTGAAAAAATATATAAAATTAGTTAAAAACACACATCTGTGCTCAAGTTTTTGTTTGATAAGTGAATAAAAATGAAAACAGAAAAGCTTGTTCCTTGGAATTCTGCAGTTCAAAATCACAGATGCTTTTATGTGATTATACCTGACAGTGAGTAACTGATTTCCTCAGTGGACTAATGCATTTGTCTTTCAAATTCCAAAAATTTTACTCTAATACAATATAATCATAAATAAAACATCATACTAAGGTATTTGTTTACAAATGGTAATATTTCATGAAGAAAAATATATGGCAAAAGATTTTAAAAATTTGTATTTTGATTAGTTAAGGAACATACTTATACCAAAACCATTTAGTTTCTTTTGTTTTCTCTTCTGTAAGACCTACACATTTTTATCAATTTTACAAAAATCTTAAGCCATACTTCCAAACTTAAGTAAAAAATGCTCATATATAAAGTGTTTATAATAGAAAATCATTTGTAATGATGTATGTTAAAATTTCACATTTTCTATTGGAAAAATATGAAGACTGAGTTTAGACTGATATCTAGGCTGCTGTTTTAGGAGATGTTATAAGGATTCAATAAACTAAGCCTTAAAGGTTATGTAGTTCAACCCTCTCACAGCGCAGGTAGAAATAAGAGACCCAAAGAGTCATGAATAACTTGCCTAAAACGACATAATATGCCATCCTCAAAAGCTGAGTATCACAAAATGAATGTAATATATAATTGAGATAATTTTATTCTTTAATATTATTGCTACTGTTTTCGATAAAATAGTTGGCTCTTGGTTATTCAAGGAATCCAGATAATTAAATACGTATAGTGTTACAGCAACAAAAGCAATGTTATTTCAAAACAGACGCTTAAATATCTGTATACTTTTGTTGCTCTATTCCTCTACCTATTTCTTATAAAGCAAATTTTAAAAAGTAAAAAGGACTAAATAAGAATCTGTTATTTGTACTATTTAGGCAGTGTTGATAACAGTTTTGCTGGAAAAAAATTTTATTTACTACAAAGAATGAGGTTTCTGAATCCCTGATAAATGTATATTTATTTGAAATTGCTTTACCTATTCCAAGAATAAAGAAAGTGACATCTATATCTAGACTTTTAGAGTCAGGTAGGACCTTACAGATTACCTAATTTAACCCTCTTAATTTACAGAAGAACGATGCTGAGAATTGGGAAGGCAAAGGAACTTGTCCAAACTCTCATAGCAAATCAGCAGCAGACCAGGACTAAAACCTAGGTCATCTAAATCCCAGTCCAGAATTCTTCCCATTCACTATACCACACTGCCCTCCTCACTTCCACACAAGGCAATGCTTCTGCAGACAATGAAGAGAACAATCATATCTGATTTTATATGTCTTGGAATCTTCATTTATCTGTTTTGTGCTTCTAAATGACTTAATGGCCTGATTTACTCATTAAATTTAGTGAACGGCAACTGAATTAATGACCAACTCATAAAAAAATCATTCTTTTAAAAAACTCTCTGGCCGGGCACAGTGGGTGGTGCCTGTAATCCCAGCACTTTGTGGGGCTGAGGTGGGCAGATCACATGACACCAGGAGTTTAAGAGCAGCCAGGGCAACATGGTGAAATCCCCACTCTATGAAAAACAAAAACAAAAACCTTCTGTAATTTAGTGTGGTCTAAAGCCTTATTCATGTTTAGCAACCACAATATATCTTGATTCAAAATTATGCTAGATTAAGAGGGTCATCTGATACATATCATATCAACAAATATATGTGATAATCTCTGATGTTGGAGAGAAAGATACAAAGGAGTAAAGTGGTAAATAATAACGAAAGTTTAAACAGTTTGAGACTAGGGTCATAGAAGGAATGGCACAGGAAATACATGAGTAATTACTAAAGACAATGAGCTCCTGTGAGACAACAACTTGCTCCAGGGTACCATAAACAAGAAAGGCTTTGCAAAGGAGGACTATTGTACTGGGTTCTGGTAAAAGGTATCTGGAGAGGTAAACAGGGAAAAGGTGGGTAAAGGCAAGGGGAATGGTGGGATGAGAAACATAAAGGTGGACATGTACACATTTTACTTAAGGGTCAGTGAGTTATCCCAGTTGGCTAGAGCTGCACGTCTTTGGGCAGGGGAATACTGAAGGATCAAGCGAGAAAGTTAATGTGGACCTTGGCTTTAAAAGGCCATGTGTTTCCTCCCATCTCCTTTCTGAAATCCAAACCCACATGATTTTAAAATATATATTCTAATGGAAAATAAAACAATAGTACCTTCGTTTGTTAACAGGCAAAATGTCCTGATAATGAAGACGAAAAAAACATCTAAAGTGAAAAAAGATAGACTGTTACACTACTCATTTCGGTGTGCTAATATATGCCTAATTCAGAATAATAAGTGGCTTAATAAATGAAAATACTTACATTAATAATGTTAAATCATTTACAGGTGACATTATCCACAGGACTTGAGCAAAAAAATAAGAAAACAAATTGAATTTTTAAAGGATGACCAAGTGCTCTGTGGCTCTTAAGTTTACAAAAGTGCCATCTGATATAATTATCTGCATAATTCTTAAAACTTTGTCTTCCTAAGCCAAAGAATCTAAGTTAAAATAGTTAAAACTATGTCCTGACACCCGTTTTAGAATCTGCATTGTTTACCCTCCTGGAATTCCATCTGCAATAGGATGTTTTACTTTATGCTATCATTGGGGAATGGATAAGAGCATTAGCTATTAAAGTCTAGCAGTCTGCCACCAAAAATCAGACTGTGGTGAAGGAAAAGACAATAAAAACCAAACCAAAACAAAAAACCATAAAATGGCATGGACATCCCAGAGGCTTCAGGGAGCTTATGAGTAAAGGATAATTAGGACGTCACTGAAAACAGTGACCAAGGGAGATCCCATGTTAGGAGCTGGTGATGTTTCTTTCTTTCTTTTTTTTTTTTTTTAATTAGCTGCCTACAACTTGGAATCAGAATGTCTTTTCTCAAAGAAACATTCAAAGAAAACTGCGTTACCAGGCTAAGCCAAACAAATAAACCTATTTTAGATAATAACATAGATGAAAAACTAAACATTAACTGTGACAAATAATAAAATTAATGTAAGCATACTGTACAATATTTAAAATACATGCTCCTCTGGGACCTAGCAATCCCTAAGACAAACCTGTTTTTACTTCAGCTTATTTGAGCTGAGTTAAACATCCCCTCCCACTAGCCCCCAGCTTCATCAAACCTGGATGACTCACTGGCCTGACCCTTAAGCACCTTCCCAGCTTCCATGGTTTTCAGTCAAGCTGTTCCCCTTGCCTTTGACACCTTTTGCCCTAGTATGCCTCTCCAATACTCTGACAGTACTCACATCAACTCCTCATTCAAGGGTAGAGGGAAGTAAACTGTGGTGAAACAGCTAAAATATTCTAAAAGCAACCTGTATATTCCTTTCACTTAGGAGAAGTAGAGATGAGAAGAGCAGGGAAGGACTTTTCTGATCTTCCCTAGGCCCCAGCTAGGCCTGAGTTTGACAGATCACACTGCCTCCAGACCATGATATCAAGGAAAGGGGAATGACAGTGACCCCCTAGACTTTGCAAGCTGCATGAGGGCAGTGACCAAGTGTCCTCCTTTCCTTTCCAGAGCCTAGAACTGTGCCTGTACATGGCAAGTAAATACGGAAAGAAATGGTATCATAAGCCTGGCTTCCACATTTCGTCATCCTACAGCTCTCCTCCCTCTTCCTGTACCACTCATCCCTTCTTTCTGACCCCTCCAAAGTTAATTCAAGGACCCAGGAAGTTATGTTCTAACTGCAACTACCAAGTAGACAATTTTTTTCACCAAAATGCGGAGTACTGTATCTGCGAAAAGAGGGCCAACGCCAATCATTACCACCCCCAACCAACAGACAGCACCCATACCCTGTGAACAACAGCTATTTAGAAACAAATGGTCAAAAGATACATGGCCTCACAGGAGACACCTGGCTTTACCGTAAGCATCCTACTAACTCTCCAGGGTGTTTATACGCTAAATGTCAGGTATGCAAAAAAGCTATTAAACATTTATTAAAAGCATGAATAAATGAATAATGTAGATAAGTTGGGTATTCATAGATTGGGGAATATTTAGATTCATCAGTTTAAAAAATGTATATACAACTTTTATTAGATGTATACGTTGAGCCTAGGACTCCAATCCTAATAATTTAAATGTACTCATGAAGTGAAAGAATAGAAGAAAAAAACTAACATGATGACATGGAATACCTACTCTAATACTAACAACTAGTATAAAGTCCTACACCACCCTATACTTTAATATAAACCAACGCTAATTTCCTCGTTCAAAATGTCTACAAACATAGAGAAATAAAAATTATTTTTATTGTTTTTCTAAAAGTACAGCTCTTTCAAAGTTTCAATTCCAATGTACAAGTGTTAATACTATAGTAAAAGTAACATTTTTGTTGTTAACATTATTATGGACCATATTTTGTATTTGCTACATATGTGCCTCTGAAAAGCCCAGTTTCCAGACATTGCTTTGGATGTTTGGATATTTAAAGCACCATTTGATATAATAGCACGAAATGGCATTTAATGAATTAATAAAAGAATGAAAGAAGCATGTAACTACAGCACTAGGAATGAGAGCAGCCAAGGACAAGGAGCCTACCTCATTTCTTGCTCTCCCTCAATAATTTGCATCCTTTCACCACACTCATCACTATTTCTCAAGACCATCTTTCTATCCCGCCCATTTCTGTTTCCCCTTCTTTCCAAACATTTGACTCATCAACTTTTGTTTAACCTCATCTTATAAGCTACTTTTCTACTTTGATATCCCCCACCCAGATTTTCATCAAATTATGCTGAGAGGTGGAATCAGAGCAGAGTGAATGAGTCCAAAAAAAAAAAAAAAAAAGGAACACGAGGAGGATAGAATGAGGGAGAGTAAACGCAAATGGGACACCACAGACTTCAGGTCTATTCGGCCTGGACCTGAAAAATACTCCTCCTCACACAGCAGTACAGCAGAACAGACTATATCCACTAAGCCTCTCTGTTGGTTAAGAAATACCATCTGCCTACATAAGGTAGCTCATTACAGAAAGCAAGGAAGCAGTCTCAGGTTTCGTAAGTGGATAGTCAAAGCATAGGCAAATACCTTCCTTCGGCCTGCTAGTGAGAGGTCACTTGTGTTCTAGGGCTACTCTCACTTCTCAGGCTTGGCCCACAATACTATATTATTTTATATGCCCTTCGAAGCCTAGTAGCAAGCTTTCACATGCGGCAACTGCACAAAATTTCCTGTTTCATTTGTGTGTGGTTTTTTTTTTTTTTTACACAAACATCATCAGGAAGGAATTCACCATCACAGAAAGGTGTATTCTACCTTTGCCCTCAATTTTTCCTTCTGAGACTCAAGAGATGGGAAAGCTCCGGGATAGGATAGGAATGACAGGACTGAGAACTCCTGGGTGTGGCTCTGGCTATATGGAGACTGGAGTATCTCAACAGTGTCTGACTCCTAGGTGTGCGAAGTGCAATTACCTGCTAAAGAACTTGTCTGATGTTCAGCTCTATACAATTGTGTAATGGGAAGCCCTGATGCAACATTTAAAGAACCGAAATCACAGACATGAAGGGAAGGGCACATCTTTCCCAGTTTTTGCAGGTACAGTGTAACATCAGTGTAATAGCACATAGAAACAAAAAAAAAAAACCTGAAGAAACACTCCATTGAAAACTGCCTTTTAACCATTTTCAGCTGTAATGGCTTATTAAATAGCTTATTTCCCAGTGTCAAAGTTGAGATCTTCTGAAAAAGAACATACTAAGAAGTGAATGCAGTATTAATGCCAAATAATCATTTTGTCTCTCACAAAAATAATTCCAGCATACGTTTTTCCCACAACATAAGCCCTATGTATCGGACTACATTCATGCTGTAACCACTGTCTAATCTGTCTAATTTACTCTAACAACAATAAACACAAAAACTACAGGAGTACATTTTCATTTCGAATAGGGAAGGCAGAGTCATAAGATGGAACGTTAATATCCTTCACTGATAGGATGCAGTGTGATACTGCAAAAGGACCAGAAAAATTGACCTCGTAAAATCATTTCTGAAATCCTTTAAACCTTATTTTAGATTTCAAAGACTTTTAAATGCTTTAAAATCAAAAGCAGCGAAGCAAATGAAGAAATAAACAGTACAATGTAAAAATATAATATCACAGTTGGACGCTAGGAAAGCTGCATAAATCAAACAATTGACAGCCCTGCCAAATTAACTGCAACAGCTAAAGAAAAGTTTGCTGATTTAAGAACTGTATATATGTAGGCATCTGGGACAACCTCTAGGTGTTGCTGTAGAGACCCCCTTCCTAAAGACTGATTTCTTCCCCGGTGTTTTGGCCTCCCCCTCCCCCTGACTGCACTGCAGTGCGCAAAGCCATTATAGACAATCACTTCAAACATATTTGCTGTTGAAAATGCCTCGGAAACTAACATTCTTCAAGGTTCAAGGCGCCAAACAATATTATTTTACTTTTCAGTCCAAATTATACTATAGATGAAGGAGCTAGATAGAAGAAAAGATTAGCACGGTTCTGTCAAAGCGACCAGGAGGCTGAAGAAACCTCCTGTACCTTCAGCTGCCCCTGAAGCCCTCCTTCCTCCGCAGCCCGCTCTCCATACAAAATAGGACTAAATGTAAAAAGGAATCCTGTGCACGGGGAAGAGTGAGGCGAGCTCGGGAGATGTGGGAGCACAGGGTGGGGCGGCTCCTGCAAGGAGCTCCTGGCTGCACAGGCTCCATGAGAGATGGAGGGAGCTCAGAGGAAAACCCTGCGAGTGTCGGGGGAGGGGAGGCCTTAACATTCGGATCAGATTAACCAGTGCTCAACCGCAGTGCCCGCGCCGGCCCCTCCGCTGATCCGCAGCATCCGAAAGCCGCAGGGCGCGGGGGCCTGTGGGGCCGGGCCCGGGCGCTGCGAGACCAGGGGCCGGTGACCCCCCGCGGGGGACCGAGCGAGGATGGGGAAGTCAGCGGCTTTACCTGCGATGGACCAGGTCCAGCGGTAGAACTCTACCGTGTCGTTGAGTGCCGTGGACACTACGTTTAGGACACTACCCGGCTCCGAGTCCAGGAGCCCCATCGCGGCGATGAGCGGGCGCTGGCGGCAGGAGAAAGCGGAGACCCAGACAGAGGGCTGACCCCGGAGGCGGTGGCGGCCGACGGGGCGAGCGGCGGCCGGGAACCCCTCTAACGGCGGCGGCCCGGCTGCGTCTTCTCCTGCTCCTCAAGGCGCCGCGGCGGCGGGGATGCGGCAGAAGGCAGGGCCAAGCGGAAGGCGTCGTCAAGGTTCCCGGGAGAAAGACGAGGAGGTGGAGGAGGCCCAGCCACCAGCACAGTGCGCTGCACCAGTCTGCAGCCTCGCGCAGCCGCCCCTCCAATCTCCTCAGCCGGCGTCACGTGGCCGCGCGCGGGGGCGGGGGGCCGGCCGCCCCTCCTCCCTCCCTCCCTAGTATTGGGACTCGCGGGCGTAGGGATGCTGCGCTCAAGGGTGCGACGCGAACTGGGCTCGCGCAGGCGCGCGCGGTCGAGCGGGAGCGGGACACCTGGGCCCCTCCTTGGCCCCTCCCCGCACAAGTCGCCTCATTAGCCTTCCCCGCCCCTGTCCCGGGCATCGGCCCCTGCGGAGGAGTTCACCGCCTCCCCACGGGTGACTTCTTATCCGCCCCGGATACGTCCTGGGAAACAGGACACAGGAAGAATGGCTGTACTGTGGGCAAAGATGAGGTAGGCGTGGTGCTTTGGTCCTTACCTGACACTCACCTCGATTTCACTTGTGTTCCTGTTTCTTTGACCTCCACCAGCACATGCCTGTCACCATGACAAGAGAAGTGCATGTGTTATGCCTCTGAAGAAGTGAAGGGTATTTGTCTTCCATGCTTCAGCGATGGAGAATAGACTTTGGGGTCGACCCATGAACAAATCAACATATAATTGCATGAATGCTTGCATGTGTTTTGTAGACTCTTTTACTATACATGGAATGAACAAAGCAATATAATTGTGCTAAATTAGGCCATTAGTAGTTGAGAGAAGAGGGAGAAGCGAGAGGGGCTTACAGGTGAAGTCCGCTTGAACCTGAAGAGGTTGAGGTGAATCTGAAAAAGATAATCGCTCAAGAGGCAAAGGGCAATTTAGTGTAGAGAGGAAAACAAAGTAATTGTGGCTATTTTGAAAAATTGTTTAGATAAGGTATAGGAGAGCCTACCCTTGAAAAGTAAAAAAAATACAGTACTTGGAATTCATAATTTGATGGTTTCTCACATAAAACAAGATTTTTGAGAATAGTCCAATAACCTTTTCATCTACTTGTTTTTTAAATGTGTCACCTACTTGTTTAACCTTTTCTCTGCTTGCTCATTTTGGATGCTGCATTTTAAAGACCAGTGAGTCAAGTGTCTTATTCTTCCTGCCCTTTCACACTGTTAATGTGAATACTATCTTTTATCATACTGAAATGATCTATTTCCCAATTGACCTGGTTATATATTGTCTATATTTTATATTGGAAGCATCCTAGATGGTAAGAATTATTTTTGGTTGCTTGATGAGTACCTAACCCAGTGCTATAAACAGTAATTAATAAATATTTATGATGACAAAAATATAACATGTCTTTCAGAGAATAATAAGGATTATTGTGAGTGGCAGGAACTTTATTGCCGAACTAAAGCAAACACAGACTTCTTTAAATGCCCTATTCTTGAAATTAACCAAATAAAATGTTAATTTATTAATTTGTAAAATATATTTGCAAAACTAAAGTTTTCTGGATTGGAATGACAATTTCTCAAGTCTCAATCCTAAATTATGTGTAACAGATTCTAGTAGCTATATAAAAAAAAAGAAATCCAGTCAAGTCTCTTCATTTAGGGAGTGGATAAATACCCATTCATTTACAGTGATGATCTAGCAAAGTTCGGATTAGTTCGAGCTTCACCTAAAAATTTGATTACTATTTCTATATTGTGGAATCCTGGACTTTTTAGGGAGAACAGATCTCTACCCATACTTCCATTCACACACGCAAAACTGCAGCATGATACTTAATACAAGGAGAAATTGTTAAAACAGCTTCAGGTATTTCCCTGATATTTCTTCTACCGTGGAGGTCAACTTAAGTCCCTATTCACTAGGGGGCGCCAGTCACGTATAAGAAAATCATAGATGAGATAACCTTCAGCTGGGAATGGCGGTCACACGGATATCACCGTGTCCACACTCCACCTGTAAGAGTAGAATGTTTATTTACATTTATAAGCTGTCTAAACATATACCAAGAACCAGAACACAAAACTTACCCAATCTGGAACCCTATTACCTGGCATGAATAAGTGGTTTGTAAATACCAGTGACTGCCCAGAACCAAAGTCTACCTTGTTTAGTTGTGCAAAGGGAGGGAAACCCGCATGTCAGCCACCTAGAATAACAGCCATCTAACCAAAATCTTGGTAGCATCATAACAGAGTAAAAGCAGATACAAGCAACAACAGCATCTGCAAACTTTGAGAACAGAGTTCTTTCATGTGGATCAAATGCAAATAGGATACAGTTACCTACAAAACCTAAAGGAGAGGACATTTTATCATAAATTTTTTTGTATAAAATAGCAATATTTTTTTCTTTTTAGAAACAGGGTCTCTATCAGCTAGGCTGGATTGCAGTGGTGCAATCATAGGTTAGTACAACATCGAATTCCTGGGCTCGAGCTATCCTCCTGCCTCATCCTCCTGCCTCAGCCTCCTAAATAGCTGATACAGGAGGACTGGCTGTGTTGCCCAGGCTGGTCTCAAATTCCTGCCTGCAAGCAGTCCTCCTGCCTTGGCCTTCAAAACCACTGGGATTACAGGAGTGAGCCACCACACCCAGTACAAAATATTTTTAAATGTCCTACAGTCCATACAAGGTTAGCAACATAAATCAAGCTATCCATCTTTTTTTTCCTAGTCCACCTTTCCATGTTGGTAATATTGTCAGCAACCTCTGCTTTCAAAGAAAAGTGAATCTGGACGCCTGTTGAGTCAGGAGTAAAAAGAAATAACCTAATTAAAGAGTTGTAGAGAAAGACTTTAAATCTTCTAGAAGTAAATTTTGCTACATGGATGCTACTTAGAGAAAATGGAGAAAATTATTGATAACACTACTATTAGTTCCAGTCTTTTGTTTTATTCTTCTCACTACTCCTCCCCCACGTTATAGCCATCATATAACACAGGTGCTTGACTAACTTGGAATTACAATGTTTTCCATGAGATATGTTTCATTCAAACTTTTAAAGATGTTTACCTTTTTGTTAGCTTGTATGAATTATTTTTATTTTATTTAAATGGACATAGATTATCCTGATAATACATTAGCACAGATAAAATAACAAAAAAAAGAAACAAAATGAAAATCCCCCCCATAATTTTGTCTCCCATTCTAAATAAATTTTACATGCCTATATAAGCCTTTTTTTCTTAACACAGATGGTTTTTTTAAATAATGCTACTCTATAATCTGCTTTTTTAAAAACTTAATACATCAGGAATACTTTTCAACATAATACCAAGTACTTAATATTCCATTATATGGATATACACTCATTTATGTAGCCATTTACCCTATAGATTAGCATTTAGATTGTTTCAAATTTGAACTACTGTATCAATTGGGCTATTAGTATCCACAATATGCAATTTTGTGCACTTGTTTAATAACTCTTAGCATAAATATTTACAAGGGAAATTTCTGGGTCAAAGGTTTGGGACTTTTTTTAGGGGTGGAGAGGTGGTTGTTTTTGTTTTGAGACGGCATCCCACTGTCTCGCCCAGGATGGAGTGCAGTGGCCCAGTCTCGGCTCACTGCAACCTCTGCCTCCCGGGTTCAAGGGATTCTCATGCCCCAGCCTCCCGAGTATGTGGGATTACAGGCGTGTGCCATCACGCCCAGCTAATTTTTGTATTTTTATTAGAGACGGGGTTTCACCATGTTAGGTAGGCTAGTCTCAAACTCCTGGTGTGGTGTGATCTGCCTGCCTTGGCCTCCCACAGTGCTGGGAGTACAGGTGTGAGCCACTGTACCTGGTCAAAGGGTTTTAAGTTTACAAATTTTGACACATCATGCCCACTTAACCTCCAGAAATGTACCAATTCACAATTCCACCAAAATTTATGAAAAGGTGCTCATTTCCCCACCCCATTCTCTTTATTGAATTTATGCTTTGTAATCATTACCAGTCTGAGAGGTAAAGATTGATATTTCATTGTTGCTTGACAGATTATCATGTTTATTGCAATTTTAGCCTTCTTTCAGGAATTGCCTGTTTGAATTCTTTAGACATTTTCCATTAGTTGTGTCTACTTTTTCTTATTGATTTATAAGACATCTTCATATAATAAAGTTATTAACAGTTTGTCTGCATATGTTGCAAATATATTTTCCCAGTTTGCTATTTGTCTCTTACTAAATTTATTATAATGATTTTCAACTAGGCATATTGGATGCTGGGAATAAGTTAGGTTCACCCGCCACCATCTCCACCAGAATCATATATCAGAATGCCTTCTCAGCTTTGCAACCCCTGATGCATATTTCTAAGGTACATATGCTACTCCTTTCCTAAGAATGACAACTACAAATTACTTACATTGGATATTCATTGTTTGGGTGTCACCCAATATGTACACCCAATCTGTATTCTTTACCGGTCAAAGCCATTAGCCCAGTCTCTCTTCACATAGCCATGTTTCAAGGCCATATCCCACACTTTTAGTCATACATTCAAGCATATAGTGATAAGAGGGCCAAACCATGGTGGTTCTGCCCGTTTTTCCTGGCTTGGCTATACCAAGAAAATTTTGTCACTCTTAATTGAGTGTTGTCTGAGTTGTGATTTCCTTCACTTACTACTCTAACATCTCCGTCTTCATGGATATCAACAACCTTTGGTCCAAGAAATCTGGTAATAAATTCCAAGTGTTAATGGGGAATGCCTCTTCACCCTGCTCTCATATTCATTCCTATTACTGAAGAGCAATCTGGTTTCAGGGTAGGAGAAGATAAAAAGAGCCCGAGAGGAAATAAACTCACCATGATAGAGGAAAGAAACCGGCTGTATTTCAAGGACTTACTTTTAAAAACCCAAGACATCAGAAAAATACTTGGTTCTAGGCAAGCATTTAGTTGATTCCAGAAGCTATCTCCTACCAGCCATCCCGATGATCTAGGAATGCTTCTTAAGGAAAATGGTTATATGTGAATAAATGCTTAAAAACTTTCCAGTAAATGAACCATAATTTTATGGACTCAGCAACTTTGCAGTAGGATTCACCTGCCTGTGAACCACACAAAGATGAATGACCTCCCTCTGATCTTGGAGAAACTGTCTTGAACCTGAAGAATCCATACACACTATACACAAAAGCAAATGTGAATAACAACTGAGGGAAAACATTGACTTCTGTAACATCACTTATATATCTGTTCCCTCTTTCTCATCCTTGTCGGTTTCTCCTCTTTTTGTGGCCTGTGAATGTTAAAATTCAATTATTTCTGACTGCTTTACAGGTTTTTTTTTTTTACTTATGTTATCCTTTCTGCCTAAACTATTATGATTGTTATTATTTTTGGCTGAGCACAGGGGACTTTATTGATGGTACACGACAACATGGAGCTCCCTAGGCCCCTTCCTCTTCAAGGGGTGGGCATGGAATGTGTGAGGAGGGAAGATTCAGTGTGGTGGGGAATGAGTGTGCCAGGGACTCCCTAACAGTGAGGGCCTCTTTCTTCCTCCTGTGCTCTCGCTGGGGCTGGTGGTCCAGGGATCTTACTCCTTGGAGGCCATGTGGGCCATGAGGTCCACCACCCTGTTGTTGTAGCCAAATTCATTGTCATACCAGGAAATGAGCTTGACAAAGTGGTCGTTGAGGGCAGCATTGCTGGCAGCCCCAGCATTGAAGGTTGAAGAGTGGGTGTCACTGTTGAAGTTGGAGGAGACCACCTGGTGCTCAGCGTAGCCCAGGATGCCTTTGAGGGGGCCCTCTGATGCCTGCTTCACCACCACCTTGATGTCATCATATTTGGCAGGTTTTTCCAGATGGTAGGTGAGGTCCACCACTGACACGTTGGCAGTGGGGACACGGAAGGCCATGCCAGTGAGCTTCCCATTCAGCTCAGGGATGACCTTCCTCACAGCCTTGGCAGCCCAGTAGTGGCAGGGATGATGTTCTGGAGAGCCCCGTGGCTGTCACGCCACAGTTTCCTGGAGGGGCCATTCACAGTCTTCTGGGTGGCAGTGATGGCATGGACTGTGGTCATGAGTCCTTCCACGATACCAAAGTTGTCAGGGATGACTTTGGCCAGGGGCGCTAGGCAGTTGGTGGTTCAGGTGGCATTGCTGATGATCTTGAGGCTGTTGTCATACTTCTCATGGTTCACACCCATCATGAACATGGGGGGATCAGCAGAGGGGGCAGAGATGATGACCGTTTTGGCTCCCCACTGCAAGTGAGCCCCAGCATTCTCCACGGTGGTGAAGATGCCAGTGGACTCCATGACATACTCAGCACCAGCATCACCCCACTTGATTTTGGAGGGATCTGGCTCCTGGAAGATAGTGATGGGATTTCCACTGATGACAAGCTTCCCGTTCTCAGCCTTGACGGTGCCATGGAATTTACCATGGGTGGGATCATACTGGAACATGTAGACCATGTAGTTGAGGTCAATGAATGGGTCATTGATGGTGATAATATCTACTTTACCAGAATTACAAGCAGCCCTGATGACCAGGCGCCCAATACAACCAAATCCATTGACTCCAACCTTCACTTTCCCCATGGTGTCTCAGGGATGTGGTTGGCAATGCAAGAGAAGATGCAGCTGTCTGTCAAACAGGAGGAGCAGAGAGCCCTGCCTAAATTATTTCATGCACTCTCATAGCGTTGGTTACCATCTGCATTCATAACTCTCAGATATATGTGTTCAACCTAGATCTTCTTTCCAGCTCATATATCTCATAGCTTGTGTGGTACTTTCTCTTTAATGTAACTCAGGCATCTTGAAAATCAACATGTTAAAAACCTATCTTCCCCTCCCCACAATCTGTTCTTCTTTCATATTTCCCTATTTTCACACATGCCAAAAGTGATCAATGACATTTTATAATATTCTCCCTTCCAACACACATCCAATTCATGACCACCTCCTATTAATTCTGCTTGCAAAATATATCTTGATTTTTTCCACTTCCCTCAGCTCTACTTCATATAGTTTAACCAAAAGTTCCATCATTTCTCTCCCACCTTAAACACTTCAAACTTCAATCACCTCTTTTTTTTTTTTTTTTTTTTTTTTTTTTTGAGACAGTCTTGCTCTGTCACCCAGACTGGAGTGCAGTGGCATGATCTTGGCTCACTGCGACCTCCGCCTCCCAGGTTCAAGTGATTCTCCTGTCTCAGCCTCTTGAGTAGCTGGGATTACAGGCACTCACCACCATGCCCGGCTAATTTTTTGTATTTTTAGTAGAGATGGGGTTTCACCATGTTGGTCAGGCTGGTCTCGAACTCTTGACTTCGTAATTCGCCTGCCTTGGCCTC
This sequence comes from Gorilla gorilla gorilla, assembly GCF_029281585.2. Classification (NCBI taxonomy): domain Eukaryota; kingdom Metazoa; phylum Chordata; class Mammalia; order Primates; family Hominidae; genus Gorilla; species Gorilla gorilla. The sequence continues at coordinate 104,072,782 of NC_073229.2, forward strand.
CCAAAGTGCTGGGATTATAGGCGTGAGTAACCGTGCCTGGCCTCAATCACCCCTTAACTGATCTCTCTGCATCCATTTATTTCCTCCTACAATTTATTCTCACACAGCACTTTGAGTATCTTTTAAAATTGCATGTCAGATGATGGCATTTCTCATCTTAAAATCTCTTAATATTTCTAGTACTCTCAGGAAGCTCCAAAGCCTCCACATCTAGAAGCTTAGAACATTGTAAATCTTTCTTCTTGCCTAATGAAAGTGTGATCTAGAATGCTTATCATTCCTTTACCACTTCTTTTAGTATACAGGGAAGCTAATCAGGACCTCCTTCTGTTTCTCCAAAGAGCCAAGCTTCCCTTGACTCAGGGCTTTTGCACATAACTTTCTCCCTCTTGGAATACTCTTTCACAACCTCCGACTAGAGCTAATACCCACTTTACCTTAAATGTATGACTTAGGAAAACTCTGACTCCCATAACAAGGTTAGATCCCCATTACACACACGTTCACGGTGTCTTGTACTTTTTTGTCATAGTATTTGTATCATTTAGCATTAGATCTGATTACATATTACAGAAAAACCCAAAAGAAGAGTGCCTAAAGCAAAATAGAAGCTTTTTATTTTTCACTTCCTTAAATGATGTCAGGATGTGGACAGACCAAAGTTAGTAGAGATAAAAGAGCCAGTAAAAGGTAAGCACATAATAACAGACCTTTAAGATATATAAAGCAATATTTGACAGACTAAGAAAAAAATTAGACAAATTCAAGATTATTGTTATAGAATTTAATACCCCTATTATATAATTAATATAATAAATAGGCAAAGATAAATTATAATATAGAAGAGATTTATTACACAGTAAATCATTTGACCTGGTGGAGGCCAAATTAATGGGCATGAAACAATCACAAAGATCTATAATATTATGGACTGTTAAATAACTCTTAATAAATTTCAAATAGGAAATAATATAGAACTTGACCCAAGGGGATTAAATGGGAAATCAATAACAATGAAATATTTATAAAAAATTTTAAGGCCAAGCACAGTTGTTCACACCTGTAATCCCAACGTTTTGGGAGGCAGAGGCAGGAGGATCAGTTGAGGCTGGAAGTTTGAGATCAGCCTGGGCACCTAGTGAGGCCCTGTCTCAACAACAGCAACAGAAAGTATCCAAACTAATTTATTGAGAGTTTTTAGCATGAAGGGCTGTTGAATTTTGTCAAAGGCCTTTTCTGCATCTATTGAGATAATCATGTGGTTTTTGTCTTTGGTTCTGTTTATATATTGGATTACGTTTATTGACATGCATATGTTGAACCAGCCTTGCATCCCAGGGATGAAGCCCACTTGATCATGGTGGATAAGCTTTTTGATGTGCTGCTGGATTCGGTTTGCCAGTATTTTATTGAGGATTTTTGCATCAATGTTCATCAGGGATATTGGTCTAAAATTATCTTTTTTTGTTGTGTCTCTGCCAGGCTTTGGTATCAGGATGATGCTGGCCTCATAAAATGAGTTAGGGAGGATTCCCTCTTTTTCTATTGATTGGAATAGTTTCAGAAGGAATGGTACCAGCTCCTCCTTGTACCTCTGGTAGAATTCAGCTGTGAATCCATCTGGTCCTGGACTTTTTTTGGTTGGTAAGCTATAAATTATTGCCTCAATTTCAGAGCCTGTTATTGGTCTATTCAGAGATTCAACTTCTTCCTGGTTTAGCCTTGGGAGAGTGTATGTGTCGAGGAATTTATCCATTTCTTCTAGATTTTCTAGTTTATTTGCATAGAGGTGTTTATAGTATTCTCTGATGGTAGTTTGTATTTCTGTGGGATCAGTGGTGATATCCCCTTTATCATTTTTTATTGCATCTATTTGATTCTTCTCTCGTTTCTTCTTTATTAGTCTTGCTAGCAGTCTATCAATTTTGTTGATCTTTTCAAAACACCAGCTCCTGGATTCATTGATTTTTTGAAGGGTTTTTGTGTCTCTATTTCCTTCAGTTCTGCTCTGATCTTAGTTATTTCTTGCCTTCTGCTAGCTTTTGAATGTGTTTGCGCTTGCTTCTCTAGTTCTTTTAATTGTGATGTTAGGGTGTTAATTTTAGATCTTTGCTGCTGTCTCTTGTGGGCATTTAGTGCTATAAATTTCCCTCTACACACTGCTTTAAATGTGTCCCAGAGATTCTGGTATGTTGTGTCTTTGTTCTCATTGATTTCAAAGAACATGTTTATTTCTGCCTTCATTTTGTTATGTACCCAGTAGTCATTCAGGAGCAGGTTTTTCAGTTTCCATGTAGTTGAGTGGTTTTGAGTGAGTTTCTTAATGCTGAGTTCTAGTTTGATTGCACTGTGGTCTGAGAGACAGTTTGTTGTAATTTCTGTTCTTTTACATTTGCTGAGGAGCTCTTTACTTCCAACTATGTGGTCAGTTTTGGAATAAGTGCGATGTGCTGCTGAGAAGAATGTATATTCTGTTGATTTGGGGTGGAGAGTTCCATAGATGCCTATTAGGTCCACTTGGTGCAGAGCTGAGTTCAGGTCCTGGATATCCTTGTTAACTTACTGTCTCATTGATCTGTCTAATGTTGACAGTGGGGTGTTAAAGTCTCCCATTATTATTGTGTGGGAGTCTAAGTCTCTTTCTAGGTCTCTAAGGACTTGCTTTATGAATCTGGGTGCTCCTATATTGGGTACATATATATTTAGGATAGTTAGCTCTTCTTTTTGAATTGATCCCTTTACCATTATGTAATGGCCTTCTTTGTCTCTTTTGATCTTTGTTGGTTTAAAGTCTGTTTTATCAGAGACTAGGATTGCAACCCCTGCCTTTTTTGTTTTCCATTTCCTTGGTAGATTTTCCTCCATCCCTTTATTTTGAGCCTATGTGTGTCTCTGCACGTGAGATGGGTTTCCTGAATACAGCACACTGATGGGTCTTGACTCTTTATCCAATTTGCCAGTCTGTGTCTTTTAAGTGGAGTATTTAGCCCATTTACATTTAAGGTTAATATTGTTATGTGTGAATTTGATCCTGTCGTTATGATGTTAGCTGATTATTTTGCTCGTTAGTTGATGCAGTTTCTTCCTAGCCTTGATGGTCTTTACAACTTGGCATGTTTTTGCAGTGGCTGTTACAGGTTGTTCCTTTCTATGTTTAGTGTTTCTTTCTGGAGCTCTTTTAGGGCAGGGCTGGTGGTGACAAAATCTCTCAGCATTTGTTTGTCTGTAAAGTATGTTATTTCTCCTTCACTTATGAAGCTTAGTTTGGCTGGATATGAAATTCTGGGTTGAAAATTATTTTCTTCAAAAATGTTGATGGGACGTATCTCAAAATAATAAGAGCTATTTATGACAAACCCACAGCCAATGTCATACTGAATGGACAAAAACTGGACGCATTCTCTTTGAAAACTGGCACAAGACAGGGATGTCCTCTCTCACCACTCCTATTCAACATAGTGTTGGAAGTTATGGCCAGGGCAATCAGGCAGGAGAAAGAAATAAAGGGTATTCATTTAGGAAAAGAGAAAGTCAAAGTGTACCTGTTTGCAGATGACATGATTGTATATCTAGAAAACCCCATTGTCTCAGCCCAAAATCTCCTTAAGGTGATAAGGAACTTCAGCAAAGTCTCAGGATACAAAATCAATGTGCAAAAATCACAAGCATTCTTATACACCAATAACAGACAAACAGAGAGCCAAATCATAAGTGAACTCCCATTCACAATTGCTTCAAAGAGAATAAAATACCTAGGAATCCAACTTAGAAGGGATGTGAAGGACCTCTTCAAGGAGAACTACAAACCACTGCTCAATGAAATAAAAGAGTACACAAACAAATGGAAGAACCTTCCATGCTCATGGATAGGAAGAATCAATATCGTGAAAATGGCCATACTGCCCAAGGTAATTTATAGATTCAATGCCATCCCCATCAAGCTACCAATGACTTTCTTCACAGAATTGGAAAAAACTACTTTAAAAGTTCCTATGGAACCAAAAAAGAGCCTGCATTGCCAAGTCAATCCTAAGCCAAAAGAAATCACACTACCTGACTTCAAACTATACTACAAGGCTACAGTAACCAAAACAGCATGGTACTGCTACCAAAACAGAGATATAGACCAATGGAACAGAACAGAGCCCTCAGAAATCATACCACACATCTACAACTATCTGATCTTCGACAAACCTGAGAAAAACAAGCAATGGGGAAAGGATTCCCTATTTAACAAATGGTGCTGGGAAAACTGGCTAGCCATATGTAGAAAGCTGAAACTGGATCCCTTCCTTACACCTTATACAAAAATCAATTCAAGATGGATTAAAGACTTAAACGTTAGACCTAAAACCATAAAAACCCTAGAAGAAAACCTAGGCAATACCATTCAGGACATAGGCATGGGCAAGGACTTCATGTCTGAAACACCAAAAGCAATGGCAACAAAAAGCCAAAATTGACAAATGGGATCTAATTCAACTAAATAGCTTCTGCACAGCAAAAGAAACTACCATCAGACTGAACAGGCACTCTACAGAATGGGAGAAAATTTTTGCAATCTACTCATCTGACAAAGGGCTGATATCCAGAATCTACAAAGAACTCAAACAAATTTATAAGAAAAAAACAAAGAACCCCATCAACAAGTGGGCGAAGGATATGAACAGACACTTCTCAAAAGAAGACATTTATGCAGCCAACAGACACATGAAAAAATGCCCATCATCACTGGCCATCAGAGAAATGCAAATCAAAACCACAATGAGATAACATCTCACACCAGTTAGAATGGCAATCATTAGAACGTCAGGAAACAACAGGTGCTAGAGAGGATGTGGAGAAATAGGAACACTTTTACACTGTTGGTGGGACTGTAAACTAGTTCAACCATTGTGGAAGACAGTGTGGCGATTCCTCAGGGATCTAGAACTAGAAATACCATTTGACCCAGCCATCCCATTATTGGGTATATACCCAAAGGATTATAAATCATGCTGCTATAAAGACACATGCACATATATGTTTATTGTGGCACTATTCACAATAGCAAAGACTTGGAACCAACCCAAATGTCCAACAATGATAGACTAGATTACGAAAATGTGGCACATATGCACCATGGAATACTATGCAGCCATAAAAAATGATGAGTTCATGTCCTTTGTAGGGACATGGATGAAGCTGGAAACCATCATTCTCAGCAAACTATCGTAAAGACAAAAAACCAAACACCACATGTTCTCACTCATAGGTGGGAATTGAACAATGAGAACACTTGGACACAGGAAGGGGAACATCACACACCAGGGCCTATTGTGGGGTGGGTGGGGGGAGGGATAGCATTAGGAGATATACCTAATGTAAATGACGAGTTAATGGGTGCAGCACCCCAACATGGAACATGTATACATATGTAACGAACCTGCACGTTGTGCACATGTACCCTAGAACTTAAAGTATAATAATAATTTAAAAAGTTCCAAACTAAATAATAGTTAAAACACAACATACTAAGATGTATGGGATGCAATTAAAGCAAGCTTTACAGGAAAATAAATAATTAGAAGAAGAAATTGCAATCAATGTTCTAAGCTCCTAATTTAAAGAGCTGGAAAAAAACAGTACATTAGAATAAAAGTAAACAGAAGAAATAAAATAATGCAGATAAGAGCAGAAATAAAGGAAAATAGAAAACCGACAGTTGAGAAATTCAGCAAAGCCGTCATTTGATTCTTTGAAAATAGTAAGAAAATTTATAAATCCTGACATATTCTAATAAAGAAAAAAATAGAGAATAAAAGGATATTATTACAGAATCTATAGGCTTTAAAAGGATAATAAGGAAGTATTATAAACTGTTTTATGCTAGAAGATTTGATGAATTAGATATAATAGACCTATTCCTTAGAAAATACAACTTATCAAAACTGAAACAAGAAGAAATGTAAAATTTGAATAGCCTTGAAAGAAATTAAGTTTATAATTTCTTAATCTTCTAACAAATAGCTCTATGCTTAGACAGCTTCATTGCCAAATCCTATGAAATATTTAAGGAAGAAATATTACCAGTGTTACACTCGAACTCTTTCAGAGTAAAGAGAAGGTAACTCTTCTCAATTCATTTTATGATGTCACCATAAATCTGATACCAAAACCTACTGAGGACTTTTCAAGAAAAGTAAATTATAGTCTAATATTCCTCATTAACATACATGCACAAGTCCTTTAGAAATGTATCAAATCAAATTCAACAAGGTATAAAGAGGATAATACATCTTTCATGTGCATGTGCCGAATACCAGTGTCAAAATATGTGAGGCAAAACCTGATAGAGTTGTGAAGAAAAATAAACAACTTCGGTATTAGAGACTTCAACACTAATTTCAGTAATTGATAGGTCAAGCATTCAGAAAATCAGTAAGAGTGTAGTTGATCTAAAGAACACTCTCAGTTACCTTGATCTAACGGACATAAAATATTTCAACCAACAACAGCTGAATACACTGCTTTCTCAAGCTCATGTGGAACATTCACCAAGATAGACCACATTCTGGACTATAAACATACCTTAACAAATCTAAAAGAATAGAAATCATACAAAGTATGTCCTCAGACCACAATACAATTAAATTAGAAATCAACAATGGAAAGATAATTGGGAAAACCAGAAACGTTTGGAGATTAAACAACATATTTCTAAACAACATGTGGGTCAAAGAGAAGTCTCAAGAGAAATTTTAAAATATTTTGAACTAAAAATAAAAATGCAACTTATCAAAGTTTGTGGGATGCAGCAAAAGCAGTGAGGTTTCCATAGTATTAAAAGTAACATGTTAGAAAAGAAAAAAAGGTGGAAAATTATTAAGCTTCACCTTAGGAAACTGGAGAAAGAGGAGCAGTGTAAACCCAAAGGAAGCAGAAGAAAATAAATAATAAAAATCAGAGCAGAAATCAGTGAAACTGAAAACTGGAAAACAACAGAGAAAGTCAATATAACCAAAAGCTGCTTCTTTGAAAACATCAATAAAATTGAAATCTCTATCTAGGCTAAGAAAAAAAGAAAGAAGATGCAAATTACTAACATCAGAAATGAAAGAATGGCCATCACTACTGCTCCCATGAATGTTAAAAGAATAATATATGAATGCTCTGAACAAATTTATGCCCACCAATATAATAAAGTAGGTAAAATGGGCTAATTTCCTAAAATATACTTATTACAAAAATTCATAAAAGGAAGATTAGAAAATATGAATAGAATTATATCTGTTAAAGAAACTGAATCCATAATTCATTAACTTCTAAAATGTAGTGCACCTTGTCCAGATGGTTTCATTTGTGAATTCTACCAATATTTAAGGAAGAAAGGATACAAATTCTCACAATGTCTTCCAGAAAATAGAAGTACAGAGAACACTTTCTAACTCATTTCATGAGGCCACTATTACTCCAATACCAAAATCAGATAAAGATATTATAAGAAAGGAAAACTACACACTAAAATCTCTCATAAAAATAAATGTTAAAATCCTCAATAAAATATACCAAATTGAATTCAATAATGTATAAAAATAATTAAACATCAAGACCAAGTGGGATTTATTCTAGTTATCCAAGGCTGGTTCAAAAATCATTCCAAATAATTCAAAAATCAACATTTAAAAGTCAGTCAGTATAATCCATCACATCAACAGGCTAAAGAAGAAAAATACGATCTTATCAACTGATGCAGAAAAATCATTTGGCAAAAATGTAACACCCATTCATAATACAAACTCTCAGCACACAAAGGATAAAGGGAACTTTTTTAACTTGATAAAGAATATCTAAAATTGGCCTACAGCAGACATCAGTCTGAAGATGACTAACTGAACATTTTCTCTTTAAAATCATAAATAAGGCAAAGTTACCCTGCCCCACCACTCCTAGTTAGCATCATACTGGAATTCCTAACAAGTGCAATAATATAAGAAAAGGAAATAAGTGTATGTAGACTGGAAAGGAAAAAATATAACTGTCTTTATTCATAGATAACATGATTATCTATGTGGAAAATCCCAAAGGGTTATCAACAACAAAACTCCTAGAACTAATAAGAGACCATAGGAAGTTTACAGGATACAAGGATAATATACAAAAGTTAATTGCTTTATCAATAATGAACAACTTGAAATGGAAATTTAAAAAGCAATACTATTTACAATAGCACCAAAGAAAATGAAATGCTTAGGTATAAATCTAGCAAATTATGCACAGAATCCAAACGTGAAAATCTATAAAACTCTAATGAAATAAATCAAAGGAGATATAAATAAATGGAGAGATATGATATTCTATGTGCACTGATTGGAAGACTAAATATTGTTAACATACCAATTCTTCCCAATTTGGTGTACACATTCAATGCAATCTCAATAAAATTCCAGCAAGCTATTTTGTAAATATCAACCAACTGATTCCAAAGTTCATATGAAAATGTAAGAGACTTAGAATAGCTAACACAATACCAAAGAAGAACACAGTTGGAGAATTCACACTACTTGATTTCAAGACTTAATATAAAGCTACAGTAGTTAAGACCTTGTTATATTGGGGAAAGAATAGACACATAGAACAATGGAAAGAACGTAGAGCCCAGAAATTGGCCAACACATATGTAGTCAACTTATCTTTGACAAAGAAGCAAAGAAAATTCAATGGAGAAAGAATAGCTTTTTCAACAAATAGTCTAGAACAATTAGATGTCCATGCAAAAAAAAAACAAAAAAAAAACAAAACCTAGAGAGAAAAATGACATCTTTCACAAAAATTAACTCAAATTGCATTATGGACCTAAATGTAGGATGCAAAACATAAAACTTCTGTATGAAAATATCAGCAAAAATCTAGGTGACCTTCATTATAGTGATGAATGTTTATTTTTTATTTTTTTTCTTTCTTTTTTCTTTTTTATTATACCTTAAGTTTTAGGGTACATGTGCACATTGTGCAGGTTAGTTACATATGTATACATGTGCCATGCTGGTGCGCTGCACCCACTAACTCATCATCTAGCATTAGGTATATCTCCCAATGCTATCCCTCCCCTCTCCCCTCACCCCACAACAGTCCCCAGAGTGTGATATTCCCCTTCCTGTGTCCATGTGATCTCCTTGTTCAATTCCAACCTATGAGTGAGAATATGCGGTGTTTGGTTTTTTGTTCTTGCGATAGTTTACTGAGAATGATGGTTTCCAATTTCATCCATGTCCCTACAAAGGACATGAACTCATCATTTTTTATGGCTGCATAGTATTCCATGGTGTATATGTGCCACATTTTCTTAATCCAGTCTATCATTGTTGGACATTTGGGTTGGTTCCAAGTCTTTGCTATTGTGAATAATGCCGCAATAAACATACATGTGCATGTGTCTTTATAGCAGCATGATTTATAGTCCTTTGGGTATATACCCAGTAATGGGATGGCTGGGTCAAATGGTATTTCTAGTTCTAGATCCCTGAGGAATCGCCACACTGACTTCCACACTGGTTGAACTAGTTTACAGTCGCACCAACAGTGTAAAAGTGTTCCTATTTCTCCACATCCTCTCTAGCACCTGTTGTTTCCTGACTTTTTAATGATTGCCATTCTAACTGGTGTGAGATGATGTCTCATAGTGGTTTTGATTTGCATTTCTCTGATGGCCAGTGATGATGAGCATTTTTTCATGTGTTTTTTGGTTGCATAAATGTCTTCTTTTGAGAAGTGTCTGTTCATGTCCTTCACCCACTTTTTGATGGGGTTGTTTGTTTTTTTCTTGTAAATTTGTTTGAGTTCATAGTAGATTCTGGATATTAGCCCTTTGTCAGATGAGTAGGTTGCGAAAATTTTCTCCCATGTTGTAGGTCGCCTGTTCACTCTGATGGCAGTTTCTTTTGCTGTGCAGAAGCTCTTTAGTTTAATTAGATCCCATTTGTCAATTTTGTCTTTTGTTGCCATTGCTTTTGGTGTTTTGGACATGAAGTCCTTGCCCATGCCTATGTCCTGAATGGTAATGCCTAGGTTTTCTTCTAGGGTTTTTATGGTTTTAGGTCTAACGTTTAAATCTTTAATCCATCTTGAATTGATTTTTGTATAAGGTGTAAGGAAGGGATCCAGTTTCAGCTTTCTACATATGTCTAGCCAGTTTTCCCAGCACCATTTATTAAATAGGGAATCCTTTCCCCATTGCTTGTTTTTCTCAGGTTTGTCAAAGATCAGATAGTTGTAGGTATGCGGCGTTATTTCTGAGGGCTCTGTTCTGTTCCATTGATCTATATCTCTGTTTTGGTACAAGTACCATGCTGTTTTGGTTACTGTAGCCTTGTAGTATAGTTTGAAGTCAGGTAGTGTGATGCCTCCAGCTTTGTTCTTTTGGCTTAGGATTGCCTTGGCGATGCGGGCTCTGTTTTGGTTCCATATGAACTTTAAAGTAGTTTTTTCCAATTCTGTGAAGAAAGTCATTGGTAGCTTGATGGGGATGGCATTGAATCTGTAAATGACCTTGGGCAGTATGGCCATTTTCACGATATTGATTCTTCTTACCCATGAGCATGGAATGTTCTTCCATTTGTTTGTATCCTCTTTTATTTCCTTGAGCAGTGGTTTGTAGTTCTCCTTGAAGAGGTCCTTCACATCCCTTCTAAGTTGGATTCCTAGGTATTTTATTCTCTTTGAAGCAATTGTGAATGGGAGTTCACTCATGATTTGGCTCTCTGTTTGTCTGTTGTTGGTGTATAAGAATGCTTGTGATTTTTGTACATTGATTTTGTATCCTGAGACTTTGCTGAAGTTGCTTATCAGCTTAAGGAGATTTTGGGCTGAGACAATGGGGCTTTCTAGATAAACAATCATGTCGTCTGCAAACAGGGACAATTTGACTTCCTCTTTTCCTAAATGAATACCCTTTATTTCCTTCTCCTGCCTGATTGCCCTTGCCAGAACTTCCAACACTATGTGGAATAGGAGCGGTGAGAGAGGGCATCCCTGTCTTGTGCCAGTTTTCAAAGGGAATGTTTCCACTTTTTGCCCATTCAGTATGTTATTGGCTGTGGGTTTGTCATAGATAGCTCTTATTGTTTTGAAATACGTCCCATCAATGCCTAATTTATTGAGAGTTTTTAGCATGAAGGGTTGTTGAATTTTGTCAAAGGCTTTTTCTACATCTATTGAGATAATCATGTGGTTTTTGTCTTTGGCTCTGTTTATATGCTGGATTACATTTATTGATTTGCGTATATTGAACCAGCCTTGCATCCCAGGGATGAAGCCCACTTGATCATGGTGGATAAGCTTTTTGATGTGCTGCTGGATTCGGTTTGCCAGTATTTTATTGAGGATTTTTGCATCAATGTTCATCAAGGATATTGGTCTAAAATTCTCATTTTTGGTTGTGTCTCTGCCCGGCTTTGGTTTCAGAATGATGCTGGCCTCATAAAATGAGTTAGGGAGGATTCCCTCTTTTTCTATTGATTGGAATAGTTTCAGAAGGAATGGTACCAGTTCCTCCTTATACCTCTGGTAGAATTCGGCTGTGAATCCATCTGGTCCTGGACTCTTTTTGGTTGGTAAACTATTGATTATTGCCACAATTTCAGCTCCTGTTATTGGTCTATTCAGAGATTCAACTTCTTCCTGGTTTAGTCTTGGGAGAGTGTATGTGTCGAGGAATGTATCCATTTCTTCTAGATTTTCTAGTTTATTTGCGTAGAGGTGTTTGTAGTATTCTCTGATGGTAGTTTGTATTTCTGTGGGATCGCTGGTGATATCCCCTTTATCATTTTTTATTGTGTCTATTTGATTCTTCTCTCTTTTTTTCTTTATTAGTCTTGCTAGCGGTCTATCAATTTTGTTGATCCTTTCAAAAAACCAGCTCCTGGATTCATTGATTTTTTGAAGGGTTTTTTGTGTCTCTATTTCCTTCAGTTCTGCTCTGATCTTAGTTATTTCTTGCCTTCTGCTAGCTTTTGAATGTGTTTGCTCTTGCTTTTCTAGTTCTTTTAATTGTGATGTTAAGGTGTCAATTTTGGATCTTTCCTGCTTTCTCTTGTGGGCATTTAGTGCTATAAATTTCCCTCTACACACTGCTTTGAATGCATCCCAGAGATTCTGGTATGTTGTGTCTTTGTTCTCGTTGGTTTCAAAGAACAACTTTATTTCTGCCTTCATTTCGTTATGTACCCAGTAGTCATTCAGGAGCAGGTTGTTCAGTTTCCATGTAGTTGAGCGGCTTTGAGTGAGATTTTTAATCCTGAGTTCTAGTTTGATTGCACTGTGGTCTGAGAGATAGCTTGTTATAATTTCTGTTCTTTTACATTTGCTGAGGAGAGCTTTACTTCCAACTATGTGGTCAATTTTGGAATAGGTGTGGTGTGGTGCTGGAAAAAATGTATATTCTGTTGATTTGGGGTGGAGAGTTCTGTAGATGTCTATTAGGTCCGCTTGGTGCAGAGCTGAGTTCAATTCCTGGGTATCCTTGTTGACTTTCTGTCTCGTTGATCTGTCTAATGTTGACAGTGGGGTGTTAAAGTCTCCCATTATTAATGTGTGGGAGTCTAAGTCTCTTTGTAGGTCACTCAGGACTTGCTTTATGAATCTGGGTGCTCCTGTATTGGGTGCATATATATTTAGGATAGTTAGCTCCTCTTGTTGAATTGATCCCTTTACCATTATGTAATGGCCTTCTTTGTCTCTTTTGATCTTTGTTGGTTTAAAGTCTGTTTTATCAGAGACTAGGATCGCAACCCCTGCCTTTTTTTGTTTTCCATTTGCTTGGTAGATCTTCCTCCATCCTTTTATTTTGAGCCTATGTGTGTCTCTGCACGTGAGATGGGTTTCCTGAATACAGCACACTGATGGGTCTTGACTCTTTATCCAACTTGCCAGTCTGTGTCTTTTAATTGGAGCATTTAGTCCATTTACATTTAAAGTTAATATTGTTATGTGTGAATTTGATCCTGTCATTATGATGTTAGCTGGTGATTTTGCTCATTAGTTGATGCAGTTTCTTCCTAGTCTCGATGGTCTTTACATTTTGGCATGATTTTGCAGTGGGTGGTACCGGTTGTTCCTTTCCATGTTTAGCGCTTCCTTCAGGAGCTCTTTTAGGGCAGGCCTGGTGGTGACAAAATCTCTCAGCATTTGCTTGTCTGTAAAGTATTTTATTCCTCCTTCACTTATGAAGCTTAGTTTGGCTGGATATGAAATTCTGGGTTGAAAATTCTTTTCTTTAAGAATGTTGAATATTGGCCCCCACTCTCTTCTGGCTTGTAGGGTTTCTGCTGAGAAATCTGCTGTTAGTCTGATGGGCTTCCCTTTGAGGGTAACCCGACCTTTCTCTCTGGCTGCCCTTAACATTTTTTCCTTCATTTCAACTTTGGTGAATCTGACAATTATGTGTCTTGGAGTTGCTCTTCTCGAGGAGTATCTTTGTGGCGTTCTCTGTATTTCCTGAATCTGAATGTTGGCCTGCCTTGCTAGATTGGGGAAGTTCTCCTGGATAATAGCCTGCAGAGTGTTTTCCAACTTGGTTCCATTCTCCGCATCACTTTCAGGTACACCAATCAGACGTAGATTTGGTCTTTTCACATAGTCCCATATTTCTTGGAGGCTTTGCTCATTTCTTTTTATTCTTTTTTCTCTAGACTTCCCTTCTCGCTTCATTTCATTCATTTCATCTTCCATTGCTGATACCCTTTCTTCCAGTTGATCGCATCGGCTCCTGAGGCTTCTGCATTCTTCACGTAGTTCTCGAGCCTTGGTTTTCAGCTCCATCAGCTCCTTTAAGCACTTCTCTGTATTGGTTATTCTAGTTATACATTCTTCTAAATTTTTTTCAAAGTTTTCAACTTCTTTGCCTTTGGTTTGAATGTCCTCCCGTAGCTCAGAGTAATTTGATCGTCTGAAGCCTTCTTCTCTCAGCTTGTCAAAATCATTCTCCATCCAGCTTTGTTCCGTTGCTGGTGAGGAACTGCGTTCCTTTGGAGGAGGAGAGGTGCTCTGCGTTTTAGAGTTTCCAGTTTTTCTGTTCTGTTTTTTCCCCATCTTTGTGGTTTTATCTACTTTTGGTCTTTGATGATGGTGATGTACAGATGGGTTTTTGGTGTGGATGTCCTTTCTGTTTGTTAGTTTTCCTTCTAACAGACAGGACCCTCAGCTGCAGGTCTGTTGGAATACCCTGATGTGTGAGGTGTCAGTGTGCCCCTGCTGGGGGGTGCCTCCCAGTTAGGCTGCTCGGGGGTCAGGGGTCAGGGACCCACTTGAGGAGGCAGTCTGCCCGTTCTCAGATCTCCAGCTGCGTGCTGGGAGAACCACTGCTCTCTTCAAAGCTGTCAGACAGGGCCATTTAAGTCTGCAGAGGTTACTGCTGTCTTTTTGTTTGTCTGTGCCCTGCCCCCAGAGGTGGAGCCTACAGAGGCAGGCAAGCCTCCTTGAGCTGTGGTGGGCTCCACCCAGTTCGAGCTTCCCGGCTGCTTTGTTTACCTAAGCAAGCCTGGGCAATGGCGGGCGCCCTTCCCCCAGCCTCGCTGCCGCCTTGCAGTTTGATCTCAGATTGCTGTGCTAGCAATCAGCGAGATTCCGTGGGCGTAGGACCCTCCGAGCCAGGTGTGGGATATAGTCTCGTGGTGCGCCGTTTTTTAAGCCGGTCTGAAAAGCACAATATTCGGGTGGGAGTGACCCGATTTTCCAGGTACGTCCGTCACCCCTTTCTTTGACTCGGAAAGGGAACTCCCTGACCGCTTGCGCTTCCCAGGTGAGGCAATGCCTCTCCCTGCTTCGGCTCGCGCATGGTGCACGCACCCACTGGTCTGCGCCCACTGTCTGGCACTCCCTAGTGAGATGAACCCGGTACCTCAGATGGAAATGCAGAAATCACCCATCTTCTGCGTTGCTCACGCTGGGAGCTGTAGACCGGAGCTGTTCCTATTCGGCCATCTTGGCTCCTCCATGTGATGAGTGTTTAGATACAACATCAAAAGCACAATCTATGAAAGAAAAAAATTGATGTCATTAAAATTAAAAACTTCTGCTCTGTGAAAGACTATTTATTTGCAGAATGAAAAGACAAACTACAGAACTGAAGAAAATATTTGCAAACACATATCTGATAAAGGGCTTGTATGCAAAATATACAAAGAACTCTTAAAACTCAACAATAACAACAACAGTAAAACAAACAACTCGATTGAAAAAATAATCAAAAGATCTGGACACCTCATCAAAGAAGATCTGCAGATGGGAAATAAGGATATGTGATGCTCAACATCATTTGTCATTAAGAACTGCAAATTAAAATAACAATGACATACCACTGCACATTTATGAGAATGGCTAAATTTCAAAAGAAAACCTAACAATTCAGAAATCATGCTCCTATTTATTTACCCAACTGATTTGAAAATGTACATCCATACCAAAACCTCCACATGGTTCTTCCCACCATTTTGTAGTCTGTGGAGGCCTACTGGGAAAAGAACTTCTAAAAGATAAATCTGTTTGGAAGGCTGTTTTCCAAGGCCACTTTGGATGGCTGTAAGTGGGATCTCTGGAACCAAAGGGAGCACATGGCTCTTCTTAAAATTGAAGGTATTTGTGTCCAAGATGAAACTGAATTCTGTTTGGCCAAGAGATGTGCTTCTGTGTACGAAGCAAAGAACACAGTGACTTCTGCCAGCAAACCAAACAAAACCAGAGTAATCTGGAAAAGATAACTTGTGCCCATGAAAAAAGTGACATCGTTCATAATAAATTCCAAAACAACTTTCCTGCTAAGGCCATTGAACACAAAATCAATGTGATACTTTTAGATAATTAGATAGATATTAGCAGCTTGGAGGGGGTAAGAAAAGAGAACCAAAAGGCTGTCACTAAGGCAGCCCATGGCCCACCTGAGTTCAGCCCAGAACTGCCGTAACTCCACTCTAACAGTTGGAGTTTGTGGTAAAGTCTGTGGGCCAACACATCCTGGAGAAGGAGAAAGTAGGGCACAGGTGGAAATTACTTAAAGTGGCACATGCCCAGTAACATAGAACTGTGTCCTCAAGTTCACCCCATGCTCATTATACCATCATTATAATAAAATTTACATGTGCTTTTACAGCCACTAACCATGGGCTTTTGTTAACAAAATATGAGTAAGAGCATGCACAGTTTAATTTTAGCTACATGTCCATATACTGCCAATCAAATGACATCATCTTGTTACTCAGACAGAGGCCAAACCCTAACTCCTTCCCACAAAAGCTGCATCAAAGCCCTCTGAGTTTTGTAAAAAGGGGCTGATTTCACTTTGCAGAAATCAGCCCACTCTCTCTCTGAGAGTCTATTACTGTTCTTCAGTAAACTCTGCTTTGAGCTTGCATTTTGGTGTTACTTTGCAATTCTTTGCTCAGTATCACAGGAACCAAGATTACCGGTCCAGAGCTCCAGCTCTGTTGATCTTCTAGGTTAAAGAATCCATGCCAACACAGAATTCCCAGTAACAATACTGTACCCCTCAAGGACTTAAACTAATGAAAAGTAAATAAATAAGTGGATTTGTTCTCTTGTAAAACAAAACAAAATAAAAAAACCTGCACAGAGATGTTTATACCAGCTTTCTTCATAATCACCAAAAATTGGAAGAAACCAAGATGTCCTTTAATAAGTGAATGGATAAAATAATTTTGGCACATCCATACAGTGGGATATTATTCAGCAATAAAAAGAAATGAGCTGTCAAGCCATGAAAAGACATGAATAAAACTTAAATGCATAAATGAATATTGCTAAGTGAAAGAAACTAGTCTAAAAAGGCTACATAATATGTGATTCTAATTATCTAACATTTCTAAAAAGGCAAAGCTCTAGAGACAGTAAAAAGATTGGATACCTTCAGGTACTGGAAAACCTGAGGTTTTGGCACTGGATCAGAACCCCAGCATACTGCAACAGCCCTGTGGAAAAGTGGCCAGAGTCTTTGTTACATGGGTTCCTGATCTCACATTTCCTCACTGGACAGGTTCTCCTGGCCTGGGTCTCCAGCCACCCCACTCTGGACTATCGAGCCAGTAGTAGCTCTTCAGTCCTGGGACATAGCTCCCAATGGAAGGGGCAGGTTGCCATCTTTGCTGTCTTCCAGCCCTCACCCTTGCTGTGTCCAGGCTCTGGAGCATCCATGAAACCAGGTGTTGGTCCAGACCCCCAGAGGAGCACCTACCTCACGTAAAAGTGTCTTGTCTGTTCTCCATGAAGGTCCTGGTCCTTACTTCTCACTGGGCAGGGCCGCCTGACCTGGGACTCCAGTACAACCACCATGCCCCCACCTGACTACTTCAATCAGGGATAGCCTAGCAGTTAAAGGAACACATACAAGCAGAGATGAGAATGAACAAATGCAAGAACTCCAACAACTCAAATGACCAGGGTGTCTTAAGGTTCTCCAGATGATTACGCTAATTCTCCAACAAGGATTCTTAACTAGACTGAGTTGGCTGAAATGACAGAAATAGAATTCAGAATACAGATAGAAACAAAGATCATAAAGGCTCAGGGGAAAAGCAAAACCCAATTTAAGGAAATTAAGAATTACAAGAAAACAATACAGGAGCTGATAGACAAAATAACAGCTATAAAAAGGAACCTAATTGATCCAATAGAGCTGAAAAATACACTACAAGAATTTCACCATGCAGTTGTAAGTATTAACAGCAGTAGACCAAGCTGAGGAAAGAATCTTGGATCTTGAAGATTGACTCTCTCGAATAAGACAGTCAGACAAAAATAAAGAAAAAAGAATGAAAGGGAATGAACAAACCCTCTGAGAAATATGGGACTAGGTAAAGAGGCCAAATCTACAAATCACTGGCATCACTGAAAGAGATGACGAAAAAGCAAACAATTTGGAAAACATATTTCAGGATATTGTCCATGAAAATTTCCACAACCTCATTAGGCCAACAGCCAAATTCAGGAAATACAGAGAACCCCTGCAAGATTCTACACAATAAGATCATCCCAAGACACATAATCATCAGATTTTCCAAAGATAAAATAAAAGAAAGAATGTTAATCAGGAAATACAGCAAACTCCTGCAAGATTCTACACAAGAGGATCATCCCAAGACACATAATCATCAAATTTTCCAAGGATAAAATAAAAGAAAGAATGTTAAAGGCAGCCAGCAAGAAAGGGCATGCCACCTGCAAAGAAAACCCCATCAGGCTAACAGCGGACCTCTCCGCAGAAATCCTATGAGCCAGAAGCGACTGGGGGCCTATATTCAACATTCTTAAAGAAAAATATCTTCAAACAAGAATTTTATATGCAACAAAACTAAGCTTTGTTAGTGAAGGAGAAATAAGATCCTTTTCAGGTAAGCAAATACTGAAGGATTTTATTACCATCAGCCCTGTCTTACAAGAGCTCTTGAAAGGAGCTCTAAATATGGAAAGGAAAGACTATTATCAGCCAATACAAAAACACACTTAAGACCAGTGATACTATAAAGCAACCACAGACCAGTGCTACTATAAAATAACCACACAAACAAGCCAGCATAATAACCAGCTAACAACACAATGACAGGATCAAGTCCATACATATCAATACCAACCTTGAATGTAAACAGGCTAAATGCCTCATTTAAAAGGCACAGAGTGGCAATGTGGATAAAAAAGCAAGACTCGGTGGTATGCTGTCTTCAAGAGACCACACACAGTAACACCCATAGGCTCAAAATAAAGGGATGGAGAAAAAGCTACCAAGCAAATGGAAATCAGAAAAAAAGCAGGAGTTACAATTCTAATTTCAGACAAAACAGACTTTAAACCACCAAAGATCAAAAAGGATGAAGGGTATTATATAATGGTAAAGGGTTCAATTCAACAAGAAGACCTCACTATCCTAAGTGTATACACACCCAACACAGAACACTTACTTTCAAAAAGCAAGTTCTTAGAGGCTACAAAGAAACTTAGACTTTCACACAATTAGTAGTGACAGACTTCAACACTCCACTGACAGTATAAGACAGATCATCAAGGCAGAAAATTAATAAAGATATTCAGGACCTGAACTCAATATTGGACCAAATGGATCTGATAGACTTCTACAGAAGTCTCCAGCCCCAAACAACAGAATAGGCATTCCTCTTTTTGCCACATGGCACATACTCTAAAATCAATCACATAATTGGACATGAGACAATCCTCAGCAAATACAAAAGAACTGAAATCATATCAAATGCACTCACAGATCACAGCACAGTAAAAATAAAAATAAAGACAAAAAAATTGCTCAAAACCATGTAATTATATGGAAATTAAACAATCTGTTCTTGAATGACTTCTGGGTAAATAATGAAATTAAGGCAGAGATCTGTAAGTTTTTTTAAACTGATGAGAACAAAGATACAGTATGCCAGAATCTCTGAGACACAGCTAAGGCAGTGTTAAGAAGAAAATTCGTAATATGAATGCCCACATCAAAAAGGGATAACGATCTCCAATTAATAACCTAACATCAAAGAACTGGAGAAGCAAGAGCAAACCAACCCCAAAGCTAGCAGAAGACAAGAAATAACCAAAATCAGAGCTGAATTCAAAGAGATCCACATACAAAAAAATTCAAAACATCAACGGGTCCAGTAATTGGTTTGTTTAAAAAATTGAAAAGATAGATAGGCTGCTAGCTAGACTAATAAAAAAAAAAAGGAGAGAAGATCCAAATAAACACAATCAGAAATGACAAATGGGATGTTACCACTGACTCCTCAGAAATACAAAGAACCATCAGAGACTACTATGAACACCTCCATGCACACAAAGTAGAAAACCTGGAAGAGATGGATAAATTCCTGAACACATACAACCTTCCAAGACTGAACCAGAAAGAAATTGATTTTCTGGACAGACCAATAACAAGCTCTGTAACTGAATCAGTAATAAATAGCCTACCAACAAATAGAAGCCCAGGACCAGACAGATTCACAGGCATATTCTACTAGATGTACAAAGAAGAGGTGGTATCATTCCTATTGAAACTATGCCAAAAAATTGAGGAGAAGGGACTCTTCCCAAACTCATTTTATGAGGTCAGCATTAACCTGATACCAAAACTTGGCAGAGACACAACAAAAAAAGAAAACTTCAGGCCAGTATCCTTGAGGAACACTGATGCAAAAATCCTCAACAAAATACTTGCAAACTGAATCCAGCATCACAGTTATACTACAGGGCTACAGTAAACAAAACACCATGGCACTCGTACAAAAACAGACACATAGACCAATGAAACAGAATAGAGAGCCCATAAATAAGGCCACACACCTACAATCATCTGATCTTTGACAAAGCTGACAAAAACAAGCAATGGAGAAAGGACTCCCTATTCAATAATTAATGCTGGGATAATTGGCTAGCCATATGTAGAAGATTGAAACTGGATCCCTTTCTTATACCACTTACAAAAACCAACTCAAGATAGATTAAAGATTTAAATGTAAAACCCGAAACTATAAAAACACTGTAAGATAACCTAGACAATACCATTCTGGACATAGAAACTGCCAAAGATTACATGACAAAGATGCCAAAAGCAATTGCAACAAATGCAAAACTTGACAAATGGGATGTAATTAAACTTAAGACCTTCTGCACAGCAAAAGAAACTATCAACAGAGTAAATGGACAACCTACAGAATGGGAGAAAATATTAACAAACTACGCATCTGACAAAGGTCTAATATCCCACATCTATAAGGCACTTAAACAAATTTACAAGAAAAAACCAAGCCCTTTAAAAATTGGGCAAAGAACATAAACAGACACTTTTCAAAGAAGACATACATGTGGTCAATAAGCATATGAAAAAAATGCAATATCACCAAGCATTAGAGATATGCAAATCAAAACCACAATGACATACCATCTCACACCAGTCAGAATGGCTATTGGTAAAAAGTCAAAAAATAACAGATGCTGGTGAGGTTGCAGAGAAAATGGAATGTTTATACACTGTTAGTTGGAGTGTAAATTAGTTTGACCATTGTGGAAAGCAGTGTGGCAATTCCTCAAAGAGCTAAAAACAGAACTACCATTCAACCCAGCAATCCCAATGCTGAGTATATACCCAAAGGAACGTAAATAATTCTACCATGAAGACACGTGCACACACATGTTCATTACAGCACTATTTACAATAGCAAAGACATGGAATCAACCTAAATGCCCATCAGTGGTAGAATGGGTAAAGAAAATGTGGTACACATATGCTATGGAATACTACACAACCATGAAAAATAACAAGATCATGTTCTTTGCAGGAACATCGATGGAACTGGAGGCCATCATCCTTAACAAGCTAACACAGGAACAGAACTGCATGTTCTCACTTATAAGTGGGAGCTAAATGATGAGAAAACATGGACACAAAGTGGAGAACAACACACTGGGTTCTACTTGAAGTTGAAGGTGGGAGGAGGGAGAGGAACAGAAAAAAGCAACCAATGGGTACGAGGCTTAGTATTTGGGTTATGAAATGGTCTGTACAGCAAATGATGTGAGTTTGCCTATGTGACAGGCCTGCGCATGTACCCCTAAACCTGTAGTAAAAGTTAAAAATAATAAATAAATAATATAAAAATAAGTAAATAAAAATAAAAATTA
Organism: Gorilla gorilla gorilla; assembly: GCF_029281585.2. Classification (NCBI taxonomy): domain Eukaryota; kingdom Metazoa; phylum Chordata; class Mammalia; order Primates; family Hominidae; genus Gorilla; species Gorilla gorilla. Next base: position 104,094,451 of record NC_073229.2, read on the forward strand.
AAAAGAGCAAGAAAGCCTTGCTAGATTATATGGATGTTTCATTTATATTTCTCTTCCCTTATTCATATGGTCTTCCTATCAGTGGAAACTATGGAGAGTCATCCCTTCCTGCAGCATATGCGTAGGACTGCACAAACTAGACTAAAAAACATGATAGTGGGCCTGTGGAGATCAGTTTTACTGTTTCTTCCTGTAAGTCTCATGATAGAATCAATGGAGTGAAGGTACAGCATGATGAGGGCTATAAATCATAATATAAAGAGGATATATAGAAATTTGAAAAATCTGCAAGTTTTCTCCTTTTATATGTGGATTTTGGTTAATCCTGATTCCTTTCTTTAAAAAGAGAAAAAAAAGATTTGTGGTTGCCAGGGGCTAAAGGGGAGGGGAGAAAGTTGAATATGTGAAGTATAGTGGATTTTGTTTGGGTGGTGATAATATTCTGTATGATACTGTATTGGTGGATAAATAACACTATGCTTTTTTTTTTTTTTTTTGACGGAGTTTTGCTCTGTCACCCAAGCTGGAGTGATATGGCACAATCTCGGCTCACTGCAACCTCCGCCTCCTGGGTTCAAGCAATTCTCTTCCCTCAGCCTCCTGAGTAGCTGGGACTACAGGCATGCGCCACCGCACCCAGCTTTTGTGTGTGTGTGTGTGTTTTTAGTAGAAACGGGGTTTCACCATGCTGGTCAGGTTGGTCTTGAACTCCTGACCTCAAATGATCCACCCCTCCTCCGCTTCCCAAAGTGCTGGGATTACAGGCATGAGCCACCGTGCCCTGCCGACACTATGCGTTTCTCACAACCCATAGGACTTTACAGCAAAGAGTAAACCTTAATGTATGCAAAATTTCCAAAATTATTTTGGAATTTGGAGGGTTCCAGGATGAAATATAGACTGTTACAATATAATCTAATTGTATTTCAAAATGTATAGAACAACCTCACTGAAAGTTGTTGGGATAAAATTTGCTGACCTAAGTCCATTTGAAAATAAGTAATCTGTAAGACTAAAAGAGAAAGGAACAGCACATAGGTAATGTACTGTAGTTGATATAGTTATTTCCTACAGTGTTATGAGTCAACAATTCTGATACTGCTGTGTATGTGTACTAGAATTGAACAATTAAGTAAATGAATGGCAAATGGTGGAATCCAGGTTTCTTACTATTAAAGTGTAAATTTAAAGGTAAGCAAAGGGAGGAGGCTAGGATGATCCCTATTGTAGTAGATTAGAGTTGGACACACCAGCATAAACTCCCGTTTGGTTTAATATAGATGAAAAGAGTTTTACATGTAGATATGTTTACAGATGTTCCTGAACTTTGATATTCAGATAATCCCATCATAAATTAAAAATATTGTAAGTCAAAAGTGCATTTTCGACTAAGGTATTTTCAGCTTATAATGGGTTTATCCAGATATAGCCCCATTGTAAGTTGGGGAGCATACTGAATGTACATGATTTTTTGCACCATGATATAGTTAAAAAATCATCATAAGTCAGGGACTGTCTGTAAATACACAGGTTAGTATACTCATATGTATTCCTTTGCCCTGTCAGCTGAGAGGGCTAAGAGTAAATGATACTCTACAGGCAACAAGCACACGTCGCATCCAGATTTTGGTGTTTTTTGTTTTGTTTTGTTTTGTTTTTTTTTTGAGACAGAGTCTCGCTCTGTCTCCCAGGCTGGAGTGCAGTAGTGTGATCTCTGCTCACTGCAAGCTCCGCCTCCCGGGTTCACGGCATTCTCCTGCCTCAGCCTCCTAAGTAGCTGGGACTACAGGCGCCCGCCACCATACCTGGCTAATTTTTTTTGTATTTTTTAGTAGAGACGGGGTTTCACCGTGTTAGCCAGGATGGTCTCGATCTCCTGACCTCGTGATCCGCCCTCCTCGGCCTCCCAAAGTGCTGGGATTACAGGCGTGAGCCACCGCGCCCAGCCCAGATTTTGGTTTTTAATACCATTTTCCAATCTAAGTAACCAGAAATCCTTGAAAAAATAACTAGCTCTAGGACTGGGGCAGGACATGTGTAAGAAGAGCCTGGTATAACTTTCTGTAGTTATGCCAGAAAGTAAGGAAGTACTCAGAGAAACCACCCCCCCCCAATTTTATGGATATGGCAAAGGGATACCGGAACCAAAGCCTAAAGCTGAAACATTTTGAGTAACAAATTAAGGTAGTATTGCACTGTAGCCCAAAATGTAAAACAAATAGCCATGAACCAAAAAAGGGAGGGAGGAAGCGAGGTGGGGAGGGGAGAAGAAAGAAAGAAGAGATAAATTTCCCTTGCCAAAGAGTTCAAAATAATTTATGTAGATACTCCACCTTCAAGGAGGTGGAACATAACACCCCATTCCTTAAATGTAGGCTGCACCCAGTGACTTATTCCCAAAAAGTGCAGTATGAAAAGAGGGAAAGAAGAGTATCTTTAAAATGGATACACCTGACAAATACTACCTCAATCACATGATCAAGGTCAACATCAACAGTGATAAAAAATGTTGATAGTATGTACCGTTAATATGATTTGATGAAAATAACAGTTTACCTCTGTGGTCTTTCTTCCCCAAATCCACAACCCCAGTCTAATCATGTGAAAACATCAGACAAGTTCCCAAAACATTCTACAAATGTATAATTAATACTCCTAAAAATGATAAAGGTCATCCAAAACAAAGAAAGTCTGAGAAACTGTCATAGCCAAGAGGAGCCTAAGGAAACATGAAAACTAAAATAATATAGTTAGTATTCTGGAGGGGATCCTGGAAATGAAAGGAACATTAGGTAAAATCTATGGAAATTTGAATAAAGTACAGACTCAATATTGGTTCAATAATTGTGACAAATGTACCATCCTAATGTAAGATGGTAATAATAGGGGAAAATGTGTGTGAGGTATATGAGAACTCTTTTATCTTTGCAATTTCTATTTAAATCCAAAACTGTTCTAAAAATGAAGATTATTTTTAAAATCATAAATAATAAATTAAAAGTGAAAAAATAGTTATAACCTTTTGCAGTAATTTCAATTCTGGGAATTTATCTTGAAGATAAATAACTACTATACATTTTACTGTAAAGTAGGTTTAATATATATCTTACTATAAAGTAGGTTTATTAATAGCACCTACAGCATACACATGTTGTAAGGTCTTAAATGAGGTCAGCCATATAAAGTAGTATGAGTACTCAATAAATATTGGTTGCTAGTGTTTTTGTTATTATTCAAAGCTGACTCCGATTCAGGCACAATCATCAAAGAATTGACAGTATAGCAAAGATAAGTAAAAAGATTAGTATAATAAAGTGTAATAAGTGATGATAAATGTCTCTTTACTTACTGTATGACCTTGGCAAATGAATTAATCTCACTGCCTCTGCCTCCAGAACCCAATACATGTAGCAATAATGATGGTATTGACGATATTAACCTCCACAACAACCTCAATGACAACGTGAAGGCAGAGATCTGATGGGGTGCATTGAAAACAGAAGAATCTCTTCATTTTGACCAGAGATGTCTGTGGCTTACTAGAAAAGGTAATGGCTAAAAGGTATGCCATAAATAAATATTAACAAATTCATTTGTTCATTCAACAAACATTCACTGAGTTTCTATGTATGTTGAATTTGCTGTGTACTTCAGGTGCTATCCTTGCCTTGAAGTTTCTCATAATCTAGAGGGAAAGACAGATACAGCAATACATACAGTAATTTCAACACTTTCAACACAATGAAATAAGTGCAGTGAATGGCTAAGAGCCCAGATGTTAGTCCTCAAAATCTAGCCAGTGTGGGGAGGAAGTAATCATGGAAGACTTCCCAAAGAGATTATCTATGTGTGCCAGTTGAGGATGGAATAACAGTTCCCATAGTGGAGACATTTAAAAACATATCCTGAAGGTGAGAAGTAGCATGATATGTATATGGAATAAGAAGCAGTTGAATGTTGGTCAAGTTTAAGACAGGGAGTACCAGATGATAGAATTCAGGGATAAAAGCCTTGGGACTTCATGTTAAGGAGCTTGGACTTTTCCTATATACAAACAATTTAAATGATTATAAACCTAACAGTAATCAGATTATATTTGTAGTTTAGATAATTTTGATTTGATGTTTGAAAGATGAATTTGAGGCGGCAACACTCTTTACAGAGAAACCAGGAAGTTTTTGCAATAGTGCAAGAAAGAGTTGATGAGGCTGTGAACAGTCCATCAGATGCTGAGAAAGTGAAGAGATAGATTTGAAAAGTAACTTGTGGAATTTGAAAACCTGATGAGCATGAAGGAGCAGAAAAAGGAGGACTCAACAGGCGACTCAAACGTGTGTCCAAATCAACTGTTGATTATTCTCCTTTCCCCACCCAGCCATGGATGTGCAGGTGATATTCAAATGAGTCTGGGGATAAGGGTGTGGAAGGCCTTATTTGTAGCATTTGCCAATCTTTATGATACATCATAGATACTCCCTCCATGGCTGATTAAGCCAGGTGTCATTTCGTCACTGAATGCAGAGTTGGAAGGATATGCTTGCACTCAGCTCACATGAGCTACTGAGAGTCTGTTCCAGCACACCACTGCTACCCACCACATCTAATTAATTTTTCAGACCTACCAGTTACACCTCCAACATATATCATGGGTCTGCATTTCTACTGCTTTGGAATAAGCCACCATTATCTGCTGCTTGGACTCCTTATGATGAGTCATTCTGCTCCCAGTCTTGTCCCTCTCTACCAGGACTATCAGATCAAGCCAATCAATCCCATACTTGTATGCTTTAAATGGCTTCCCATCATTTTATAATAAATTATTCACCATCATGACCAAGTCTGTGCACATACTGACTCTTGCCTATTCACACCACCTCCCTCCCCAGGCTGTTCTTCAAACACATTGAACTTTTCCTCACTCTAATCCTTTTATTCGTCATTCCCTCTACCTGGAATATTCTGCTCTGAGCTCTTCTAGTCTCAGCTCATGTGTCACCTCCTCAGAGAAGGCTATTTAAATTGAACTCTACTTGTCGTCACCCAGTTTATTTCCTCCACAGTACTTATCATTAGCTAAAATTATCTTGCCTGATTAACTAATTCATAAAGCTTATTATCTTTCTACTGGAATGAAGGCTCCTTGTCTGTCTTAGCCCCTCTGTATCTCCTGTGCCTAGCATCTGGTCTGAGACATTGCTGCTACTCAACAAATATTTGAAGAATGAAAGCATAAATGATACTTATAAGGTTTAACTTGGATGATGAGTAGATAGAAATGTAATCAACCGAAGCAGAGAATGGAAGAATAGATCTGAATAAACAAGTGAGTTTAGAACTTAGATTTCTTTGAAATATTAAGCTGAAGAGTTTATTACACTAAATTTACATTCATATTAATTTTATATGCTGTATTGTATATATTAACTTTTTACCTCTCAGTAATGGATAATATTTTAATTGATAATTTCATAATTTTTACAAGATAGCCAAATAAAGTTTTGGCCAGGGAGTAAAAGATGAAGCTGATAAGCATTATTACACTTGAATTTTTCTGGGCTTCTTAATTACATTACTGAAATTTAAAAAATTTTTCAATTATAAAATTAGCAAGTGATACAGTTTCACTTTGTGTCCCCACCCAAATCTCACCTCGAATTGTAATAATCCACACGTGTCATGGGAGGGACCTGGTGGGAGGTAGTTGAGTTGTGGAGGCAGGTTTTTCCCGTGTTATTCTTGTGATAGTGAATAAGTCTCCCAAGAGCTAATGGTTTTTTAAAGGGGAGTTCCCCTGCACATGCTCTCTTGACTGCCATCATGTAAGATGTAACTTTGTTCCTCCTTTGCCTTCCACCATGATTGTGAGGCCTCCCCAGCCATGTGGAACTGTGAGTCAATTAAACCTCTTTCCTTTATGAGTTACCCAGTTTGGGGTATGTATTTATTAGCAGCGTGAGAACAGACTAATACAGTAAGTGAATTTAATTTTGAACTGAGAGATTTTATCCTTCATCATTTTGAAACCTGTCTTTCTAGCTACTTGGAAGAACACTCAACCTATTTCAACCATTGTAAAAACTTGTGATTATCTGCAAAGAACATTGAGTTTACTTGAAAACTTTAGTAAATGAATTCCAAGAGGTGCTTTTCTATGTATATTTTCTATATATTGCTCTCTACATTACTATATCCAAGGAAGTCAAAAGGAAGAAAGCAATTTAAATGTCTTGTAATTTATTTTAGAGACCTAATTGTGCAGTTTTTCACTCTTAGTACCTCACCACACTCTTTAAGGTTAGATCTTTTTTTTTCCTGTGTGTATATACATAATATATATATACATTCCTACTTCCTACCTCTCCGCCACCCCCACTACCACCTTACTTCCCACTACCCCGTCACTTTTGAGAATTAATCAAGAGTGATTTTCCTACCACATTGCTGCTTTCTACAACTTTTATCTTTTCTTTGAAAACAAATACATCAGTGAATTTCCTATCTGGGGGCAATGGGTATTTTTTGGAGAAAAGTTTTCTGTAAAGTGGAAAGTTTTGTCTGTGGCAGAGCATATATAGGATTAAATTTCAGGGGTTGGCAGTGAAGTAAGATCTAAATGATTATAAAATCTTCCCTAGTTATAAAGCAAAGTAGAAAGTGAAAGAAATATTATTCCCTCATGCTCTACCAAGAAGACCATTTTACTGAGAAACTAAATCAAGTCTGTAAATAATGAGGTCTATCTGGTAGAGCTAACTTACTGATCAGCAAACTCACAAATTTTTATTGCCAAAGGCTAATTAAATTCAGCAGGATTTTCTATATTATTAGTAAGTTTTTACCCAGAATCATTCAAAAGATTTCCAAGTAAGAGATGACATGTGAATTAATGTTGGGCACAACATCCATAAAATTGTGAAATAATTGGTCTCAGTAAATTTCTGGTTGTGTATATTTATGTATTCCATTTTGATATAGAATAAATAAGGGTACGGCAAAGGAAAACAACATGTTCTGAGCATTTTACTAGATCCTAGCTAGCAGGTTGGATTTTTTACTTATGAGGATTTTCCTTTAGCATTTTGTCTGTACCAGATCATAGATTTTATGAAGAGCAACTAGGAAGGTACTGTGTTATAATGGAACGCGTCCTGGACTAGAAATCCAGAGACTTCAACTCTATTTTTATCTCTGGCCCTAATGTGCGTGGGCATGTACAAGTCTCTAGTCTCTTAATGGCTCAACTCTATCTGATAAATGAAGATAATGCATTCCCTATCTACATCATATAGTTGTTGTGTGGGTCAAATGAGATAATGAATATTAAAATATGTTTAAAGCATGGCATTTTTTTTTTACCACTGACATAGTTCACTACCAAATTTGCCTAAAAATGAGTAAGTTCTCCACTGGAAATTGAAAAACATATTTAAAAGATATATTTCTCTTTTCATTAATAATTTAACTTAGTAACCATATGTAATGTTCTAAAATTTACTTGGTATGTATGAAAGGGAAATAATCATTGATAAGTATTTCTTTCCATGGAGGAAAAATTAAAGTCCTCTTATGTATTGTATAGTATATTCTCATGTTGAAAGAATTTCTCCCAATACCAAAATAATATAAAAGAATCATACAGGTTTGACCACCACAAATGTATTTTATCTCTGTCCCCTGAGAGCAAATACTTCTCCCGCTTCTTCCTATATCATGTTTCTTCCCCCTTTTATAGAGGCAGTGTCTCACTTTGTCACCCAGGCTAAAGTACAGTGGCACAATCATAGCTCATGACAGCCTTGAACTCCTGGGCTCAAGTGATCCTCTCACCTCAGCCTCCTGAGTAGATAGGACTACAGGTGCACATCACCACATCCAGCTATTTAAAATTTTTTTTGTAGAGATAGGGTCTAACTATGTTGCCCAGGCTGGTCTTAAACTACTGGCTTCGAGCTATCCTCCTGTCTCATCCTCCCAAAGTGCTTGGATTACAGGCATGTTCTACCACAGGCAGTGTATATTATGTTTTCTATTCAGATATTATATAGAAGGTGAGGGAAATATATACTTCCTCTATCAAGTGGTCTTAGAAGGAAAGCCCAAGAGGTTCTGCACAGCAATTTTTAGCCTCCCAGAAAAAGCTAACATGGACAACAGCCCCCAAAGGATCCTTGATCTGCACCAGCATTGAGGAGGACAACACAAACAGGTGTTCACGTTTTTTGAGGAAATAACTAGGAGAGAAAAGAAAGAAGGCCTTAGCAGAGGATTAAGTCCTATAAAGCAGTAAGAGTTATTTAAGGGTAGGGATTGTATCCTATTCATCCTTGTATCTGTGGTACTAAGAACAGTGTCTGGTAATGAATAGCTGTTCAGTATAGATGACAAATATTAAATTGATGAATGAATGAATGAATAGATGGATGGATAAGTAGATACCATAGATGTATGCAGAATAATAATGATCACTAGAAACATTTGCATCTTGTATCTAGATATTTGGCCACTTTGGAAAAACTAGAAGATTGGCAATAATTGATGGAGTATGTGCGTTCCAGGTCATTGCAGTTTGCCAACCTTACCCCATGTACTCCTGCTCTCTCAGACCTGACCTTGCCACTCCTCTCATTCTTGGAACACTGCTATTACTACATGAAGATTCACATTCCAGCCCATCTTCCCTCATCTAGCACAGTCCTGAGAGACCTGGCCCGTCTTGATCCCTTCCTTTTCTAATGCGCTCCTGGGAAACCAGGTTAGTTCTGGGACTGCCCTGATCCAGTATCTTCCTCATACCTGAGCAAGTGCAGCCTCTTCCTTCAGCCCTAATTTTCATAAATGCACCAACAAATGAATTAATGAACAAATAGTATTTCTGTTACTCGTTGTCTGATGCTCCACACTGCACAATGTAGCATGTAATCCCTAAAGATCCACTCTTATGCCTAACCCTCCTTTGGGACCCAAGGAAATGCTGCTTCCAACCTCTTGTCTTGTGTCCTTTGGAACAAAAGGCAGTTGCATCCATGATGGTTTGTGGATTGCACCACCACCAGAGATGGACACTGCTTCCGAGGATTAGAGTGGTAGAAGTGCTTAGGTAAGAGAAAAGACAAGTTACTTGGACATGTTAACATGTCAAGTTCTTCCTCTTACTATTATTCCTTGTTGTGTGGAAAATCCGTTTTGTTGCTTCTCTTTGTGTGTCAATCTGTGGGTCCGAAAGCCTTCAATTAAGATAGTATTTGCAATAGTTGCACATGGCAACGGAGTAATACTTGAAATATTAAAGAATTCATGTTGTGGTCCAATATGGTAACCTTAGCCACGTGTGACTTTTGGGCACCTGAAATGTGTCCCGCTGAGAAGTGTTATAATTGTAAAATATACTTTTGTGTGTTTTTCAATTTTGAAGACAGTATAAAAAAATGCAAAAAATTTTAATATATAGATTAAATAAAATATATTAAATACTAACAATATGTTAATGTTTTCTTTTAAATTTTTCTAATGTGGAAGAACTTTTAATGTAAAAAAATTAAAAGTTGTATATGTGGCTTGCACTGTATCTATTGGACAATGCTGAACTAGCTATGACATATATAAAATGTGATATTGATTCTTATATTGAAAACTAGATGAACATTTAATGCTAGAATTGTGAATAGTTTTATTTTTATGAAAATATCTAATGTTTTAAATTTTCAAAAATGAATTTTAAAATTTAACTTTAGATAATGTTGATTAAATTTTTGTATATGCATTAGTCTGTATTTTGACTTTTTAATAAATAATTTTGAATATAAAAAATGACTTTTTGAAAAAACACGAAAAATAATTCTAATTTTGTATTTATTATAATTTTTGCTGAAATTTTGTAATTATAATTAATTTTGCTTTATTTGGTTTAAAGATGGGTCTCACTAGATTGCCCAGGCTGGATTACAGTGGCTATTCATAGGCACAATCATAGCAAACTTCAGCCTTGAACTCCTGCACTCAAAGGGTCCTCCTGCCTCAGCCTCCACAGTAGTTGGAACTACAGGCTGGTGGCACCTTGCCTGGTTACAATTAATTTTTAGCCCTGGCCAGGCATGGTGTCTCATGCCTGTAATCCCAGCACTTTGGGAGGCCAAGGCAGGTGGGTCATCTGAAGTCAGGAGTTTGAGACCAGCTTGACCAACACAGTGAAACCCATGTCTACTGAGAAAATACAAAATTATCCGGGCATGGTGGTATATGCCTGTAATCCCAGCTACTTGGGAGGCTGAAGCGGGAGAATTGCTTGAACCCTGAAGGTGGAGGTTGCAGTGAGCTGAGATCGCGCCATTGCACTGCAGCCTGAGCAACAAGAGCAAAACTCCATCTCAAAAATAAATAAATAAATAAAAATTTTTAGTCCTTTAGGTTAGTACTCTCAATAGAACATAAATTGTCTGAAAGTCTTAATTAACACAACATAATAAGTGATATTTTTCTAATGAAAGTAAGAAAAATAAATGTATGAAATAAATCAATTTATAAATAACTTATAAATTATATTGTTTCATGTTATAATTCAAAAACGATTGGCTTATCAACAGAAATCCCAGCTGAACATGGGGGCTCATGAGTTTAAGACCAGTCTGGGTGACATAGTGAGACCCCTCTCTCCAGAAAAAATGAAAAAGCTTGGTGTGGTGGCATGTGCCTATAGTCCTAGCTACTTGGGAGGCTGAGGTGGGAAGATCACTTGAGTCCAGGAGTTCGAGGTTATAGTGAGTCACTGCACTCCAGCCGAGGTGAAAGAACAAGACCTTGTCTCAAAAAAAAAAAAAAATCCCAAAAATAGAGTAATAATTAAATTCAAATAACTTTTGTTTTTTGCCAACTATCAATAACATGAAACTGTAGTGTCAAACATGTATTTCAATTTTGTTATTACAGATGTACCATTATTGCACAGAAGGAGAGAACATATTTAATATTACAGCTCGTTTGCATGACATTTAAATATTTAGACAAATAGTATGTGGACCTCTGTTTGCACTATTGCCCTGGATCTCACAAATGTTAGGATGGATCTTTTCTGATCATAAGCGGGGCCCAGGGTAACCAGAAAGTTTTCAGTGAAACAAGATGTTCTCCATGGAATTGCATCACAGCTGAAGCTTCCATGGCTTCTGAGGATCCCTCAGAGCTGACAGTGTTGGTATGGCCTCTCAAGGTCTGTGTGAAACAAAATACAGTCTCTCTCCTAACCCATCTGTATTTTTACTCCTAAGCCTGGTAGGAAAGGGATGGACCTAGGAAATAGGTGGGAAAGAGAATGAACCTGACAACATCCTTGCATATATGTCTCCTTACTTCTGCCCTTTCCTGGGTGAATTAAATAGCCTGGTTGAAAATTGCTGAGACAGATTTAAAGAAGCTCAAAGCTTCTGCAGTATATGCAATATAATAGCTGTGGTGCCAGCTTTTGGTAGAAACTGGGTCAAAGGGTGGAGTAGGTAGAAGCGATGCTCTTCAAAAGCTACATCTGCCAACTGAACTACGATCGAAGAGACTTTTGGAGAGTACAAAGGAAAGTTGTAAGCTGAGTTGTTTATTAGGTTGATTCTCGTTATTTTAATAATACATGAAAAGGGTCAACCCTAAAATGTATCAATCCAATATGGATAAATACTGTGAATTATACCTATCTATGGACAAGCTTTACTCACCTCTGGAAATTGATGTCTATTTTCAATGACAGAAACTGTAGAGCTGTGAATAACCATTTGATAAGAAATAAAAATGCATTGGGAAGCAAAAGTCCAGAATTCTATTTCTAGTGTTGGTATATCCAAGCCATATACCCCAGGGCAAATCGCTAAACTGGTCTAGGCTTCAATCTCCTACCTGCACACTGCTGAAAGAAAAAATTGTGCTGCCTATCTCATAGACTGATATGAGGATCAAATGGGACCATTTAAGTGAAAGCACTTTGAAAATTGTAAAGTGGTTTACAAATATAAAACTGTCATTTTTTGTTTCACTCTGTGATATTTCCTTCAGGAAGTTAGGACTGATTACTATTGTTACTATTACCATTATATATTGATATGAGTTTATTTGATGTGATTACATAATAAGATATATATTTTTTAAATGACTATAATTTTGAATTCTAATTCACCAACTATCAAATAGCAAAACTTTGTTAATGTATTGTCCCAGAGATCCTTGTTTTTTAAAACCTCATCTATTTTACTCACTAATATAGGAATGCTGTTTTCCCTTGAATTCCTATTACTCTTTCCCTCACCTTTGATTTTTAAAATTCAAATCGTTTATTTTCTATAAGATACTTATGTTGTCAAAATAAATATTACCATTTTATCATTGTTTGCTTTTCTTCTGTCTCTCCATCCTGCACTCATCTACAGTGACGATGGAGAAGGAGCTTCTTAGTTTTTCTCAGCCTGCTTGATTTTAGAGGAAAGGCACCCTTGTTGCCCCCTTCTTTGCCCCAGAGGCACCTGTGGGTTCTGACAGGACTAGTCCAGTTGTTGGACACTCCCTGGGCAGCCTTTCCCTATCAGATAAAGCAGGGAGTGAGCCTCTGACAGGTACATCTATCACTATCCTGTGTGTCCATGGCGCAAGTGGAACTCTAATCAGACTAATGTTGTGCAAAGACTTTGTGTGGGCGATGTCTATCCTCCACCCCAGATGAATGACTTACTGCATCTGTGTGCTCAAAGCAAATGAAACTCTTACATACCTTTGAAATAAAAGAGAACAATATGAAAGTATTAGGACATTGGTCCTATCACAAAAGATGCACATTTCATTGTGTGAGAAGGAAACTTCAGGCCTCAACGTATTAGATAAATAAGGTATTTTTTATCGCTAACTCAGGAAAGATTTCGAACCTTTTTGTATTCAGGTGGCAAGTAATTCAGGCCTCTCATAGAAGATACCATTAAAATATAATTTAAAATAGGAAAGAGAAACACATACATATTAGAAAAGGCTTTGACCATTCCTTGCATTCTATTTAATCTGCAGAAATTATTTTAGAATCTCAGAATGCTATTTAGCTTTATTATCACAGCTCTATGTTAGTAAAGTTAATTGCGTATGTGTTTTAGTTGTTATAAATGTTCTGTGGAGATTCATGTTAATTACATTTTGAGAAATATTATTTGCAAACAGGTGGCCGGTTACTTTATATTTCCTTTCTGCGGAGTCAAGAGGTGGCATGACGACTAAAGGAGCTGGCTTACTTCTGGGGGCACTCAGAAGGCCACACCTTCAGCACAGGTACTATGAGCCTTCTGATGATTCCCGTCACTGAATGTGGACCAAAGCAGCAGAGCCCCTGAAAATGTCCTGGCATTTCAGCAGAAAACAGTGTGAGCAAATGATTAGTGACTGGGGTCTTCCTGAGTCTTAGTGATACATGAGGTGCAAGGTACAGCCTTGGGCTGGTGGAGCCTCAATTACTACTAAATTTCCCAATAGCCTATAGGAACGGGGCATGGAGTTGGATTTCAAGTGATTTACAGATTATAAACAAATATGATGGTTCTTGAACTTTTGAATTTGTGAACTGAGATTCTGCTATTTCTATGTTATGGCATTCAACATACAAATTTACAAACTGAACAAGGCTTAGAGGTAATTAATTATTAACTCTTAGCTTGAACAAGAGGTTACTTTTCTGCCGACCTTAGAATGGTTAGGTTCACAGATATATAATAACAGTCTTCATTTTTTCCCTTGTCCTTTAATTGTAAAAACAGAGTAGCAAAATATACAAATTAAACTCTATTTAGAAAAAGCATCACAATTTCATCATCCAAACGCAACAACTATTTTAATGATTTATATATCCTGTCATTCTATATACTTGTATAATAACAAGTAACCTGTGTTCTCAGTTTGAGGAGTATCATGGAGGAATTTGAGCAGAATTGTCAGAAGCCCAAATTCCTTCTTGTTCTTGGCAGAGTATCTTGTGAGGTGGTTGGCTTCTGTATTCCCTTTCATGGTCTTCAGGTTGCTCCTGCTGCCACCTCATGGCCTCTGCTGCTGTTGGCTGTGTTTATTGCCAAGGGTGTGGGATGGCTTTATGTGGTTTGAAGGTTTGTTACAGCTGAGTTCATTTGAAGATTTTCTTGTGTGTCAAGATAGCAGTTTCAGCTTGAATCTGGGCCCGTCCAAGCATGTCAAGGGAACTTATGAAGCCAGCCTATTTTCCTGGAACCTGAAGAGCCTATAGGAAAGAGCTTGAGCTTTGTCTCCTGCTTGGGCCACTAGGCATTTTGAATAAATTGTGAGATACCCTGACAGCAGTCTAATTGAAGGAGGGCTGTAGAGTCCTCTGGGAGAGAACTCATCCTAAGGGTGGAAGGTGGGAGCCATAACGAGCCCCCCAGTTTCTTCCCAGAGGAGAATATGGATTCTGAGTATAACTTTGTGACTGTGATATGTAGCAAAATATACAAATTAAACTCTATTTAGAAAAAGCTAAAGAGACTGTGATTCATATCTGTTCCCAGCCAAATTCCATAGATTCATGTGTGGGTCCTAGGCAAAGTGAGAGCCATAGGTAAAAACTAAAAAAACATTCAATGAACACTATAAAATATTAAGGCACACACACACACAGTGCACTGTTTTTAACACCTCAGATTAAACGTTACAAGGGAGAGAGAGTTAACTACAGCAGAGAGTTTGCCATAGATCACCGAGCTTTATTGCTGTGAAATTTTCAGAAATGCATGGAGTGTGGTAAAGTCCTTTGTGGTCAGTGGAGCAGCAGTGGGGGGTTTGCTGAAGAATGGTATGATTGGAAGAACAGGACCTAGAAGAGTAATAGTGATCTTTGGAGGATAAATGTGGTGTCTACAAGGCAGTGAGAGCATTAGTAAAGCTAGATTTTGTCTTAATCACAACTGAGACACTCCCTGGGGACTCTCAGAAATGCTGAAGGGGACCAACTTAAGGACTGAGGATAAGCATTATGCAAATAAAGGAAATAAGTCCTGAAATCAGGCAATCTTCATGTGACCCTGAATGTACCTACAGGCTGGTGAAACCTTGGCAAACTTGCATTTCACTTGCATTTGCCTGGTCCCTCAGAGCAGGCTCTGAACCCACATATGGTGTATACTGCTACAGTTAACTACTATCTGGTCCAAAGTGTCTGGCCTGGATTTTTTACAGTGTTCCTGGCTTTATAACTCTTGACTGATTATTCTTCTTTCGCTTTTATTCAGCACATATTTATTAAGTATGTCCTCTGTGTGTGAAGATACAGTAATGAGCAAAACAAACCTTGATCCAGTCCTTTCAGAAATCATAGCCTGGTGCACAAGACAGACCAATTCATTGGTTCAACAATTTTTATTAACTATCTACGATATGGTAGTTAATAAACCATTCAATGTTTTTGGCATAACAATGTATACATAGCAAGGATCTCATTCTGAAGAGCTTATGTGGTAGGGAAAGATAGAAAATAACACATAAATAAATACATGAACAGGATAATTACAGATAGTGATAAGTACTATGAAGGGAATAAGCGTGGTGACGTGATGAAGAACAACTGGAATTGGGGACTATTTTAGGTCAGGTAGTTGGGCAAGACATTGTGGAAGAGGCCACGTTTGAACAGGTACCTAAAAGGTAAAAAAAAAAAAAAAAAAGCCAACCACTGAGGATTTGTGGGTAGATGTTCTAGCCAGATGCAACAGTAAGATGAAGGGCTCTTAGGCAGGAAAAATTTCACTGTGTTCAAGGAACTGAGATGAGGCCAGTGAGCTAGAGCTTAGTGAGAAAGGAGAAAAAGTGGAATGAGATGGGCTTGGAGAATTAGAAAGGGCCAAATCAGGCAGGGCCTTTGGTAAGCACAGCTTCCTATCTAAGTTACTAGGAAAGCTATGAATGGTTGTAAGCAGGGGCCTATCATGATCCGCGAAACTAAGATGACATGTGATGAGAGCTTTCCTTCCCATTTTTTAATAGCACCCCCACCCTGTGGGCCATTCTTGAGGAACTTAAAATAATTTCCTTAGATCTGGACCTGAGAAAAGGTAGAGTGGCACTACTCAGAAGCTGCCACAAAGCTTATAATTACACTAATGTGTGATGTATCTACCTTGACTCAAATGTCTCAACTCCTGCCTACTCTAGGGGACTTTAGATGGGACACTTCCTGAAACACTGGAGTGGCTTTGGTCTCCTCCTGTCTGCTGAAAAATTTCTTAAATGAGACTAAATCTCTAGTTACTGCTTCTCCTAGGAAGTTTATGAAGGTCAAACTTCTGTTGTCCTGCCTTTCTCCTTAGAAACAACCTAATATTGAGAAATATGGCAAACGTGATTTATTAGAGTCTCAATAACAGTAATGCAACAGGGAAAATGATAGCAATGTCCTGCAGACCTCATAGAACTCAAAGAAGAGTGTTAAGCAGACAAAAAAGACAATTACAGTACTATGTCATAGCTGCATATTCTCTGACATGAACATGTGAACCACTCCAGAGACTCAGAAATAGTAGGGAAATGTGATGTTTTCAAAGAATGTCAAGCTGCATTAGCAGGTAGAGAAGAGTGAGTCACAAACAGGCTAAAATATGGAACACCAGTTCATCTTCGAAATATCTTCTAAATATTTTGGAAATATTTGGGGCTGCCCAATGGGATTATTCATTTGTGCTTATTTCACTTTCATCCATTCACCCATCATTAAACAAATATATACGTGTATGTGCATGTTTGTGTATACATATGTGTGTGTGTGTGTGTGTGTGCGTATATATAGCTATAACTCTATTATGTGGTGACTGATATATCTATTCTAGTGTATATATGCTATGGAGTGAATGTTTATGTGTTCCCGAAAACCTAATAACCAGTGTGATGGTGTTGGGAGGTGAGGCCTTTAGGAGATAACTGAGTCATGAGGGCTTCATTCTCATGAATGATATTACTGCCTTTATAAAAGAGGTTCCAGAGAGCTGCTTTGCCCATTCCACCATATGAGGACTCAGGGAAAAGGCATCATCTATGAACCAGGAAACAGGCCCTCCCAAGATGCCTAACCTGTTGGTGCCTTGATTTTGGACTTCTCAGCCTCCAAAACTGTGAGAAATAAATTTATGTGATTTATAAGCTACTCAGTTGATGGCATTTTGTTATAGTAGCCTGACTGGAGTAACATAATCAATAATACGTATGTATGTATATAATATATGTATTATATACATACATACGTATATGTATATACACATATGTATACGTATATATATGTATACGTATATATATGTATATAATACATATACTTTTCTAACTATCGTAATTTTCTCTGGTCTGAAGCTGACTTTGATATCAATACAGCCACTTTGTTTTGAATGGAACAAAGTTGGAGAGCTAACAGTAACTGATTTTTTTTTAAAGTCACAGTAAACCAAAACAGCTAAATTTGCTGTAAAGATAGACAAATATATCAGAAGAACAAAATAGAAAGAAAGTACAGGAATAAATCCTTATATATGGAAAAATTACTTTTAACAAAGGTATAAAAGCAATGCAACAGATAAAATAATTTTCAACAAATGAGATTATAACAATTTTATATCCATATGCAAAAATAAATTTGGATCATTACTTTATATCCTATATAAAAATTAACTCAGAATGGACCATTAACCTAATTGTAAAATTTGAAACTATAACATTTATAGAAGAAAATCTTTGTAAACTTGAACAAGCAAATATTTATAAGATTTATAAAAGAAAAATTTGGAACATAGGAAAATAAATTAAATAAAATAAATTAAAATAACTCAGTATTAATTTAGGACCTCTCAAAAAGGGAGGAGTTTTGTGGATAGCATTAAAATCAGGACCAGAGGGGTACTTGTGAATTGTTTCCTTTTCAGGTTTGTTAGATTTCTGGTACATTCTTGGACCATGCACAACATCTGCATAGTGCTTATCTATACATCTGCATAGTAGCTAATAAATATTATTTAGGAACAGTCAGCTCTCAGACACTAGACTTATTCTATTACTCTCCCTAGACATCCCTTGTTATAGACTG
This sequence comes from Gorilla gorilla gorilla, assembly GCF_029281585.2. NCBI lineage: Eukaryota > Metazoa > Chordata > Mammalia > Primates > Hominidae > Gorilla > Gorilla gorilla. The sequence goes on from NC_073229.2 coordinate 104,112,527, forward strand.
AATGTGTCTCCCCAAAATTCATATGTTGAAGCCCTAATCCCAATGTGCCTGTGTTTAGAGTTAAGACCTATAAGGAGGAAATTAAGATTAAATGAGGTCATAAGGATGGGGTGCTGGACAAAAGGACTAGTGATCTTACAAGAAGAGGAAGAGGCACCAGAGACATCTCTCACTTTCCACTGTGACACAGAAAGAGAAGGACTCGTGAGGACATGGAAAGACTGGGAGGCTGAGGCAGGCAGATCACTTGAGGTCAGGAGTTCGAGACCAGCCTGACTAACATGGTGAAACCCCGTCTCTACTAAAAATACAAAAATTAGCAGGGTGTGGTGGCACATGTCCGTAATCCCAGCTCCTTGGGAGGCTGAGGCAGGAGAATGGCTTGAACCCGGGAGGCGGAGGTTGCAGTAAGCCAAGATTGCGCCACTGCACTCTAGCTTGGGCAACAAGAGTGAAACTCCTCCTAAAAAAAAAAAAAAAAAAAAGATAGAAAAGAAAAGGAAGAAAGAAAGAGAAAAAAGAGAAAGAAAGAAAAGAAAGAAAGAAAGAGAGAGAGAGAAAGAGAGAGAGAAAGTTAGTTGCCATCTGCAGGCCAAGGAGAAAGGCCTTACCAAAAACTGGCCCTGCTGGCACCTTGACCTTGGGTTTCCAGCCTCCAGAACTGTGTGAAAATAAATTTCTGTTTTTTAAGCCACCCAGTCTGTAATATTTTGTTACGGTAGCTTGAGCTGACTAATACATATCTTTACCCCAAAGACATTTCTTCCCATGTCTATTTGGTTCATCTGAAATTTTGATTAGTCTAGGTAAACTAAGAAGGGTGATATGGGTTGAATGTCTGTCCTCTCCAAATCTCATGCTGAAATGTAATTCCCAATATTGGAGGTGAGGCATAGTGGGAAGTATTGGATCATGGGGGCGATCCTACATAAATGGCTTAGTGTCATACCCCTGGTGATGAGTGAGTTCTCACTCAGTTAGTTCATGTGAGATCAACTGTTTAAAAAGAGTCTGGAACCTCCCCCTTCTCTCTCTTGCTCATGCTCTTGCCATGTGACATGCTGTCTCCCCATCACCTTCTGCCATGATTGGAAATTTCCTGAGGCCCTCAGCAGAAACCGAGCAGATGCTGGCACCATGCTTTTCATACAGCCTGCAGAACCATGAGCCAATTAAACCTCTTTCTTCTTTCTTTTATGTTGTTGTTGTTGTTGTTGTTGTTGAGACGGAGTCTTTCTCTGTAGCTCAGAATGGAGTGCAGTGGCATGATCTCGGCTAACTGCAACCTCCACCTCTTGGATTCAAGTGATTCTCTTGCCTCAGCCTCCCAAGCAGCCAGGACTACAGGCGTGTGCCACCACACCCTGCTATTTTTTTTATTTTTAGTAGAGACGGGGTTTCACCATGTTAGCCAGACTGGTCTCAAACTCCTGAGCTCAAGAAATCCATCTGCCTTGGCCTCACAAAGTGCTAAGATTACAGGTGTGAGCCACCGTGCCCGGCCCTCTTTTCTTTACAAATTACACAACCTCAAATATTCCTTTATAGCAATGCAAAAACAGCCTAACACAGAAAATTGGTACCAGGAGTGGAGTGTTGCTATAAAAATACCTGAAAATGTGGAAGTGGCTTTGGGACTGGACAACAAGCAGAGAGGTTGGAAGAGTTTGCAGGGCTCAGAAGAAGACACAAAGATGATGGAAAATTTTGAATTCTTAGAGACTGGTTAAATGATTGTGACCAAAATGCTGGTAGAGATAGGGATAGTGAAAACCAGGCTGAGGAGGTCTCAGATGGAAATGAGGAAGTTTTTGGAAACTGGAGTAAAGGTCACCCATGTTATGCCCTAGCAATGAACTTGGCTGCATTGTGTTCATGTCCTAGGGATCTGTGGAAGTTTGAACTTAATAGACTATTTGGTATAAGAAATTTCAAAGCAGCAAAATATTAAAGAGGTCACCGGGCTGCTTCTAGCAATTTATGATCAGGAGCAAATACAAGCAACCACAAGAGCAAAAAAACAAGTGACTTAAAGCTGGAAATTACAGTTAAAAGGGAAGCAGAGGCCAGGCATGGTGGCTCACACCTGTAATCCCAGAACTTTGGGAAGCTGAGGAGGGCAGATTGCTTGAGCTCAAGGGTTTGAGAGCAGCCTGGGCAACACAGTGAAACCCCATCTCTACAAAAATACAAAAAAATAGCTGGGCATGGTGGTGCACCTGTGGTCCCATCTATTTGGGAGGCTGAGGCAGCAGGATTGCTTGAGCCCATGAGGAAGTGGCTGCAGAGAGCCGAGATTGCACCACTACCCTCCAGCCTAGATGATGGAGCAAGACCCTGTCTCAAAAATAAAATAAAATAAAATAAAAATAAAAAATAAATAAAAGGGAAGCAGAGCATAAAAATTTGGAAAATTTGCAGCCTGGTCATGTGGCAGAGAAAGAAAAAGCATTCTCAGGTAAGGAATCCAAGCAAGCTATGGAGCAACCACTTGCTAGAGAGATTAGCATGACTGAAAAGGAGCCAAGTGCTACTATCCAATACAAAAGGAAAAAGGCTTCAAAGTCGTTTCAGAAATCTTCAGAACAGTCCCTTTCATCACAGGTTCAGAGGCTGATATAGTTTGGATATTTTATCCCTGCCCAAATCTCATGTTGAATTGTAATCCCCAGTGCTAGAGGTGGGGCCTGGTGGGAGGTGTTTGGGTCATTGTGGTGGATCCCTCATGCTTGTTGCTATCTTTGCGATAGTTCCTGCAAGGTCTTGTCATTTAAAAGTATATGCACCTCCCTCCCAACACTCTCTCTCTTGCTCCTGCTTTTTCCCTGTGAGGTGTCTGCCCCTGCTTCACCTTCCATCATGAGTAAAAACTTCCTGAGGCCTCCCCAGTAGCAGATGCTGGCACTGTGTTTCCTGTACAGCCTGCTGAACTGTGAGCCAATTAAACCTCTGTTCCTATAAATTACCCAGTCTCAGGTATTTCTTTATAGCAATGCAAGAATGGACTAACACAGAGGCCTAGAAGGAAAAAATGTTTCAGGGGCCAGGGCCAGGGCACCACTGCCCTGCTCAGCTTCAGGATACTGCTCCCTGCATCCCAGCCATGCTGGCTTCAGCCTCAGCTCAAAGGAACCCAGGTATAGCTCAGCCCACTACTCTGTAGGGCACAAGCTGTAAGCCTTTGCAGTTTCCACATGGTCTTAACTCTACAGGTATGCAGAATGCAAGAGTGAGGAATGCTTGACAGCTACCACCTAGACTCCAGGGGATGTATCAGAAAGCCTGGGTGCCCAGACAGAAGCCTGCCACAGGGGCAGAGTCCCCACAGAGAAACTCTGCTAGGGTAATGTTAAGGGGAAATGTGGGGGTGGAACCCCCACACAGAGTCCCCACCAGGGAACTGCCTAGTGGAACTGTGGGAAGGGGGCTGCCGTACACCAGACCTCAGAATGGTAGAGCCACTGGCAGCTTGTATCCAAAGCCTGGAAAAGCTGCAGGTACTCAGCTCCATCAGAGTAGTTGTGGGTGGCTGCACTCTGCAAAGCCACAGGATCAGAGCTGCCCAAAGCCTTGGGAGCACATTCCTTGCACCAATGTGCCCTGGATGTGAGACATGGAGTCAAAGGAGATTATTATGGAGCTTTAAGATGCAGTGTATTCCCTGTGGCATTTTAGACTTCTGTGGGGCCAGTTGCTTCTTTCTTTTGGCTGATTTCTCTCATTTGGAATGAGAATGTTTATACAATGTCTGTACCTCTATTTTGTCTTGAAAGTAAATAACTTGTTTTGATTTTACAGGCTCATAGGTGGAAGGAGCTTGTCCTTGAATCTCAGGTGAGAATTTGGATGCTGCACTTTTGATTGAGTTAATGCTGGAATTGCTGGAATGAGTTAAGACTTTTGGGGACTACTGAGAAGAGGATAATTGTATTTTCTAACATAAGAAGGACAAGAGACTTGGGGGACCAGAGGCAGAATGATATAGTTTGGATGTTTGTCTCCTCCAGATCTAATGTTGAAATGTGATACCTAATGTTGGAAGGGGGACCTAGTGGGAGGTATTAGATCATGGGGGCAGATATCTCATAAATGGCTTAGTGCCATATCGTTGGTGATGAGTGAGTTCCTACTCAGTTCACATGAGATCTAGTTGTGTAACAGAGTCTGGGACCTGTCTGCTCTCTGTCTTTCTTCTGCTCCTTCCATGTGCCATTCTGGCTTCTCATTATTTTCCACCATGACTGTAAGCTTCCTGAGGCCTTCACTAGAAGCTGAACAGATGTTGGCACCATGCTTCTCATACAGCCTGTAGAACCGTGAGCCAATTAAACCTCTTTTCTTTATAAATTACCCAGCCTCAGGTATTCCTTTATAGCAATGCAAAACTGGGCTAATAATAAGGGATATCAACTTACCTCTTAAGAGAGTACATCATGGGAGAGCATTTTAATTTACATTTTTATTTTCTATTTCTCTGTCTTGTTTTACTTTTGGTCCTCTTATCCAGATCTGTGACCTGGGGGCATGAAGAATGTAGAAATGGTGACAGTGGTGTGCAGTTAGAGGACTTATTCTAATGATTAGGTAAATTATTTCAATGAGATCTCATTTCTTCACTCTGTAGTTTTTGGCAGAGATGTTTTGTTTATTAGCTACTCTGAACTATCTGGGGACCTGTCTTGATAGCTCGTTCCTTGAAATGTGTCAAAAACTATTTCTCTCTGATGGTTAATCATAGACAAATAATGTCTATTTTCACATCTCTCTAAAGAATTGTGATATAAAATCTAGGATTAAACTTTAAAGCATTTTATCTAGACTTCCAGCAGACATACTCACTTCTGATGAGTTTCCACTCTAGATCCATGTCTGAGAATACTTTCAAAATATACCCGAGATCAGAGATCAAAGGCCACTTACCCACATAACCAAACACTCTGAAGTCTGTTTTCAGAGAACTGTGCCATGTTAGGTGTTTCTGATTTTAGTGTTTTAGTAATGATAGCACGGTATATCTTTTTCCTTATTTTATTTCTATCCTATTTGTGCCTTCATATTTAAAAAGGGTTTGGTGAAGGCAGTGGATAGTTGAAGCTTGCTTTTTTATACATCTGAAAATCCCTACCATTTTCTGGGAGTTTTGATCATGTACATTAATGTGATTATTAATATAGTTGGATTTAAATCTACCATTTTGCTATCTTTTTTCCATTTTCCTATCTGTTCTTGTTTACTCTTTTCCTCTTTCTCTGCTTCATTAGTATTAAATGAATATTTTTTGTTTTCTGTCTTTTGTTCACTTAGTAGCTGTGTTTTTTTTGTTTGTTTGTTGGTTTTTACTTGTGTTTGTTTGATTTTAGTGGCTACTTTAGGGTTTCTAGTAACACTGTCCAATAGATATATAATGTGAGCCACATATGTAATTTATATGTTTTCTAATAGCCACACTTTTTAAAAGTTAAAAGAAGCAGGTGAAATTAAAAGTAATATTCCCAATTTATTGTAATTTCAATTAATAATAATAATCAATATTAATAATTTGCAACAGTATATAAATATTAATGGTAAATTTTATTCTTTTTACACTATGTCTTTGAAATCTGGTGTGTATTCTATACTTACAGCACATTCATTTTGGACCAATTACATTTCAAGGGCTCAAGAGCTACATGTGGCTAGTTACCATGATAGAGAATGGAGGTTTATAGAGTTCACCTTTAACTTATCACAAGTAATATACCAATTTATGTAGAGTAGAAAGAAACCTTAAATAATATTCTTTCATTTTCCTCCTCCCAGCACTGGTGTGAGTGTTGTCATGTTTTACTTCTCTATATGTTATAAACCTGACAGTACATTGTTATCATCTTTTGCTTTAGTTATCTCTTAAAGAGATTTCAAAAATAAGAAAAATATCTTTTTACATATCCACATATTTACCATTTCCAGTATTCTTTATTGTTTTATGTAGATTCAGAATTTTTCTGCCTGAAGGCTTCCTTTAATAATTTTTGTGGTGCCATTCTACTGGTGATGAATTATTTCAGCTTTTATATGTCTGAAAAAAAAATCTTTATTTTCCCTTCATAATGAACAATATTTTTGCTGGAAATAACAATTCTAGGTTTATAGAATTATTTTTTCTTTTTCTTTCAGCATTTTAACCCTTTTCCTGTTTGCCCCAAGAATACATGCCTGTAGCTGCTGTGTTTACCCTGAGATAAATTTGCCACAAAATATCTCACTTTTATTATTTTTGCATCATTCTAGTACATTGACTTTGGAAACAAAAGACATCATTCTACTTACAACATTCCGGGCCAGGTGAGGTGGCTCACACCTGTAATCCCAATACTTTGGGAGGCTAAGGCAGGCAGATCAGTTGAGGTCAGGAGTTCGAGAACAGCCTAAAAATACAAAATTAGCCAGGCATGGTGGCACACACCTGTAATCCCAACTACTTGAGAGGCTGAGGCAGGAGAATTGTTTGAACCTGGGAGGCAGATATTGCAGTGAGCTGCGATCGCACCACTGCACTCCAGCTTGGGCAACAGAGCAAGACCCTGTCTCAAAAAAATAAAAAATAAATAAAATAATAACAGTATTACAATATTCTGTTTTTAGTACTGGTGTTTTGTATTTCCATTTACAAAACATAGTAATTCTCAGTTGCTGAAAATGTCAAATCCTATAAAACACAGCATTTCTACGTGTGATGTTAACATCATTCTCAAACAGTTGTTGGCTGAAGATTGATTTGATGAATCCAATTTTTTCAAAACTGACAATACTGATGATTCAGACAATTCTGATGTTAGTTACGTTTAGAAATAACTCCAAGAGCAGTTTTTAGATTTTATTTTCACATTGAAAATCAGTCAGATTTGCTTCAGCCTCAAAAAGCATGTTTATGTAAAATTAAATGAGTGCTGGCAGGCAACTGTAGTTTTTTTTCCTAAATGGGAAAAGGGTTAAAGATGTCACTCCATTGTTGCCCAGCTTACATTGTTTCTGACAAGAAGTCTACTGTTCTTATGATTGTTCATCTATATCTAATATGTACTTTTCCTCTGGTTGCTTTTAATATTTTCTCTTTATCATTAGTTTTGTCCAATGTAATAATGTGCACAGGTGTTGTTTTCATGAAGTTTATTGTGTTTAGAATCTGTTGAACTTCTTCAATTTGTTTGTTTATGGTTTTCAACATATTTAAACAAATTTTGGCCATTTTTTCTTCAAATATATTCTTCAATTCTCCCTTTCTTTGGAAAACTCCAGTCACATGTACATTATGCCACATTGTTTTTCCACGACTCACTGAAGTTCTTTGTATTTTTGTTTCTTTGCTTCTCTGTGCCTTATTTTGCATAGTTTATTATTGATATGTTTTCAAGTTTAGGATATTTTGTTTTCCAGGCTGTAATCTGCTATTAATCCTATCCAATATAATTTTTATTGCAGGTATTGCATTTTTCATCTCTATACATTTGTTTTTGGTCTTCTCATATATTCCATATTTCTTTTTAACATGTTTACACTTTCCTCTACTTTCTGGAACATATGGAATACAGTTATAATTACTGTTTGTCTATTAGTGGGTAATCTGTGCCACTTCTGCATCTGTTTTAATTGACTGATTTCCACCCCCACTTCCTCATTTAGATTTACATTTTCCTGCTTTAAATGCCTAGTAATTTTTTAATTAGATGCCAGACATTGTAAATTTGACCTAGTTGGATTTTCTCATATTTCTATAAATACTGATCCTTTTAAGGTTTGCTCTTAAGCTTTTATAGACTGGGTCATTGCATGCTGTAGGGCTAATTTTGCCCCAGTTCTAAGGCAATATCATGAGTCTTCTACTTGTTGCTTTGTGAACAAAAACTATTTCTTGTCCTTTATGAGCTCTTGACGTTACTCCCTTTTATTCTTTCCCCTGGTTGTTATCTTCCTCTGGTCTTGTGATAGTTTCCACATACACTTGCACTTACCAGTACAGAGCTGGAGACTCAAGGACATTCTCTGCAGATTTCCAGAATTCTCTCTCTGTTCTGCTCTTTTTCTCTGGGACGCTGTCCTGTGAACTTCACCTGCCTTGGCCATACCAGACTATGAGCTCCATCTTCTTAACTTTAGAATACCAGGCAATGCCTGGGTTCTCCCTTTGTACACTGAAGCTTGGAAACTCTCACCAGTAAGTAATCTGGAGGCAACATTATGACTCACTTGTTTGTTTCACTATTCTTAAGGATCACTGTACTGTATTGCCTGATGTCTGATGCTTGAAAACCATTATTTCATTTATTTTGTATAGTTTTTGTTGTTACTGTTGTTTCAGAGAATAAATCTGAACCATGTTTCTTCATCTTGGCTAGACTCTAACTGTGTATTTGATAATTTTATTATTTTTAGAAATCTAAATGTACAGACTTACATTTATCTCTATAAATTGCATATTATCATCTTTGTCCTTTTAAAGTATCTTCTAATTTTGTCTTTTTAAAATTCATATGAAAAGTTAAGCATTATTTTTATATGTTTGTGACACAGATAAGATATGTAGTTTAGAATAAAACCACAGACAGAGTTCTGAGACCTTCTACTAGGGATCAACCTGAAGTTATCAAACTATTAACAAGTGATCTTGGAGAAAAATGATCCAGAGTTGCAGAAATACTTCACATTAACCATATGGGAATTACTTGCTCCTTTCTTCCACAAAAACAGTAAGAGAGCCTTTATCATTTTATTTGCCAAAGTTAAGATAGTCTGTATTTATGGCCTTCCCTTTTCTAAATATACAAACAATCAAAATCAGAACTTAGTATATTCTATATAGCCTGCTCTTAATGCATTCACATTGGCTTCTAGAGATCTTTGCTTCCAAACAGTTCGGTAATTGATCCCAGAATGGGTCTAAAATTCTAAAATCTACATTGAGATTATAGAGATTAATAGCTTCCAAATTCTACCTTTTCCAAAAAGGTAACACTTGTCCATCCATTTCTGGCTTTCTATCATTGCTTCTACTTATTATGACTTTTCAGAGATTGCCAGCAATGTTTCTGGGATTATATTTGCACGTTTTTTTTTCAATATCCTGCTTATTTTCTTCAGGATACTGTGGTATATTAACCAACTATGTGAGGCTCTTTCTATATAGCAGAGACTGAAAATGTATGGAGATATATATATATATATATATATATATTTTTTTTTTTTTTTTGAGACAGAGTTTCGCCCTTATTGCCCAGGCTGGAGTGCAATGGCAAGATCTTGGCTCACCGCAACCTCTGCCTCCCAGTTTCAAGCGATTCTCCTGCCTCAGCCTTCCGTGTAGCTGGGATTACAGGCATGCACCGGCATGCCTGGCTAATTTTGTATTTTTAGTAGAGACGGGGTTTCTCCATGTTGGTCAGGCTGGTCTAGAACTCCTGACCTCAGGTGATCTGCCCCGCCTCAGCCTCCCAAAGTGCTAGGATTACAGGCATGAGCCACTGCACCCAACCTGGATACATTTAAAAAAAAAAAATTATGGCCAGTTGTGATGGTAATCACAGACCATCACAATGCTTCCCTGCACTTTGGGAGTCCGAGGCAGGTGCATTGCTTGAGCTCAGGAGTTTGAGACCAGCCTGGGCAACATGGCAAAACCCTGTCTCTACAAAAAATACAACAATTAGTCGGGTGTTGTGGCATGAACCTGTAGTACCAGTTACTTGGGAGTCTCAGGTGGAAGGATGGCTTGAGTTCAGGAGGTAGAAGTTGCAGTGAACCAAGATCACACCATGGCACTCCAGCCTGGGTGACAAAGCCAGAGCCTATCTCTCTCTCACACACACACACACACATACATACACACACACTTCATTTGTGTCAGAGTTTGGATGGAATTTAAATGTCTTTCTTATATAGCCTGTCCTGTATTTATTTTTAAGATTGTCAGTCTGACTGCTATTCTTCATATTGGAGAAAAAAGAAAAATAGGAACTGAGAATCCTACTTTTCTTCTGCTGTTTGTTAGCATAGTTTGTTGCCTGCATGATTAAATAATACCTGATGTCCAAGTAGTGGTCCTAACTTGTCACTGCTGTTTTCCTTTGTAGAACATAATCTAAGCTGTCATTGCTGTTTTTCTTTGTGATCTATGAGGTACGTTGTTACCTCTCCTTGGCATTATTTTCTTTTCTTTTGGGTATGGCTTGGTCCATTCTGTGATAGTTAGCTTTCCTGACAGTATTCATACAGGTTTCAACATTCTTATGGGCTCACGTCACTCCTAAATGAACTAAAATCAGCATACACTAGTAATGTTTTATCCAGAATAAACCACCATAAAGCAGCACACAACTGATTGCATGCTGTAAGAACTGGATTTATTATTGATCAGAAATTTAACTTTTGTATATGCACAAAATAAATTCATGTATAATAATTAGTTCCTAAAATCAAAGTTTGGGCCTTACTGAGCTTGTGTAACAATGACCTCAATAATTGAAAAAAAAATTCCTTGGAGGGGATTTAAATAAATAAGTAAATAAATAATGGAATAAAAAAGGCAGCTGTGCTGACAGAGAAGTCAAAGATCAGCAAAAAAGTTTCATGATGATAATGACAAAGTTAAACGTTCGAAACTTTTGTTTATGTGACAAAAATGTGAAACTTACCATCTTACAATAAGTCATAATCTTATGGCTAATTTTATTGCTTTGTGAAAGGCTTGACTCTGAAAATGAACAAGTTTATTCACTGTCAGATGCAGCTGATTTAAAGCCAAATGAGAAACTGTGATGCAAGAAGTATACAAATGTGTTAAATAAAATAGGATTCTTAAATACTCTAATGGTTGTAAATATTAGTATTTAGCTAACATTTATTAAGTGCCTACAAATGTACCAGGCACTGTTCTAAGCACTAAGGATGCTGTAATGAACAAAGTAGACAAAAATTCCTGTATTATGGAGTTTACATTCTAGTGGGGGTAAAGTTTGGAGAGTCAGAAAATAAACAAGATAAATAAATAGGTCAAATAGGTAAAACTGTAGGATTTTACAGATCACTGCTGTCCAGTGGAAACACAATATAAGCCATATATGTAATTTTCAATTTCCTACTAGCCATATTAAAGTATAAAAAGAAACAGGTGAAATTAAATTTTCATAAACTTTTTATTTTTGAATAATTTTTAATTTACAAAAAAATTCCAAGTGTATTAAATAGTACAGTGAATTGCTGTATACTGTTCATTGTTTTTCTGTTGTTAAGATCTTGCATTACTGTGATGCATTTTTCAAAACCAAGAAACCAACATTAGTGCATTTTCATTAACTAAACCTCAGACTTTATTTGAATTTTACTAATTTTTCCATTAATGTCATCCTCCTGTTTCAGGATCCAGTTTATGATATCACAGTGCATTTAGCTGTCATGTCTTCTTAGTCTCCTCTGTGATGGGGTGGTATTAATTTTAATAATATATTTTATTTAACTCAATATAGCAAAAATATCATTTTAACCTGTAATTGATATTTTTAAAATTATCAATGTTTATTACTTTTTCTTATTCAGTCTTCAAAATCCAGAGTGTATTTTATACTTAACAGTACATCACATTTCATACTCAGACACTTTCATTGGAAATACTTCATCTGCATTTGGTTCTCACAAAATTTACAGTTGAAAAAGTAGGTTCATATACTTACGTTGTTCCAAGTATACTTAAAAGTCTTCCAATAAATTCATGACTAATGCAAGTTTAGAAAAAAGAAAGCAAAAAAAAATTACTTTAAATAGTTTAAAAATAATCCCATTAGATATCAGTTTTCAAATTTAAATCTAAATTTAATTAATCAATTAAGGTTAATTGATTTAAAAATTCAGTTCCCAGTTGCACTAGACATACGCAAGTGCTCAATAGTCACAGACCACATAAGGACTTTTGATTTTATTCCGAGCTAGAAAGGGAGCACTGAAGGGTTTTGAGCAACGTAGTGACATAATCTGATTTAAGATGACTTTGCTATGTCAGAGAATAAATTGAGGTGAGGCAAGGGCAGAAGCAGGGAGACCAGCCAGGAGGCTACTGCAGGTAACATCAGGTAAGTGATGCAGGTGCCTTGGACTGAAGTGGTGGCAGTGGAGGTGGGGAGAATTGGTAGGAGTCCAGGAATCTCTTGTGCCAGCCCTGACTTAATCTGCTTATGAGTTAGATAAGGGATCAGGGATGACACAAAGGTTTTGGGGCCAAAAAAAATTTAAGACAATGAATTTGTCTTTTATAGATTTTGTAAAAAAACAGGTTTGAGTAGGAAGATCAGGGGCTTGGTTTTGGACATTTTGAGTTCAAGATGCGTATGAGACATGTAAGTGAAGATGTTAATAAGTAGGCAGTGGATATCTGAGTATGGAGTAGAGGAGAGCTCAGCTAATGATACACATTTGGGAGCCATCAACATATAGATGGTATTTAAAGATAGAAGACTGAAGGAGACCACCAAACGAGAGTACAGAAAGAAATGTTAGGGTGAGGTCATCCAGCAACAGTATTTTCAGGAAAATGCAAGCTTTGAGATCAGGCCGCAAACAGATCAACGAGAATTGGAGGAATAATAAACTCTTTCCAGGCAAAAGCATTAGATGCAATGGTGCAAAGGTAAGTGATTAGCCAACCATGGTATAGCAAGTCATTTTGCTCTGCTGAAGCAGAAATACTAGCTAGCTGACACAGAAAGATGCATTAAGTGATTGAGAAGGGTTCTCATGCTAGCTGGGTGGCTATCCAGAGCTGGGAATGTGAGGGTTCTAAGGATAGCTTTGGAGTTAACAAGTGACAGCTGCAGTTAGTTTCCTATACATACACAAAACCAACCCGTCCTACCACAGAATATATGTCATAATGCTGGCACAACAGACACATCCCTTTTAGTTTTGCAGACGAGGAGTAACCGTTGCCCTGGACCACAAAGCCACTTAGCGGCAGAGCCTCGCACCCGCGAAGATTATTACTAGGGAGATGTTTTTACCCCTGAGGACACCTGAGCCCTTAAGTGGGGCAGGCTTCGAGGGAGGGGGGCCGATAAGGCGACTTCAGACAGGGCAATCATGATGGGCGCTTGAGTTCTGCGCAGAATTTTGACAAGGGGGAGGGTCTTGGCTTGAAGACAGAGCGTGGAGTCATTTAAGGATAATGGAAGGGCATAAGCGGAAGCTCAAGGATAAAACGCACTGAAATTCTTGAGCTGGCGGCAGGGCTGAACGTAGCTCAGTGAAAGATCCTTTCTTGCCACATCCTCTCTAAGCCAGGCTGTGAGGACCGCGGGAAACGAAGGAGAAGGGTGGCGGTGGGGTCAGTAAAGGGCCGGCCCAAGGTGCATCTTTTAGGTCCTGATGCTAGGAGCAGCCGTCCCCGCCCCTATATTCCTCTCACTGGGTAGGTTTGCTCGGGAGTGGCTACCTCCCAGGCAAAAATTCGGCCTGGTTAAACTGGAAAGACCAGGAAAGTCCGCCCACCGGCGTCCGGGGAACGCCTGCAAAGTGCCAGAACCCTACCAACCCAGGCGCCGCACGGGTGGGGTCGCGGCCGCGGGCTCTTCCGGGGCGGGCCTAGCCTGACGCAGGAGGAAGGGCGGCCCCCGTCGCACACGAACCAATCACGACTGTCGCTTCTACGTGGCTAGCATTGACCAATAGGAGGCCGTAGTGATAGCGACGGGGAAATTCAAACGTGTTTGCGGAAAGGAGTTTGGGTTCCATCTTTTCATTTCCCCAGCGCAGCTTTCTGTAGGTAAGTTCTGTCTTACCGGTGCACCGGCGCACTGAGGAACAGCCGCAGCCGGTGTAGGGGCTCATTGTTAGCGCTGGTCGGTGAGGGGTGGGGCGAGGTGGGGGCAGCTCGGAGCCGGGTATGCGACGCGGCTAAACGAGCTGGAGGGGGAGGGGATGTCTCACTGCCTCAGCGGGTCTGGCCGGTGGGGTGATGCAGGAGGTTTTGTTGAAGAAGTAAGAAGTGGGTGTGGCCCACGCTGGAAAGAAGGGGTGGTGGGGTACCTGCGCACAAGGTCGTTTTCCAAAGGACAGTCTCTCTCGTTTTGGGGGTTAGAACTGGGAAAGAAGCGGGTGGCCGTGATCTGACAGTTACCTTTCAAACCTGACTTAAGAGGTGGAGTGATACCTTGCTGCAACTTTATGACTTTTTTTTCATTGTTAAACCTGAAGACGGGGCAGCATTGTTATCAGTGACACTGAATTGGTGTTTGAGAGTCACAAAGATACGATTAACAATAAGACTGCAGACACTTTATTGAACAAACACCACCACCATGCAGATAAGCAAGTGCTCAGTACCAGTACAGTAGTTTCTTAGTGTTAGATTAAGGTAGCAAATCGTGATTTTGCTAGATATGCACAAGAATAAATCTGCGGATTTCCTAATTATCAGTAAAGCCCCATCATGTTTATATTCTGCTTTGAAAGCACTTGCACTGGAAGATTTACTCAAGTAAAGCAGGCGAATAAAGGAATTGTTATTCCCATTGCCAAACGAATTCTTTATGTCTATGTCACTACCAGAATCCAAGCAATCTTTATGTGTATGTGGCTACCAAAATCCAAGCAAACACTCCATCATATTTTTTTTAAGTGACACTAAATTTGCAGATTTCTACAGTGTGACGTCATTGATGTTATATTGGGGGGAAAAGTATACTTGGCCTATGAAACCTTGGTGAATAAATTACAAAGATGTGTACCTTGTTGTGCACTTACCTCCATTAATACTAGCCTAATAATAGCTGCATTTAGATGTGTTCACAAAACGAATGCTTTAGTCGTCTGGGTTCTAAAAAGCTAGTGCATTTTTTTCTTTGATGCTAGTTAAAGTAGGAGTTATGACTGTTCAGTTTTTTTCTTAGAAATGGAGTCCGAGGATTTAAGTGGCAGAGAATTGACAATTGATTCCATAATGAACAAAGTGAGAGACATTAAAAATAAGTTTAAAAATGAAGACCTTACTGATGAACTAAGCTTGAATAAAATTTCTGCTGATACTACAGGTGAGTTTTTCTTTTCTTTTAAGTTAGTAACTGTTTGTTGGGTATCCTCTAAGTTAAAGAAATAGTACTAATCACTTTATTTATAATTTACTCATGTGTTTATTGTCTTTCTCCTCCATTAGAATGCAGGCTACATGAGGGCAGGGTTTTTGTGTGTTATATCCAGAGAACTTTGAATGGTGTCTGGCACATGGTAGGTAGGCACTTAAACATTTATTGAACAATGATTAATGGGTGAAAATGCCCAGAGTTTAATACTCTAGCTCTTCTAAAAGTATTAGCTCAGAAGCCTGATTCTTTACTGTATTTCAAATGGTTGGTCATTTGAATGGTGACCTTTGGATAATTTTGTTACATCTATACTAACCTTTAAATAGATGAGGAATTGAAAATAAATGGAAGAACCTGTGATCTAATCATCGTGGCTGACTGTGTTCACGTTGAAAAAACCTAGAAAATGATAGTTTTAGTGTTAAGCAAAATCTTAATGGAGTATAATTGTGCTTAATTATGTCACTAACAAAGGTTGTACATCAAGGCAATTGAATATTTTAAGTACTGAGGAAGATTCAAAGATGCTTAAAACCATAGTTTCTTTCTAGATGAGAATTTATATATTCACTATGCTACATTATAATGCATGCTGGGCATCATAGGAATACTAGCATGATAAAACACAAATGTTTTATTTGTTGATTAGAGGAAGAATAGGGTACTCAGGCATGAGGAATGCATCTGCAAAGCCACAGATGGCAATGTGTGTTTTTTAGACATTTCACAGACTAATTTCTTAGGAAAGCAATAGGAGGTAAAAATAGAAAATTAAGGTCAGACCAAATTAAATTTAAAACGACAAAGCAAAGTTATGCATGCACTATATTTTAGTAGAAAGTAGAAACAAATTTTATTTATAAAAGTAAAGATGTAGGCTTTGTTGAAAGTGACTGAAGTTAATAGAAGGAATGATAGCTTCTCTGGAAATCTGAATTTAATATTGCTTAGTAATAACCAAAATATCCTGAACAGAAGACTGACATTCAAGTTATCTTTTTAAAAAACTAACACTGAAGAAAGTAAAAAGTACATTTCAGTGTGAGCATTTTGTCTGAAGGTTATTCTTGCTGTTTCTGTTGGTTGGGGTTCCACAGAGAGAAACCTGACAGTCATGAGAGGTCCTATAAATTCCAAAGGTCTAGACCGTGGTAACTATGAGTTTGTTGGACCAAGAAATTATCAGGGCCTCTAGCAGAAATTTAGGTTACTTGGAGAGAAGAAAATGATTATATCATTTGTTTATTTTTTGTAAAGCTGGTTTGGTTTTACAAGTAAGTATGAGGTATACAGAGATGATGTTGAATGGTTAAGGTTGTAAAGAAGGTTATGTTAGGACTGGAGCAGTAGGTTTAATGAATAAATCATTGATGGGAGAATTTTCTAAGTTAATTAGTACAAGTGGCAGTGGGAGAGATTTAGTTTTCTATGGATAGGTAGGATGCTAAAATTATAGTTATCCTGCAACAGCATAAAATTTTCTTAAACTACATACAATTTTTAAAGGCTGCTTACAAAAAAACTCACTTATTTTCAAATTTTTTCTTTCCGTCAAAATATATAGCTTTTGGATAAAGTATACCTTCATAAAAGATAAATATACTATAAATAAGTTACTTGTATTTATATGAACTTTTACAATTTTAAAAAGTATTATAAGGACTTTATGTACATTGATACGGACAGTACAAATGTTTGACTATATTTTGAAGGAAAAATGCAATTTGGTATTTGTTTTATGTCTTTTCTTGTGATATATTTTGTTCCCCTTATTTAGATAACTCGGGAACTGTTAACCAAATTATGATGATGGCAAACAGCCCAGAGGACTGGTTGAGTTTGTTGCTCAAACTAGAGAAAAACAGTGTTCCGCTAAGTGATGCTCTTTTAAATAAATTGATTGGTCGTTACAGTCAAGCAATTGAAGCGCTTCCCCCAGATAAATATGGCCAAAATGAGAGTTTTGCTAGAATTCAAGTGAGATTTGCTGAATTAAAAGCGTAAGTATTAGCATTTTAACTATGTTCAACTATGTTACATAATATGTAACTACATTGCAAAGAGAGAAAATAAAAAACATGGCAGTATTGTGAGAAAATATTAATTTTTTTACCAAATACTTTTGCTTATAGTTAACAAGAGACTAATGTAAACTCTTTTCTATGCACGTTTCCACAACAGTTTACTTATTTTAAACTGCCTAAAAAGATTTTTTTTAAATAACTTATTAGTATTTAATTTTATCCACAGAAAAAAGCAATATCCCATGTTTTTTGGAAAATTGAATGAAGCATTATCAAATTTAAGTAGCTATGTTCTTTTTCTTAAATTTTGACTCAAATCTTTTATTACAGTATTCAAGAGCCAGATGATGCACGTGACTACTTTCAAATGGCCAGAGCAAACTGCAAGAAATTTGCTTTTGTTCATATATCTTTTGCACAATTTGAACTGTCACAAGGTAATCTGAAAATGTCAAATTCAAATTTTAAGTAAAGGATAACTTATTACAACTTACTTCCTAATATTAAATCATATATATGAAGTGGAAATTTGAGGCAAAAGACATTAAAGTTGATCAGATGAGAATATGGGGGGATAATGCCACCTAAACGTAAATGCAGAGAATATCTGTTATACTAGCTTTTCCATGTATAAAGAGTAATCCAGGGAAATGAGCATGAACATTGTGTATGTGCTACTAGTTAGATTCAGGAAACATCTAAAGGAAAGTAGCTGCTTCACTGAGTATTTGTAGGAAGAAGGATATCAGATACTTAAGCTAGAGCTTAAATATCTAGAGCTTACATAAACTTTTCTTATGCTATGGTTTCATAGCACCAAAATGTACATTAAAGTGTAGCTATGTAACTTGGTGGTCAAGTAAACTATATATCTGTGTGTGTGTGTGTGTGTGTGTGTGTGTGTGTGTGTGTGTGTAGCGTTAATTGGTAGTTCTTTAAAATAAAAAAAGTAAACTGCCGTAGAAACTATTTCTCGCTCACTTGGTTCTTCATAGTCTGGATTTTTTTGGGTAGGACCAAGACAATCTCTTCCTAAGACATTTTTAACCTGGCCATTCCTTAGTCTTTTCTCATTTTCCAGGGCCTTTGGATACACCCTCAGTCTGCCCTCTGGCCAGGTGTTTCCATTCTCCCACTGCCTTGTTTCTGCTACAACTGTGATCCAATTTACTGCCAGTGATAAACATATTAACACTATTGGAAGAATCCCCATGATGGTTTCCATAGCAGGGATTGGTCACTGGAGAGTATTCCCCAGGATTGAGCCTGGAGAAAATAATTATATGACTCAGAAATAATTTGAGAACCCTGAATTGTTACCCATTCAGATGATTTCTGAGTCCTAGTAATTGTCTTCTCCAATATGTCCTTTGCTCTATCAGGTTACTTTTTAGAACTATTATCCCTTTCTTCTCTAGAAAAATGGATTCCTCCTTGCTTGTTAGAGAAAATTTGGCAAGGCTTCTTTCTCTCCATTCTACCTGAAAATTTCTTGAGGTATTGTGGCCTCTCAATAACAACCATAAATTTTACATGTTTAGAACACGTAAATATTGAAACTCTTAAATTGAGTTATCTGTAAAAAAGACGAACTTTATCTGTACCACTTTATCTGCAATGTGGTAGTAATGCACAGTGATGCAATGTGGTCAAATGCATTGCACAGTAATTCAGTGTGGTCAAATTATGATTATTTTGAGCACAGTTGATGGCTTGGCTGTCAGGAAATAATGCAGCATCCCTGAAATCCTATGCAGAGTCTGGTGTGTGTATTTTTATAGGGATGGAGGACATTTCAGTTTTTACCAGATTGTTAAAGAAATCTCTGATCTCAATACTAAGCTCTCTGATTAATTAAGCTTCTTAAGGCTGTCTTTTCTTGTGCTAAAATACACAATACATGAAATTCTACCACTACTTAGTAAATGTAGACGTAACCACTATCAAAGATATTTTTAAAAATTTATAAACTACCGGAAGCTAGAGATCATCTCTTAAGCATTTTTATACCCTAAGTACCAAGTGCATAGCATAGCTCAATGGCTCCCATAAATGTTGATAATATTCTGCAAGATATGCGATGTATACACTTAATATTTATAAGTCAAATGCTAGGGGTAAGTTTACCAATTTTTTTGGTAATCTGTCCATACTCAGAAAGGTAATTATGATAGTTCCTCAGTTATTCTGCATTCTTTTTCAGGCTGGTATAGCTGAGTGTGACAGCTAAAGATTAATCTGTATTTATTATGTTTTTCCCCGAAAA
The DNA here is from genome assembly GCF_029281585.2 of Gorilla gorilla gorilla. Lineage (NCBI taxonomy): Eukaryota > Metazoa > Chordata > Mammalia > Primates > Hominidae > Gorilla > Gorilla gorilla. The sequence continues at coordinate 104,131,918 of NC_073229.2, forward strand.
TCCTTTTGATGGAAGATGCTCTTTAACAAAAGATGTCATCCTTCCCTTAACTAAATGTCATTATGAATGATACTTATTATAGCATGTTGTAAGAGACTGATGCTCTTGGCACTTTTGTAACATCTAGAATGCCCTCCTGTTTCTAACTGTTGTGATTGGCCTTTGCTGTCCCGTTGGTAACTGCTTTGTTACACTTCTGTTACTTCTGAAAGTGGACAGTGGTGATAAACTAATGCAAAATTATGTCAGCTACATATTGCAAGGAAACTATTTGGTATGCATTGTTATCAGAAGAGAGTTGGTTATCTGCATAAAAAGTGAGAGATTGCTTACTTGCCTATGAAATAAAGTACATGAGCCTTGGAATAAATATTTTTGCTTAAGTCTTTTTGATTTTTTTTTCTAGGTCCTGATGAATATGTATCTGGGTGGTCTGGGTGGTGGGTAAAGATTACTGCCTAAAAATGACAATTATCTTTTGCTTTGTTAGGTAATGTCAAAAAAAGTAAACAACTTCTTCAAAAAGCTGTAGAACGTGGAGCAGTACCACTAGAAATGCTGGAAATTGCCCTGCGGAATTTAAACCTCCAAAAAAAGCAGCTGCTTTCAGAGGAGGAAAAGAGGAATTTATCAGGTAACTATTAATGTATACTAATACTTTCTGTGGTAGGTAGTACTTCAAATAAAGATTCGGGATAATATTTTATAGAAAAATATTATTTATGTAGAATGGTTAAAATCTAAGATTAAATTGTAAAGGAGGTAAGACTGAGAAGTAAAAAAGTCTCTACAACCCCGTGCAAATTTGTCTTTTTTGCTAACTAAACTTTCGTTAACACATGAAAAACAACTCTAAGCAAGAGAATTTTTTTTTTTTTTTTTTGCTTTTGGAAATAGAGAATGTGCTTTTACCCTGGGGAAATAGTTATATAATTTAAGAGAATTTGAAGAAGTAGTTAGATAATTATCTTGGTATCATCTTCATGTCTGCATATCTTACTTGGGGACAAGTATTTCCTATGAATTGACTTTTAAAATATTCTTATTTGTAAGATCACTTTTTTGTACTTGTCTTATTTCTTATAAATTTAATCATAGTTTCAAAATTTTTACAGCATCTACGGTATTAACTGCCCAAGAATCATTTTCCAGTTCACTTGGGCATTTACAGAATAGGAACAACAGTTGTGATTCCAGAGGACAGACTACTAAAGCCAGGTTTTTATATGGGTAAGGAAACGGAAAGAGTTTTTAAATGTTCATCTTCTATGTAAGTACATCTGTGTTTTTTAATGTAATTACATGTATCTACATATATGTTTTCGTGTGTGATAATGTTTAGCAGTAGAGTAGAAATACATATTAATATTGTTCTTTGAAAAATTGGGGATATTTTCTTTCTGTTTAGAGAGAACATGCCACCACAAGATGCAGAAATAGGTTATCGGAATTCATTGAGACAAACTAACAAAACTAAACAGGTAAGTTACTTTCAATCTGCTTGATTAAGGTGGTGATAGTCTTTATTTCCTAGTTAGTTATTTAATCTTTCAAAATATTTTTAGTCATGCCCATTTGGAAGAGTCCCAGTTAACCTTCTAAATAGCCCAGATTGTGATGTGAAGACAGATGATTCAGTTGTACCTTGTTTTATGAAAAGGTATGTTGAGTTTTAATTTTTAAAATTTGTTGTCCATATGTGAAGATTAATGGCAGAATGGTCTTAAAGTCTTTTACTGAGTAATAGTAATTATGATTAAATTTTTATTCAGTTTTAGAAGATAGTGAGTCTCTAAATGTTGTCAGGAACAAAGGAATGAGTGGAGAAAATAACTTTGTTTTGCTTTTTCACTCATTAAAAATATTCATTAAAGGAACTTTAAAAGGAAAAAATATTAAGTCAACATTAAGCTTAAAAGACTGATATTTGAGGATTTCTCATTTACGGGTAGGCTGTCTGCTAAGAATCTCTTCCTGTTTTGTTTGAGAGTCTCCATAACGGGTAGAAGGAGGTCTGGGAACAAATATTTGCTCCAGATAGTTCAAGGGGAGAATCGCTGTCAGTGGGAAAGATGATTATTCTTTTGCTTGAGTCTAGTGCTTCAAGAAGTGGGACAGGTTAGGTACAGATGAATTACTGTTCATCGCATCCAGTGTGTTCTCCTTCCCTCAATTTGCGTGTTTATTCCCTGTTAAGAAATGGGAATGTAGCATCTAGCTCAGCTAAAGGAGAGTTATTTTGGCCTATTCTTAATTCTGACCAACATTTATAATATTTATATTGGAAAAGGCTCCTTACAGTCCAGAGAATCATTTTGCAAATAAACTTTAGAAATACGATTGTTTTTCGTTAGTATCTTTTATAATTACATTTCTATTATATTTAGACTTGACTAAATATTGACATTAAAAGAACATTTTGATTGTCAAGGTTAAGCTTTAAAGTCTTATCACTATGATTTCATCTTGTTCATCTCTATTTCAAATACCTAGCTCAAGAATAAAGGAGATTTTCTCCCGCTCCAAAAAATTAAAAACAAAAACAGAAAAACTGCAGCCATTTTCTTGGTTCCTGTTATCGATAGACAATGCTAGGTACTGTGGAGGTCCACAGAAGTGCTATACCCTGGTTCTTATCCTTTAGCTATTTGTAATTGGAAATGTAGTTTCATCTGTATACTTTGCCTTTCCCACAGTCTAACCCTAACTCCAATTGTTACTGATTAGATAATGAAGAAGTAGGCGATCACCTGTGTCACTTTTATCATTGCCCAGCACATAATTTTGTTAGCTAAGTCACTTTTGTATTGGAATTATGTCACTTTAAAAAATGTCTTTTTAAGAGATTTTTTCAATAAAAAGTATGTATATTATTAAAAATCCAACTTGAGATGAAAAAATACATTGAAAATTTTTTTTTTCAAATTTAATGTTAAAATTATTTTGTTTCATGGGTAAAAGACAAACCTCTAGATCAGAATGCCGAGATTTGGTTGTGCCCGGATCTAAACCAAGTGGAAATGATTCCTGTGAATTAAGAAATTTAAAGGTATTTTAATTCTATATCATTATATAAAGCAACGGTTCCTGATCTGGGAGGATCAGGATTCATGGAGCTTTTTCTGGGGAAAGGGTTTATAAATAGTTCATATATCTCCAACAGCGTTCCACATAACCCAAGAGCTGTGGGACTACGAGTGGGAAGTTGGTGCAGAAGTCCTAGACTATGTTTCTCCAAGATTAAGGTGGTAGAGCAAGGATCAACAATCTCTTGAGAGAATCATGAAGTAATATTTATTATGCATGTGTTTAAGCAGATAGTTGGCCTGGGTTTGGGAATACGTGACTGGGGGAACTGTTGCCCCCAAGTTTTGTTTTTTGTTATGTTTAATCATATGATTTTGGTAAGACATCTTAAAAAAAAAGATAGTAAATTGAGTTAGGGCAGAGGTGAGGACATAAATAATCCTGACCTCCTGACATGGCAGAGCAACTTTGTGTGGACTTAAAGGAAATAATTTTAGTTCCTGGTACACTGTGATTTTTAGTGGTTATACTATTATTATAATTGAGTTAAACCCCTGGCATCATGATGTGGGTCTTTTCAATTTTATGTTCTTTGTAATGCCTCCCTCTTTCATGACCTATGCTTTAAGTATTAATTTTTCCTAATCCTGGCTGTCCTAGAGAACAGTGCATAATTGTGTCAAAAAGATTGTTCTCTGGATTTAGAGTAACTACTGTCTTAAGTTATGCAGTTATTAGTTTTGACTTATTTTTGGTGATAAAATAGACATCACAGTAACAAAATACTTAAATCTTTTTTCTTGTCATGAGGCATACTCTATGTTGAATTCAAACTTTCTAACCCTTTCCATCTTTAAGTGAAATATATTTTAGCAATTGATTAATACATCCACTGAAAGCAAATTGGCCAGATTTATGGTTATGACCCTTCCCATTTCTCTAATTAATAATTCAGGCAGTTAACCTTTGCTGGGGGTTTGTGAGTCTACATGTAATTATAATAGAAAATTTTATGAGCAATCTATGTATAGATAAGACTTTAGTATATTGAACAGTAAGACAGATTAGTAGTATTACTATTTATGGGACTTTATTTGATTTTCTTTTCCATGTAGTCTGTTCAAAATAGTCATTTCAAGGAACCTCTGGTGTCAGATGAAAAGAGTTCTGAACTTATTATTACTGATTCAATAACCCTGAAGAATAAAACGGAATCAAGTCTTCTAGCTAAATCAGAAGGTAAGAGTGACAAAATCAGTAGACTTGTATGTTTAGTTAAGAAAACCACTTGATAGCTTGAGAAAGCAGACTAGCCACCTAAGAATTATGATGTGAAACTGTGTCTATGTTCTTTTGTCTTGAATTTCAGTTCAGTTATATAGGGTATATGAAAAGTATTGAATCCGCAGCAAAGGAAATTTATTTACCTAAAAGGTGCATAAAAGAAAGAGTGGAGGGAAAATGCAATGGAACTGAGTTATTTTTCTCAGTTGGCTTGACAAATACTTTCTGGAAGGGATACAAAAGCTGTTTTTATATGACAGCTCTCATCTTTTATCAAGTGTTTGGTTTTCTACTGCATGGGTACTGTGATACATGTTCTAGGGATATATAAGTGGATAAAACAGTGTCCCAAGGAGGTTGCAGTTCAGTGTGGAAGATACACAGAGATATATAAATGCAATGCTGAATAGAATGTGGAGATTTTCATGAGAACCACATAAATGGAATGCTATGAGAATTCAGAAGAGGGAGAAATTAAGGAACTAATTTGGTTTAGGAGAAATAAGGAAATATTTTGTGATGATGGTGAAGTTTGAAGAAACAAATTAGGATTTAAATGGGGGGAAATAATAGAGTATTTCAGATGAAGAGGATAACACAGACAACGAATAAAATGTTTCAGGAACAAGAGACTGTCTAGTTATGCTGCAGACTGTGACATGGGTAGTGTGCAAATAGGAAATAAGACTAGGCGGACTTTGAATGCCATTAGATTTTGTATTTATTTTTAGAATGCAGGGTACCATTAAAGATATTTAAACAGATCATTAATAAGATGATCATTGTCCAGATAGAGGTTGCCAGATTGGATGTATTAATTTTTTATTTGTTTTAATAGGACTGAGGAGGGACTTTGGGACAAACTGAGGCTTGCCTTTGCCAGGGACTTTGCTGAAAGTCCAATATCCCAAGAATGCCTCAGTCCCAGGCAAACAGGGACACACACAAAAAAACATTATTTTGGTTGGGAACAGATTCTTATTCCTAGCTTTTGGTGGAAAGTGTTTACATTTCATATTTTCTTGGCATCTATCGTAACTGGTATGATTGAGAAAATCATCTTTATCAAATATGCTTGTTAATAGTACTCTCAATACCTAATTTAATGTTTTAAATGAATGCTTGTTGTCTACACTATACCAGTAATACCTTATTAATATAATAAAGCATATAGTCAGAAAACTGCCCAAATCACAAGAGTGCTGCACAATGAAATAACACAAGTGACTGCATACTTGTAACCAACAGTCAGATCAAAAAATAGGACATTACTAACACCTCAATAACCTCCTTGATCCTCCTCCTAAATACCTCTCTCCTTCCAGATGTAATCATTATTCTGATTTCTAACACCACAGAATGAAATAATACAGTGTGTATTCTTGTATTTGCTTACTCACTATTGTTTATGGAACTCATCCATGTTTTTATGATATATAGTCTGTTGATTTTTATTGCCATATACTATTTAACTAGTGTAAATATAGTATAATTTGTTTATTCACATGTACATTGATAACAGTTTTTCGTCTAATGAATAATGCTGCTATGAATATTTTGGTGTCTTTTGATTCACATATGTACAAATTTCTATTGAGTGTATTCCAAGAGTGGGATTGTTGGGTTACAGGATATGCATGTGTTCAGCTTTGGAAGATGGTGCCAAACAGTCTGAAAAGTGGTTGTGCTAACCTTAGACCAGCAATTATGTTGCTCCTGCTCCTGTTCTTTGCAAACATTGTATTGGCTTTTAATTTTAGGCATTCTGATGCTATCTAGTGGTATCTATCTCATTGTGGTTTTAATTTACATTTTGCATTTCTTTAATGTCTACTTTTGAACATCATTTCGTATATTTATTGGCCATGTGGATACTCTCTTGTAACATACTGCAACTCTGTCACTCAGGTTGCAGTCTTGCTAATATTTCTGTTGGTTTTTCTTTCTTTTTCTCATTGATTTTTAAGAGGTATTTATATGATCTAGATATAAATCATTTGTTGGAATATGTGTTTGTAAGGGAAAACGCATAATTATTTTTCTTTCCCTTTTTAGTTTCTTAGTTGAGACACTCTCCTGAAAATGCAAGAACGATTAACAATAGAAAAACAAGCAGAAGTTTGTTAACATGTGCTCTACCCATCACCTGGGCGGGTTCAGTTCAGAAGTATTTCTTTCTTTCCAAGCAGTGGATTTGCTTAAATGGTATTTTAACAAAGAGCCATAAATCTTAAATATTGGCAAGACAAAGGAGAGCACAGTTACAATCTTTAAAAGCAGGAAAATGTGGAAAACTAGTAAAATCTATTTCCAGGTTCCTCTGGTGCCTGCTAGTGCTTTCTGGGCCAAAAAGCAAGTGTTGTCTCCAGTAAAGAAAGATTTATATCCTGCCATCAGGCAAGATATTTCCATATTTTTTAGATTTATCATTTTACTTTTCACCTTCTGATTTATATCTTTCCTGAGTTTAATGTTTACATATGTGTAAGATCAAGTGTCAGGGTTCATTATTTTTCCCCATA